>NW_024340696.1:31602982-31919945 GCF_902729225.1 Pteropus medius
TCCTCCTAAGAATTTAGGGTTCATACTGCCATTTCTGACAACATGGATGGATCTCGAGATAATTATGCTAAGCAAAATAAGCCAGACAGAAAAAATTGAAAACCACATGATATCCCTTATATGTGGGATATAAACTTGAAAGCAACAAACAAACAGGACAAACAAACAGACTCATGGACATAGACAATAGACTAGTGGTTACCAGAAGGAAGGGGGAGAGAGGGGGCCAGTAGATAGGGTAAAATATATGGTAACATTAAAGAATTAAAAATAAATAAACTAAAAAAAATGAATTAGGATTTCAGGTGCCAAGTTGGAGTTATAAGATTTGACATGTAGAACATATAGCACATACAATACGTGCTGATATATAAACACTCACTTCATTGCTACTTTGTGAAAACAAAGCTTCCTGTCTGAGAATTTGCAGTAAATATTCAATCTAGTCTTAAAACAACAATAAATATCTTATATGTGAAGAGTATCTTATAAAGTACTATAACAGGTACTTTATCATTTGATCTTTACAACTCTGAGAAACAGAGATCTTAATTTTATTTTAAAGTGATGTTCAGTGACTTGTCCCAAATTACACAAGCTTCAACTTCCAAGGTTAATTTCTTGCTATCCCTCCTACCCTAACAAATGTCCTACATCTTGAGTAAACTGGTAATAACATTGATACTGATATAAATAAGGAACTGAAATAAAAATTATTTCAAAATATGCTTTACCTCTGGATAGGATTCTTAGCCCTCTGTCATACTGGAAAACATATACGGACTTAGAAAATAACCTATATTTAAATCATAGATCTGTCATTTAAACTGGTAGATGTTGAGCAAATCTCTTAATCTCTTGTCAGTCAGGTTTTCTTATATCAGAAATAGAAATCAAAATATCTGTCTGCCAGAGTTATTTGGAGGATAAAATGAGGTAATACATAAAAATGCCTAAAACAAAATCTGCTCAATCTTTATTAAATCCTTTGATGCCCTTTTTCTTTGCAAATGTTTGTAAAAATTATCTACAAGCAAGCTTTCTAAATTATGAACTTAGCCTAATTAGGGACAAGGATAGTTAATGAAATTGATCCATGAGCTTGACAGTTTCTATATACCTTGGAGCCATTTTCAGCTTTTCTGTAATATGAAATAAGCATTTTTGAACCCAATAGATTCCAAATTATGTTTCTGATATTTGGAAATAATTGGGAATGTTCTCACATAACCTACAGAATTTTCTAAAGTTTCTGGGTAAGAAACTGGTCCCTACCATGGCTGAAATAGCAGTCAACACTCTCTCAAACTTTATGAAGGGAGAATGTAAAATGGTCTTGTGATATTAATGCTTCAATGCCAATAGATGCATAAGTTGATTTTATTACTATGGACTGGTATTTTAATCAGTCTTGTTATAATAAAACAAGGGAGACAGAGATGCCGATTACTATAAGTAACAAAAAGCAATACATTGTATGCAAGGAGATCATGAAAAGGGGAATTTGCATTACCTTTTCCTTTTGCTTTTATTCATTTCTTTTTTCCTCCTAATATTCGCATTGAAATCAATATTCACAGAGCTTGTAATATAATTAGAAGAATCATTAGCTATTAGAAGAATTAGCTTGGGTTGCAAGAAAAGAAAAGAAAACTAATGAATGATTTGACTTGTTGCCAAGCATCTATATCTCTCAGTTCTATATATATTATACCATCTAAGTATAAAATTATTAAAGCATCTACATATATAGCTTATCCTTTCAGCAAATCTCTTTGAAGCTCTTTAATTATGAATAGCAAATGAATACTGATTATCACTTCTTTGCATCTTAAGCATTTGTGTTTGGTAACAAAATATAGAAAATAGGATTTTGAACTTGGCTTGACTGGCTGTATTTTCATATTAAAGTCTAGTAGTCTATATATGATTGACTCCTAAGCAATTCAATTGAAACTTCATTTATTATGAACCAGTGATTAGAAATGAACCATTCTAGCCACTGTAAAGGATACAGGATGGACTAAGAGAAGAGGGAGAAGGAGGAGAAAGAGAAGAAAGAGAATGAATAACCAAGTAACTTAGAATATAGAAGGGGGAAATTCCCTAGGGCTATGGATCATCATGAGGAAAAAGTTTGTCTGTGAGAGAAAGAATGGAGAGCTTTTTGGGAAAAAAAGAATTTACAGAGAATCCACTAAAACATTCATGGGAAGAATGGACACAGTAAATTAGGACACAGATCCTAATTTATTGGAAGAGATAAATTACTAATAACATCTTTTTTCATTCTCAAAACTGTCTTTGCTTGAACCAAAATTTTTATTGTAACTTGAGCTATAGAGAAATTTTGAAATTTGTTTCTTCTCCATGTTTAAACAACTGACTTTTAAATAATTTCCTTCTTATTTTGGGATTAATATTATTAAAATTTTTCAAGGGCTAAAAATTTTAAACAAATCATGGGAAGTAATACTAATTTCTATTGCATTCTGCTGCATATATGAATTTTTAAATATATTCTTCCTTCCTCACAATCAAGAGAAATAGAAAAAGCAGTTTTCAATTTGCGGAGTTCAGAATGTTAAAAAAGAGCTCTATATAGAGCGATAATCATATTTTTTGTGAATAGAAATACAGTTAAAATGAACGTACCAGAAATATAATGCATTCCTGATCAATCATTATCTGTAAAATTAGAAAGGCACCCTTGTGCAAAAATTAAATAAAGAACTTATACAATTCAACAACGAAAAACAAATAATTCAATTAAAAAATGGATAAAGGATCTAAACAGACATTTCTTTCAAGAAGATATACAAATAACCAACAGACATATGAAAAGATGCTCAATTTCACTAGATATTAGGAAAATACAAATCAAAACCATGAGATACCACCTCACATCTGTAAGAAATGGCCATGATAACAAGACAAATAATAAGAAGTATTGGAGAGGTTTTTGGGGAAAAGAAACCCTCACACACTGCTAATGGGAATGTAAATTGGTACAGCCACTACGGAAAACAGTGAGAATTTCTTCAAAAAATTAGACTAGAATTACCATATCACCCAGCAATACTACTTCTGGATATCTACCCCTAAAATTTGAAAACATTTATTTGTAAAGATATATGTACCCCAGTGTTCATTGCACCGTTATTCACAGTGGCTAAGACATGGAAACAAAAGAAATGTCCTTTGATAGATGATTGGATAAAGAAGAAGTGGTACATATATACAATAGGATATTATTCAGCCATAAGAAAAGATGAAAATGATCCAATTTGCAACAACATGAATGGATCTTGAGAATATCATGCTAAGCAAAATAAATTTAACAGAAAAAGTTGAAAACCATATGATTTCACTCTTACGTGTGATATAAAACTGAAAGCAACAAATGATCAAGACAAACAAACAAAAACTCATAAGCATAAACAATAGTTTAGCAGATATCAGAAGGAAAGAGGGGAGGGGGAGGGTAGATAAGGATAAAGAGTGTCAAAAATATGGTGATGGGAGGAGATTTGACTTTGGATGGTAAATACACAATGCAATATAGAGCTGACGTATTACTGAATTTTACACTTGAAATATATAATTTTGTTAACCAATATTGGCCCAATAAATTGAATTTAAAAAAACCTTGGGATGGTTCTGTGTGACCTTGGGCCATAACTTTTATTCTCTAAATTTAAGTTTCCTCATCTTTTTCAAATGACTGGTTAAAATAGGTGATCGTTAAGGTCTCTCCTGGCTCTGATAGACTATTATTTGTAATATGTCTGAAGTGTGCAGTGATAGAGACTCTAACCAAGAGACAACAGTGGAAGACCTTTATGGGACATATTTAATATCTTGTTACTTTATTATTAAACATTAAATTTCACAAATTACTTGGGCTGCTTGTTAAAACACAGATTTTAAACCCATTTCCGGATATTTTGAATGCAATCATGATGCTATAAAGCAGTGTTTCTAATTTTTGTTTTTCAAGTCATAGATCCAAAAATATTCTACTTCTTTAGGTTGCGTTCTTTTAGAAAGACACTGCACCAAACATTTGAGTGTAAGTGATTTATTAAGGATATGCTACCAGAACAAACCACTGGGAGGTGGGGGATGAACAAGCAGAGCAGGGAAAGGGATCTCCAAGTAAGGAGGTAGGTTCTGGTGAAGTGCCAGATTCAGCCTAATCCAAGGGAAGTCCTGGAGTACACCTGAGAGTTTCCCCAGCAAAGGAGTTGGGCCTTTGTATTCCCACACCAGTCACTCACTGGCTATGAGTCAGGGGTAGGAGGGTAGGAATAGGAATGGAAGGGGATGTAAACTTCCAAACATTTCCAGTTCTTCCAACTGGCAAGGCAGTTCCAGTGCCTGAGCATGATCTTCAGATGACATTTTCAAGTGAGGAATTTTAGCAGCAAAACAAGCAGAAGTTGGGGAAGAGGCACAGTGTCAATAAAGGATATGGGATTTTCTAGGTGGTACATCAAAAATGTCCACTTAAGCTATACACTTCTCAAACCCTTTTCATGGTCACACTAATATAGACACTTTATATGCCTGCTGAGATCAGTAATACACAATAGCATATTTAAAGGTCTTCAGCAGTAATGAAACAAAGAAACTACTCATTTTTTTTTTTTTCCAATCCAGTATTTCCCAAATAAATTGGACTAAAGTACTATCTGGAAGAAACACATTGGAAAATTTTACTATATTATAGGTTTTTGTTTCAAATGGTATCCAGTAGTAACCTCTGAAAGAGACCAGCAACACACTAAAATACTTATTACGGGATGTTTATACACATACAAAGTCACATTAACAATAAGGAATGCCTGTCAACATATTGTAATAAACAATGAAGGATTATCTCTAACTAAAGAGCCTGAGGGAATGGAATGGAAAAAATGAAATTGATAGCCAGTGCCTGCAATAAGTTAGGAAATACATTCTGCCTTTTGACTGTTATACTCAAGATCTATATCAATAGAAAAAGCAGTCGACTGTCTCTTTCCTGGGAGTCTGCCACTTATTGAGGCAAAGTGCTGACCTCAACCTCTCCCCATTTCATCTAAATTTGCCTTTTATATTTAGTCAAAATCTATGAGGAAACCTTCAAAGGGGGAAACCTGAACAGGAAGAAAGAGTAATTGATGATGACTCATTACATTCTGGGAGTATAAGAATAATTAAACCTACCTTTTAATTTTCATCTATGTGGTATGCCTAATGTTGGGGGCTTTACATGTCTTTTTTTCATGTAATTTATGTATCACACAAATATCAAAATGTAAGTGATTAGAAAACTGATTCAATGAGGTTACAAAACTCCCTAAAAGCCATAAAACTAGAAAGTGAAGGAATAGAGACTCAAAATCAAGTTTTTCTGAATTTCCATTAGGCCAGGTTAATTGTAGTTAAAGCAGTCAAGATTAACTTTGTCACTAATACATAATAAAAATTTTGGTAATACAAGTGCCGTACCTACTTAGAGAGATATAAAGCTAAAGGGAGGAGGAGAGCACTATAAGTCTGAAAGAACTGCCTTCAATAAAATTATTTTTAACAAAGTAAATTTATTTTAAAATCTAGAGCTTCAATTATTATTATTATTATTATTATTATTATTATTATTATTTTCAGTTAGCCATCTAAAAGAGAGGACTAGCACTGGAATTAACAAATAGCAAGATCAAAAGTATTTATATATATTGTCTGTTTAGAAATATAGGCTTTGGAAATAAAGTTCTCACCTTTCTAAGACAGCCATACAAACAAACATGGGATTATGAGTTTATATAGTAGAACAGTGGTAAGAGAACTTTTACTTGAAGACTTAGAAAACCCTGAAAATGATTTTTTCTAAGAGCTAGAAGGAAACTATAAAAACTTGTTTGATATCTTTAATAAGAAAAAATGACTTCTATTAAAAAAAAAAACAAATTTCATGGAAGGAATAGGAATTTGGAAGACATAAAGCCACAGAATTTTGTAAAAAGTGAGATAGTAACATAGAAATATTTTCAAAGAAACTAAAAACGCAGTAGCAGAATTAATACTGTCAAGCTATACAGATGCTGTAAAAGAAAATGCCTGAGTCATTCTTCCAAAGTCACTTGTTCAGAGTATTCAGAGAAAAACAAGATTAAAATAATGAGAAAGAATATGACATACATGGAGTCAGAAAACAAAAATTTAACCTAAGAGTTGTTAATGTCCCTGGAGATAATACCAAATAATCATAGGAGCAGTAATGTGAAATTGATTTATTTCTGATCTATTACAGAACTCAGGATACAGATAAAAATAATGCTGGTACTAGAAAAAAAAAAGAAATATGAAAAGAGATCTGCATCTAGAAAATCTTTGAAACATTTTCAAGCTTAATGATAAAAATAATCTCTTATGTAGATTCATGTAGAAAATTCTACTTATCTTTGGAATACAAGTCATCCTGAATTTACTCTTCTTTCTTACAACTATATTCAAATTGGATACAAGAAGATTTAGAGTTTTGACAGAGAAAAGTTTGTAGTTCAATATGTTTTATATCCAGCTGAGATATGTTTTAAATATGAAGGCAATAATAAAACTATTTAAACTCAGGTTCAGACACGATGCTTTGCAAACTTGAAGTTATTTAGGGTCATATTCCACTGGACTGTGGAAACTCCAAACAACAATTCAAGACTGAAGAGTTAGGGATAAAAGTTAAACAGAGTTTTTTCACATAACAAACACATCACCAACCCACAGTGTGAAATTTAGGGAAGTCACCATTTTACCAAGTCATATCTATTTGAACTGGCCATTTGATTAAACCTGTAATAAGACAGAGTAATTGCCTCTTTCATTCATGAATGAAATTTTAAATAAGTCCTCATTATCAACACCTTCCATTAGAGTGGTACATTTGTTATAATCGATGAACCTACACTGACACATCTTTATCACCCCAAATCAAAAATTTACTTAAGGGTTCATTCTTGGTGTTGTACATTCTACGGGCTTTAATAAATTTATAATGTCATGTATCCACCATTACAGTATTATGCCAAATAGTTTCACTGCCCTAAAACTCCTCTATGCTGTGCCCATTCATTCATTTTTCCTTCCCCACTAATCCCTGGTAATGGGCCTTTTTAATTTTTTTAAGCTGCTAAATTTGTGGTAATTTGTTATAGCAGCAAAAGAAAAGCAATATAGGTTCCATTCCCTATTTGAAGGCTCTGAAGGAGTTTACAGCCTTATGCTTTATTCAGTCCTTCCCCTAAATCTTTTATTTATGGCTACTTTTGCATCGTACTTGGTAAGGAATTTCAGATTAATCTGATAACTTAAGTGATAAATTAACTTAAATGCAAAAGACATTTTAAATAAGGGTGTTTGTAGCTTGATCTAAAATGGTGACTTCCTGACAAATTCAGGCAATTTATTGGTTGAGAGAACATTTTTCACAAGTAGCTCTTATCTCTTATGTAATAATACATATGCACTACCATGGATACCTTATAGAGCTAACATTTGATTATTATACTTCTAATTGGAACTGGGAACCTGAATTATATGGCCTTCTATATCTGAAATTCTCTAATTCTCTGAAAAGTAAAATTTTAACTGTTATAAGATGATCAATATGTATTACAGATACACGAGTTTATTGAAAGTAATCATTATTAATGTTTTGACATTCCAAATATCTTTGTTTTCTAAAACTCATTTCTTCAAGAAAATCACATCATCAGTATATTTAGAATGTGTTTTATTATATAGAAATGTATGTATTGTAAAAATGGAAGCATGGCTAGCAAAAGTTAAAGGTATGATAGGTCCTATAGGAAAATGCTTACGTTCTTGGATTTATAAACACTGTGTTTTCCAGTTTTTCAAACTATTTCACTGATTAGTGCTGCCACTTGATTTCTTTAATCTGTTAAAATGCAGCCGTTCATAAAAATGGAGTGACTAGATTCAGATTAAAGTAATTATTCAATTAATTTTGAAATGTTCAGAAGATAAGCTTACAATATTAGACATAGACAAAATCATCACTTCTTTTACAAGGATTTTCACTAGTTCTCATTTGCATATGGAAATCATCAATGTGTAGTTAACTAGACCACACCGGTTTTGGGCTTCTACTTTAAAGTCCATATTTCTAGCTATTAGTTGATTCTAAATGCAACTATTGAGTTTATTATTTAAAGTCCAATAATTCAGACAAATTTTTAATTAGTTCCTCAAATCATTTGTTGCCTACTGGTAGGAATGCTCCTCAGTTTTTGCCTCTATTGTTATGAAATGCTATCACTTGACTGAGGAAAGTTTTGATTCACGCAAAAAAGAACCCAGACTCTGATCTTTAACTGACTTTGTCCCTTTACCTCATTAGATCTGTTCCTAGTTTGAGTCAGTTTTGAAGATGTGATGGGCAGATGTTAATTTTAAAGGATCAATGTTACATCAAAAACAGTAAGTGCTGTGATGCTGCCTGGAGTCAAGCAGCAGCAATGAGGGTGAAGCGTATTTAATTCAAATTTCAACTAGGTTTGAGGAGGCAATGAGTAAATATTGGTCAAGAGGGGCAATGTAGCATCTCTCCTGGGGAAGAAAGAACTGGAGGTGCATATTTTCAAGCTCCATGCAGGGAGAGTAAACAGGTTTGCAGTTTTACATTATGATGGGTAAAAGATAATTGCGATCTCGAGATCTGTGTTTATCAGACCTGTATTGCTTCTGCCTCATTACCTACTGACCTGACCATGAAGGAATTAAGGATGGGATAATCTCCAAACAATGCCATGGCTGTCAGAAGGCTACCCATTAAAAAATGTGCAATGGCTTTTTTAAAAGGATTATTTTTAAAGGCTAAAATATAAAGAAAAGCTCTGTGTTGAGAATGAGAGAAATTTCAATAGTCCAAAAATTTATATGGATCCTGCATATGGTAATATCTGGTAAAGACAAAACAAGCAGAGAGTAAAGATAAGGAAAATATACCGTTAAGCATGTTTTCTAGGTACTGTGACAATGATGTACTTAAAGAAACTTTTCTAACTTCTGATTTTCATTCTTTATGAGAGAGTCAACATCTTCAGAAGCTCTCTGTTAAAATAGATAAAAATAATTCTGCAGCTTAACATCACTTCCTGGATCTGATGTAGAAACCTCATGACAGCTATTACTTTTTTGTTGTTTCCTGACAGTAGAGCTTGAGTACTTCAGTTTTAAATCATGGAACTCAAAGATAAATTGTCCGTATTACTACAGAGATGAATTATCATAAATGACTATTTAACTTAAGTGTTTGTTTCACTTTGGTCACCAGATGCAATTAAAGGATACTTTCATTGTTATAAATGATAATTCTTTTTCTAAGGTATGTATAACTCATCTCTTTTCCATTATGTACAGAGTTGCTTCTCTTAAGGTTACTTGACTTGTCCACATAATAATCTTTTTCTTTCTTTCCACAGAATACTGTGAAGTTCCTAATTATATTCTTCCCAATCAAGTCTTTACTTCTGCAAACTCATCTATGTGTTACTATCCAGTTGTGCAAGTTCTCTTTTTACTTGTAAGAAGTTGGCATTATTATTACATTTTTCATTAAAGCTGATACAGTACATAAGGCTTATTGTTGCATAATATACAGCATATGTAAATCAGCAGTAGAAATGTATAACAATGTCTCTCTCTCAAATGAATATAAAGTTACACTGAAACCACATCTATGTTACTGTAGAAAAACTGATTAACTGATTTCATGAAATGTTTTCTGTTCTTTAACTAATGATCACCTACTTTGATTTATTGTTTAGTTTTTTAAACTAATATACATGGAGACCTATAATTATAATTTACCTTTTTAAATTAGTTTTCTGAGATGATTACAGATTTATGTGCAATTGTAAAAAATAATACAGTGACAATCCATGCATCCTTTACCTCCCATAGTAACACCTTTCAAAACTATCATACTACACCACGATCAGGATTTTAGCATTGACACAGCCAAGATAAGAAATATTTCCATCACAAGGATCATTCATGTTGCCTTTTTATCGGGGCGCCCTCTTCCCTCTGGCCCAACATCTTCCTAACTCCTAACAACCACTAATCTGTTCATCATTTCTATAGTTTCATCATTTTAAGAATGCTTTATACAGAGTCATATATAAATGTAAACTTTGGGATTGACGTTTTTCATTCAGCATCATTTCCTAGAGATTCACCAAGTTATTCATCAAGTTGTTATGTGTATTAGTTCATTTGTTTTTTATTGCTGAGTAGTATTCTATGATATGGGAATATTAACATTTGTTTAACTATGCAATCCTTAAAGGAAAGCAGGGTTGTTGCTATTTTGTGTAATTACAAATAAAGCTATTATAAACATGCACGGATAAGTTGTGTGAATAAAAGCCTTCATTTCTTTTAGATAAGTTCCTACGAGTACAATAACTGGTTTCATGATAGTTGAATATTCTGTTTTTTAATAAAACTGCCAAACTGTGACTATACTATTTTTTATATTCTCACTAGCTTTGTGTGACTCACAAAGTTTATCCGCATCCTTGCCAGCATTTGATATAGCCATTGTTTTTCATATTAGCCATTCTTATAGGTTGATAGTGGTAGGTGTGTCATTGTAGTTATAGTTTGCATCTCCTTACTTGCTAACGTTTTTGAACATCTTTTTATGTGCTAATTTTCCATCTGTATATCTCTTTTTTTTAATGTTTTTTTTTTCCCCACGATCTAATTGGATTGTTTGCTTATTTCATTGTTGATTTTTGAGAACAAAGACTGAGTTTTAAAGTTTAAACCTATAAAATTTAAAGCCATTTTCAGCTTGTGTTTAGAAAAATTAAATGTCAGGGAGAGTCATATTATTTGGGAAGTACAGTTTGCCATGATCAAATGCTCTATGTGACTTTAAGTAGATGTACATGAAATGGAAAACATTACATGAATTATGAAGTAATGGGGCAATTAAAAAAAAAAAAACTTTTGTTACAGATTAAAAAGTTAACATATACCCATTGTAGAAAATTTAGAAACACAAAGCAGGATAAAGAAAGCAAAATTTACCAAGATTTCTACCATATGAAGATAACCACTATTATTTTGGTTTATTTATCCAAATTTGACATCTATATGATATGAATACAAGTTGGAATCATGCTTTATATACAATTTTGTATACTATTTTGTATACTGTTTATATACTGTTAACATCCATATTTTAAATTATGACACTTTTATGCCGTTAAATATTTTCAAAAGTAAATATAATAGTAATTTATTTAACCATTCACTTATTTTTGAACCTATTCTGAACATTTCAGATTTTGATGAACAAATCACATTTGGTCTTTATGTCATTTTTCACATTTAGATCTCCAATTCATCTACAATAGTTTTATTTTCATATAGAGTAAAGTAAGAGTCAAATTTTACATTTTTCCATATGATTTTTAATTGACCATCTTTCCCACACAGCATTGTCTTAATTCAGGTGAGCATAGAGGTGTGGGTGTATTTCTAGACTCTATAACATTTAATTGATCTCTTTACCTTTATGCCAATAATAGACTGTCTTTACTACTGTAGTGTTACAGTCCTCATATTTAGTAGTTTAAATACTCTGATTTTGTCTTCAAAACTGACTCACTTATAAATTTTAGAATCAGCTTGTCAATTTCTGTCAAAAAAAGCTGAGATTTTGACTTGAATTTTATTAACTCTGTAGCTCAATTTGGGGACATTGACTTATTTACAACTTTGAGTTTTCAAATAACTAATATGACATGTATAGTATATCTATTTAGATTTTGTTAATTATTCTCAATAATATTTGTAGAATTTTATCAAGTGCTTTTTCTACATCTACTAAGATGATCATTAGATTTTTTTCTTCCTTTTGCTATCAATATGACACAATATATATGTTGATTTTCAAATATTGAGACCACTTTGATTTTCTATAGTCAACTATTTGTTTGTGATGTATATTCATTTTATATATCACTGGAACTTATTTGCTAATATTTTTATTAAAATTTATTGTATCGATGTTTATGACAGAATTTGAACAATAGTTTGCCAGATTTCAGTGTCAACATTATTCTGGTCTCGTGAAATAAATTGTGAAATAACCCCTCTTTTTTTTTTATTTTCCAAGAGTTTGTTTAGATATATAGGATTAGTGTTATCCCTTTCTTAAATTTTGTTAGAGGATTTTTTTTTTTGTTGGAAGAATTTTAATAATAAATTCACTTTGTAATAGATACAAGAGTATGCAGATTTTATTCTTATAACAGTTTTGATATATTATGTATCTACAAAATTTGTCTATTTTGCCTAAACTGCTGAATGAATGCTTTGATATCTGCAAGGCTCTTTTCAAGTATAATATTGACAGTTCTTCTCTCTCTGTCTCTCTCTCTCTCCTCTTTCTCTCTCATGTCTTGGATTTTTGCTTTTATATTTTTTTTTATCATACATTTGGTTTTTTATTTCCTTATCCATGATCTTGTCTTTATTATTTCAGTCTATCTTTTTCATTTGGGTTAGTTTTCCTGTAGTTTCTTGAGAAGAAATGTTGGATATTGATCTTTAAACTTCTGATTAAATATGTCTTAAAATTATGCATTTTCCTCTAAACCTTGTTTTAGCAACATTCCATCCATTTTGATAAGTTGTCTATTATTATTAAGTTTAAAATATTTTCTAATTTCCATTCTGATTTCTTTTTTGTTCAGTGAATTTTCTAAAAATATATTTAAAATATTCCAGCAGTTTGGATTTGTTAATAAAATTTTAATTGATGTTTAGATTAATTCTATTGTAGTTAGAGTAAACTTTAACATGAATTTCTGAAAATTGTTGAGACTGTATCCTGATCTACCATATGGCTAATTTTGTTAAGTGTTTTGTGAGTCCTTGAAAAGAATGTGAATTCTGTCATTCTTAGGTATAATATTCTAATAATATTTTTATAAATTGCTTTTCAGATAATATGTTTATTTTCAACCAGGTTTCCAAAAGGCAATATTTCATGAAAAAAATCTATATCCTTTCCCTTAAGCTATGTGAAATTGAATGATGAAGAGACAATATTCATCCAAAAGTGTCTTTTTTTAAATGTGAGACTATTATTGACTCCATTTTTCAGAAGAAATTCCTCCCTCTATATCCTAGAGGCTTCTTTTTAACAATTAAATGTAAATCTTTACATCATTTGATAAGCTAGTGTAAGATATGAGAACATGAAGTTATAGTTTGGACTCCTTTTCAAAATGCTATTATGAGAATAAATCCAAAAGCATTACTCTTTAAAAAAAAAAAGTTTAAAAAATTATAAAAAGATTTATCTTCCATCTCTTTGTCACTATTGATAGTGCAATCTAGATGATGAGGTGCAAAGTTGAAAGAGGAATAATCCATATTTCACCTTTGTTTGTGTAATTACAGAGAAAAGTCAAAATAAAGACATCAGCACCTCTCTGGGAATAAGACCTTGCTTTTCCTGTACCTGGTTGCTGGCTAAATGCTAAAACCACATTTTTAGTCATTTAAGAGATTGACATGATCGTCTCTTAAATGTTCTGCATGTCATAGTGCAACTCAGAAGTCTCATGTGATCACGTTCATCTGATAATTCTGGAATATGTTAAAATTATTTATCCTACCATTTTCTGGGCTTCTTTGGTTTTTCTGAATTTTTTTTCCTTCTTGCACATTTCATCTCTTATATCTGATACTTTTCTTCTCTTCGTTACTCAGAGAAATGCAGAATGCTTATGCTTCCCCATGGAAGAATCCCACCACCCCTCAAACACACAGTCAACTATAATCTATCACTATATTATATAAATTCCATTATTTTTCCACTGTGTTAACTTCAAGTGCCTTAAACTGAGCTTTTGTACCATGGGACAAAAAAAACTAGAGTTTGTAAAAGTAAACTTATCATCAAAGCTACATAGCTATAATTTAATAGATTGCTTATTCATTTAGGTGTCTGTAAGATTTCCTAGGGAATTTCACAAGTTATGCTATTTTAATGAAACCTATCACATCTAATATCCAAGAGAGAATAAACTAGATTCTATTTGGAACAATCAGTAATGACAAACACTGGAAGGATGAGACATTCTAAAATGAATAAGAATTCAATGAAGTTTTTTAAGACATCACTCTCTAACTCGTCTCGTTTTCATCTCTTATGACTCTTTCTCTTTATTGTATTTTCCTGAGTTCTAATAATGCTTCATGTTCATGTAATTGATGACATTTTAAATCTATTTTTGTATAAAGTCCAATAACCGGCCTTTGATTTAATTTAAGATAAGATGATGGTTAATTAAAACCCTGCTGTAAACCATAAAATCAAACTCAGGAACTATGTTTTCCTTCTAAACTATCAAAGTCAGAGTATGAGAGCTCATAGAATACTGTAGGAAAGTCTCATAGTTTCATTCCTGGTGACATCTCCTTTCCAGGCTCTTAACTATATATCTCCGATACTATATATTGGAGGGCTTTACAGATCATGATTCACAGTCCGAAGGTACACTCTTTGGGGTCTCCCTATCACATATACTAGCTTTTAAAAATACCAATGATTAAATCAAGAATCAATCCTGATGGCTGCTGTTTTCTCTAGTGTTAAAGGACAAATGTTACTTTACTTAAGTAAAAAAAAAAAAAAATATTTCATTTTCCCCCCTTAAATATGTCTATTATCAAAAAGGCATAGAGAAAATTCAAAACGTGGTCACACTAGAACATGAAGAGTTTGGTTCCATTTATGCAACAGGGTTAACTTAACTCTAAGGTCAAGTACTATCTTTAATATCTGTTATAATAATACTCATCACTTCCTTTCTGCCTGTTATCAATCCTGCAACGAAAGTATTTTCAAGCCTTTAAAAGAAAAGCTTCTATTTCTTTCACTTTATTTCTCCCGTAGTCTCTTCCTTTTCTGTTTCCTTTTTTTTTTCTCTTCTCCTTCACTCTAATTACATTGATTAGATTATTTAGCTGAGTTGACATTAAGTCATTCTGGTGATTAAGTGGCAGTGAGAAAAATTTTAAGGATAGTAAACCGCTTTCTATTGCTGATGAATTTTTGCAGTTAGTCTATTTGCATTTGAAGGTGTATTCCAGAACATGCAGGAGCACAAGACTGACAAAATTGGCTTTAATCTAGCCTTGATATTATTTAGTTGAGTAATAATATCCAGGTTTATAAAACTTTTGTCTTCCAAAATGGGGGCAATTCCTACTTTATTGGATTGGCATAACTATCAAATAAAATACTGTATGCACATTTTTAAAAACATTATTATCATCTCTTATAAGTGGTTAAGACTAAAGTTAGAACGTCAGTAGTGATAAAGGAAACTAATGTTTATTCAACTCTAATTTGTGAACATTCAAATAATGTTATAAGAAATTTTACAGAGTAATGATTACAAGTTTAATACTACTGATTGATTGTATGTGTGTAAATATATTAATTATATATAGTTGAATTTACCATATTTGACTTATATTGCTAATAGTTTCTGATAGGAAAAAGATATATTTAAAACCAAAATTTCTTTAATGTGGCATTTTGCCTTGAGCCAGTGCTGTAGTCTATTTTGATAAATGCACAAAGATGATTAAAAGAAATGTGCAACAAATCTTATGTGGAAGTAGGATGGGCTTTTCTCACTTGTAAGTAAGGCAGGTTACATCTCCCAGCAGGTAAGAAAGAACATGTGATGTGGCATCAGACTGCCATAGCTCCAACACTTACTACCTACCTGTGTGAATTTGACAAGCTATATAATAGTTATGAGCCCCAGTTCCTGCATCTATAGAATGGGGATAAAAATAGTAGCTATTTCTTAAAGTTGCTATGAAGATTAAATGAGTTAATAAATGTGCAGCACTTAGAACAATTCTTGTCAAACAGTAAATGCTTAATACATGTTAATTATTACCATTTTGGATTTTTTCAGCCTAAGTCTATAATGATTCTTTAGAATATATGACTCTTTTACTCAATTTTCTACCATCCTGCCCCTTCCCTTGCCATAGCTATTATTTTCCCCTCATCTTTCTCTTTGCATTTTTTCCACCCCAGGAAACAGATGAAATCTCCATTATACTAACTGAAAAACAGGACTCTTTTACATCATCAGGACACAAGTGGGAGCTGAACTGTTTAAGTATGAATGATATTAAATAAATCTGAGAAAACTCTATGTGTCTTAATGTTATGTGTGGTGTCAGATATATTTGGAGTCCTTCCATTTGAAATATCCTCCTAGGCTGAATTGAAGGTTACAAGTGATGTCAGTCTTCTCCTCCAGCATCTTACAAAAATTGGAACTTCTGAGAAAGCTTCCCTGGTATTGTCTGGCTGCCTAGACATTCTGGACAACTGTTGCTTACGAGATATACAGTGACTGGTTTAATAATATCACCCATCCCCACCTTGCTGACATTTCATACATATGTTACTTTCTAAGCTATTATATAGTTTGCTTATTTATTTAATTAAAATTTTTATCTCTCCTTGCTAGAATGTAATCTTCATGAAAACAATCATATATATCTGATTTCTTCTAATGTATTCCCAGAACCTAGAAAAGTGTCTGGATCATAATAGAGATATTTAGTTGAAATTGACCAAAAACACACACACACACATTTTTATGTAAGAACTTTACACTTTCTTTGTCTCATCTCACATAAAAATATTATTCATTTATTCACTTATCATTTCTCAACATTTCCCATTGGGTGTATAATTAATACTTCAAACTCAACATGACCCAATGTGAACTCTTAATCTTCCCTGTGAAATTTACTCCACTACCATCTTCTCAATCTAAGTCAAACTATTCTTCCAGTCACTTAGATCAAAAGCTCTAGAGTGATTTTTGACTTCTTTCTTCTCTTATACCACATATCCTTTCCTAAAGCAAATGCTGTTAACTCTACCTCCAAAATATTTCTAGGTTTTAAACATCTGTCATCACCTCTACTGCTATCTCATTGGTGGCCCGCATCTTCTCTGGTCTGGATTATTGCAAAACACCCCTAACTGGCCTCCCTGCTTCCACTTTCCTGGACAGACTTAGCTATGAAATTAATCTATTTTATTCAGAACAAAACTTTAAGCCATTATGAGGCTTTACAAGCTCAATTTCAGTGTTTGAATCATATCCTAACAAATTCATCACTCACTTAACTCCCAGCTACATTGAACTCTGAACTATTATTCTTGGATCTTACCAAATATGCTTCATCTCAGGGCTGTTATATTGTCTTCTCTGCTGGCATAAGATGCTCTTCTTCCAGATATTGCAAGGAATATCTTTTGATTTAGCAGGTAGGTCTAACATACAATTTTACCTATGGCTCTTAGACAATACATCCTCTTTATTTGCAAAGTGAAACAGAAATTCCCTTTATATTTTTATAGTCTTGCAGCAATAGTATGCTTGAATATTGGTTAGATTAGATATTATTCAGGCCCTAAAATTGCATTACACAAAGCTGTAAATAGTTATGCAAAAAAGGTTTAAATGGCCAAATACGTCATGTATAAAATAAATCCAGAGTAAGAAAAATCCATATTAACTTAGTATTACTAACTGGATCTGTGTTTCTCACATTTGAAACAATGTCTTCCAGCTTCTAAAAGCATACACCAGCTCCTCTGGATTGGTTTTTATTTCTTTATCAATTATTGGACATTTGGCTACCAAAGTGTAGAACTTATTATTTTCTACAGTTATTTGCCAATGAAAATTGATATTCATGGAAGATGATATTTTGTTGCTGGTGTTGACATGAACAGGCTTATAATCTCAAGGTCTGTGAGAGCTTTCTGACTGTAGTGCAGTATATTGTTGAGGGTCCTCTCTAGCCTGGATCTGACCTCTACTTCATTTAGTACCTGTGCATCCATGCAAGTTATTCAACTTCTCTCAAATACCTCATCTATAATATGAGGTTAATAATAACAAGTTTGTCAGAGGATTGTTAGGAAGATTAGATATGAGTTAATAAATGCAATTCTCTTACAACAGTACTGGCTTATATAAATATGTGCTCATAAAATGATAGTTATTGATATATGATATATTGCTGCTCTTCTGTTCTTGTAAATACTATTTTTTTGTGTGTGGTAGAAGCATGTCACAAATGTATGTGAGAGTCATAAAGTCTTGGTTTCTTTCACAAAAATTGTACTTACACATATGTTCACAATTTTACATACATTTTCCATAGGTTTGCAGAGACCCCTGAAGTTCACTCCTGGATCATCAGGTGTCCATACATCCCTGGTTATAAAGTTTTGTTTAAGATAATAAATTTTAGTCCAACCATATCAATAATCACATTAAATATGAATAATCTTAACACAACGGCTAAAACAGAGAGTTCCATATTAGATGAAAAAGCAATATCTAACATATGTCATCTAAAGAAAACCAATTTTAAAAATCAAGATATAAATCACTTAAATTGAAAAGAATGAAAAAAGTTATACCATGTGTATGGGAAAAGTTAACTCAGCAGATCTGGTTTGTTCAAACCTACACATTTCAAAGAAAGGCTTATTTTTGTGACTGGCATATGTTTGGCTCCTGGAAACTGAGCTCTTGGAATGTTCTATCTGAGAAAGGTATTTAAGTGGTTTGTTCAGACAGTTCATGCTAATTTATGGTAAGCATCTATTTTTGCTTTGAGATTCAGGATCTTGAGGAACTAAGGTCAGTCACACAGGTGCTATATGCCCACATGACAGATACCCAATAAAATCCTAGAAAACTTGATTTAGATGAGCTTTCCTGGTTGGCAACTCTTTGCTCATGTTGTTAGACATTGTTGCTGCAAGAATTAATATTGTCTGTGTGGATCTGCTGGGAAGGATCACTTGGAAGCTCGCATCTAGTTTCTTCTGGACTTCATCTTATGTGCCCTTCCCTTCTCTGATGCTACTCTGCATCCTCTCAGTAATAAATCATAACTATGGTCACAAAAACTTATGAGTCCTGTGGGTCATGCTAGTGAATCATTGAGCCTGAGGGTTGTCTTATGGTCCCAGTGCACAGTGAAAACACTAACCAGAAGAAAGTTGGATAGTCTATATATTATTAGAGAAAGTGACTTCAGAACAGTAAAAAATATTAAGGGTAAAAAAAGGTCATTACATAATGACCAAGGGGCAGTTTTCCAAAGACATGTAACAATATGAGATATGTACATATCTAACATCTGAGTTTTTAAAATAAGTGATGTAAAAACTAGTCGACCTAAAAAGAGAAATAGTCAAATCCAAAATTATAGTTGGAGACTTCAACACTCCTCTGCTAGTTGAAGATAAAAATTTAATGAACAAAAATCTATTTTATTTCTATATAATAAATATGAACAATGGAAATTTGACACTAAAAAAAGCTTTAAAAAATTTCAGTACCTGAAGGCCGAATACTACAAAATACTAAAAAAAATAAATTAAAAGACCTAAATAAATCAAAAGTACACCATGTTCCTGGATACTGTGTTTCTGGATTGAAAGATCAGTGTGGTTAAGATGTCAATTCACCTCAACTTTGTCTATGGATTCAATATAATCCCATTGGAAATCATAGCAGATTGTTAAAGTTTACTCTAACTACAATAGAATTAATCTAAACATCAATTAAAATTTATATGAAAAAATATGAGACTGAAATATCCAGAACAATTGAGAGAAAGAAAAAGAATTTGGCAGGCTCACATTACTCAATATTGATGGCTTACTATAAGGTACTCTATTTGACACTTTCTCCTTGTAGTAGGACATCTAAAAAGTATATATTTATGACTGCCAAGATAAAATTATGCATTTATCTTCATTTTGTCTCAAAACTTCACTGAAAAGATGGTAAATAAGTAAAAAGGCAAAACAAAGAGATGGGAGGAAAGAATGATTTATGTCAACAACATTTGGAACCGAAAAGCAGATGATAGCTGACCAGACAGAATAAAGAAAGTTAAAACTTGAGCCAGTGTATGTATAAAGCTCACAGGAAACAAATGATTACTCTTATAGTAACTCAGATATTGAAGGGAACTGGTAGCTCTGAAAACAGAAGTGCAGGGTGATTTGGAAACAGGAAAAAAAGACTATAAGTGTTTAAAAAGAATAGCTAAATACATCCATCCCTTATTTAACGCAAATAGACATGAGACCTCCTCTTCTGAGCCTCTGCAGAAGGCTGAAGACTACGTGCTCAGAACCAGAAACAGACAGACTCTGGACTTAGGGACATCAGTAATACTTTGAGAGTAAGGGTGCCACAAGTCCATTTACTAAGAGATGAGAACTACCCTCCAACTTTCTCTTCTCAATTCCCAGAATTCTAGCAACAACGCTTAACCCTTGCCCAATCCCAACTTTTAGTAAAGACATTTGTTTTAGATGAAAGTGACTGGTCACAAGAGAAAAGACCCCCAAAGAAAGGACCAAGGCACTCCTAATTACTCCCCAGGGATGCTCACCAATTTCCGAGCCCCATTAATGCATATAAAGTCCCAATCTGCCTTTCAGCACCTCATTCTTAAATATGAACTGATTATTACAAAGGATCACTACACTTTTTTTAAAAAAATCACTAACAAAAAGGTCAAAAAACAAACAAAACAATTATAAAAATAAAAATCATAAAAATAATTTATATTATAAAAATAAAATAACAAAAAATTATAAAAATAAAAAATAAAGGAGCAGAAAAAACTTTAAGACAAATTAACAATTCAGAAAAACAAGAGAATGTATTACATCCATGAAATAATTATAACAAAAAATTTTTCACTGTGAAAGTCTTTATTAAGAGAATGAAAAGGTAAAATACAGATGGGGAAAACATTTTCAAATGACATATGTGGCAAAGGATTATGTCCAGAATATATGAAGAACTCTTAAAAATTAACAACAAAAAAAAAACAATTAGCAGAAGTGAAACACTAAATGGGGAAAAGTTTAGAACAGAAACTTTACTAAAGAAGATATATGGATGGGCAATCAACACATGAAAAGATGTTCAACATTATTTAGAGAACTAGAAATTAAAACCACAATGAGCTACCACTATTAGAATGTCAAACCAAACAAACAGAACCCTGACATTATCAAATGCTGGCTAGGATGCCAAGCAACTAGAACTTTCATTTATTGATGATAGGAATGTAAAATGATATCGTCCTTTATAAAATAGTATGAATTTATTATAATGAAGTTAAACAAAACTAATCATACAACCCAGCACTCCTACTCTTAGATACTGATGAAAATAAAAACATATGTTGTCAAAAATATTTACATGCGATGTTTATAGCTGCATTACTTATAATCACCAAGAACTTGAAACAGCCCAGCTGTCCTATAGTGATTGAAAAATAAACTATAAAACACCATACAATGGAAGACACTTAAGCAATAAAAGGTAATGTGCTATCAATTCACAACAACAGACATGCGTGTTAAATACATTTTATGAAGTGAAAGAGACCGGAATTAATAGACTACATTGTATGATTCCATTTTATGACATTTTGGGAAAAGTAAACTCGTAAGGATGGGAGACACCAGTGGTTGCCACTGGTTGGGTCGTGGAAGAATGTGCTATCGTAGGACAGAACAAAGGAATTTTAGGGATGTCGAAAATCAGTTGATGAAATGGTTCTGTGTGGCATTGTGATGGTGAATACAGAACTTCATGTAATTTGTCAAACCCTATAGGACTGTGCACCTACAAGTGTGGATTTTAATGTCTGAAATTAAAAGAAAACGATCAACCAGGATATTGGGAAAAACAAAATAGAATTCAAATTATAACAATGTAGCTAATGTATTACAAATAAATGATATTAACACACAGAAAGGGGTGAGAAAGAAAGGAGTGGACCTACTAACTTTGTAAACAAGTATTTTCACTGGATACTATAAGGCTAATCATAAAAGCAATAGTATACTAATGCTGAACTCCAGTTAGTAAAATTTCTCAGAGAAGTATGTATTATTAATTCTGAAATTATGTTATCTACATAACAAATAATTAAACATCTGTAGATAATAAAAGGTAGGTAATGAAGTATTAAAGAAATGTTCCAAATAAGAAAAGAAGGAATATTACGAAAACTATATATACACATATATTCTCTATATATGTACATAAATGTATATAAACTCATACAGAGATAGATTTAGTAATTACATACTTATGTATGCATGCATGCTTGCATATGCACATATACATATGTCCCAAAATAGCTAGATACAGCAATATATATGTTTATGTGTATATAGTTGTATATGTTTTATATATATATATATATGTGTGTGTATATATATATATATATATATATATATATATATATATATATATACACGTATCTATGTATATATAATTTTCTAGCTGTGTTCATGGAGATGGTCTAGAAACAGTGACAGTGCAGTAACAATGAATACATCTAATGTCCATATCTTGGTTTTAAAAAATTATTCTCCAGATAAAGAAATAGGTTTCTTGGAGAAATGAATTATTCTTGGGCTGGGGCAGGCAAATTACTAGATGATCTTGGACCATCATATAACATTAGTAAGGAAGTGCTCAAAAATGAAAATATAAAAGCATATTAAAGGGATACAGGAGCAGATCTAAAAGAGTTTCCATTGGCAAAGCTAAAACATTTAGAACAACTAAGGAAATAACCATAGTACTGATTTTTCCCAATTATATTTATTATATGTTATTTTATATAATAAAATAAATATTTTGAGTCATATTGATATAAAATGGATATTGAAATAAATAAATCGGGGAGAAGAAATAGCTCTTTCTTTTGGTATAATCTAACTTAATAAATTTAGAAAGAAGGAGGGAAATAGAAAATAACTATTAGAATATCATAGTCATAATTAATGCAGAGCCACAGAAGATTAGTAAAATTAGTGGGCAAAAGCTTAAGGAGAAACAGAATATTTGCATAATCTCTGTATTAGGGTTATCCACAGACACAGAACCAGTGGAGATCATGTATCTACCATCTATTATTCATCTATCATCTATCTATCTATCTATCTATCTATCTATCTATCTATCTATCATCTATCATTTATCATCTGTCTGTCTGTCTGTCTGTCTCTCATCTATCATCCATCTATACATCCATCCACCCACCTATCTGTCTTTATTATGAGGAATTGGCTCACGTAATTGTGGAGGCTAAGAAGTCCTACGATCTGCCACTTGTAAGCTGGAAACACAGGCAAGTCAGTGGTATAATTCAGCTTGAGTTCAAAGGGCTAAGAAGCAGGGGAGCAGATGGTATAAATCCCAGTCAAAAGGCAGGAGAAAATGAGATGAACTATTCCAGCTCAATCAGTGAGACAAGAAAAAAGTGAATTTCTTTTTCCACTGCCTTTTGTTCTATCCAGGCCCTCAGTGAATTGGGTGGTGTCCACCCACACTGGTGAAGGAAAACCTTTTTATCGAGTCATCATTCCAAATGCTCTATCATTTGGAAACACCTTCAGAGACATGCCCAGAAATAATATTTAATCTGGACACCCCATGCCTAACCAAGTTGATATATAAAATTAACCATAAAGTTACAAAGTATGTCCCCTCAAACATTTACTAAATACAAAGGGAAAAATTAACTTACAATGGAAGAACCAAGCAGATATTACCTTAACCAAGTGATCAAAGATAACATACCAGTAGTAAGACATGAACATTGTATATCCCAATGTGATACAGTGACTTCTCTCAAGGGCACAAAACTCTCTAGTATGCTTGCCAAACACTTATAACTTCAGTTTCCTCATGAGAAAGCATCAGAGAAACTGAAGTTGAGGCACATTTTGCAAAATACAGAACAAGTAATCTTTATAAGTGTCAAAGACATGAAAGACAGAAATATTTAAGAATTATCACAGAAGGAAATGAGGAAGACATGACAACTAATTGCAATGGCATCCTGGGTTAGATTCAGAAACTGAAAAAAACGTTGGATAAAGTCATAATAGTTAATAGGATAGTACCAATATTTTCTTGTTGTTAACATTTGTATGATTGTTATATAAGATTATAACATTAACGGGAGCTGAGTGAAGTTTATAAGATGACTCTCTATACCATCTTTGTGACTCCTCTGTAAGTCTAAAATTATTTTAAAATGCAAAATGTTAAAAAAAAACATTGCCTAAATCCTATCACTTTTTATGTTTTTCATGATTTTGTGACATGTTCAAGAACTAGAGGTTTATCTATATGACAAAGGTCCTCACCTGTAGAAGAGAGAACAAATTATTCTCAAGTTGCCTGTACTTTTCATTTTCCATCTTTTCTAATATTTCTCTTAGTTTCTCATCAGTTTAATGATCTCTATAAAATTCCAGTTGAAGGTAAATCAAATAAGCTATTCCTCACCATGTGTCTTTCATTTTATTTTTTAAATTTTGTATTATTATATATTTTTAGTGCTATACTAGGAACCTAGAGCATTTGATTAATACCTTGAGAGTCATTTTTCTTACAAACATTAATTTACATGAATAATAATAAAAAAAAACAGCAATATTTACCCATTTCCTAATTTGAAATTAAAAGTTCTTTACCCATTTCCAATGTTAGTGGGCAGAGTGTGGTCTCAAGACCATCAAATAAGCAATTCTTGAACGTCGGCTGAGTGTCTGACAATAAAGCTCAACTCTGACATTATCTACCTAAAGATAACATCAAATCCCACAGGTTAAGGTCTCAGTCCTACAAGACTGTTCCAACCTCCTACTTCAGAGGCCAGTTCAAGTGCAGGTTTTTAACTGTCTTCTGACAGACAGGCTATAGATCATAGGTTCCAACACCACACTCTTGTGTTCATTAATTTGCTAGAGCTTCTCACTGAATCCAGAGAAACATTTTACTAATAGATTACCAGTTCATTATAAAATGATATAAATCAAGAACAAACAGATAGAAAATATGCATATGGCAAGGTCTGAGGAAACAGCACAGAGCGGCCAAGCTCTCTTTCCAGTGCCCACTCTCCTCAAATCTTCATGTGTTCATCCAGAAGCTCTCTTTTGGGTTTTCTTGGAAGCTTCATTGCATAGGCATGATTGATCAAATCACTGGCCCATGGCTATTGATTCAATCTCCAGCCCTTCTCCCCTTTCCTGTGGTGGGGGCAAGGACTAAAATTTTCAACCTTATAATCACAAAGTTGGGTCTTTTGGTAACCTAACCAGTCCTTGCTTTCCAAAGGTCACTTTATTAAAATAACAAACAACACCTTTATCACACTCATCAATTAGGAAATTCCAATGGTTTCAGGAGTCTGTCGGAAACAGGACAAAGACCAAATATATATTTCTTATTATAAATCACAGTATCACAGCAATATAATTAAATGAATTGGATTGATAATGCTATATGCTGAATTCAGGTAGTGCTTTCAATTTGCTCATCTGTAAGGTGAAAAGGTGGGATAGGTAAACTTATGGTCCTTTCAATCTTTAAGCTGTGAAACATTACATATAAATATTAGTGAAAGAAATTACATTTATTTAGTTTAATTTATTAGGATTCAAGACTTCTAAAGTTAACCTGTAATTTCGTTTTATTTGCAAATTATTCTGCATCAAGAGCTTTGGCATCAGATGGTTAAATTTATTGTTCTTAGGTTTCCTGTTTATGTTATTGGTCTCATGGGTCCAGACTTATTTTGTTTATCATCAGCGATGACAGTATCATTTTTAAGCAATTCTGTTTTCATGCAACTACTTCAAAGATATACTCTAGAGCCAGCCTGTCTTTGGCTTACTGTTTTTTACACCATCTGGAGACTTGGGCTGGTAATAATTTTAACCCTCATTATTTAAAAATAATTGCCCATGTAAGTTATATAATGGCCAATATCAAGGAAATACCCTTATCACACATTCTCCTTCAAGAAGGAGAAAGAATAGAATGAATACTCTGTGTTCCTTTTCATCCAAAGCTTTCTTCTAGAGACAACACATTTACATTTCTGATAATAATAAATAATTAGTTTTTAAATAATTCCTGTAATGTCCCTGCTGAAAAGTTTGAGGGTGAAAAAGTAATTAATCAGCAACAACAATTGTGAATGGTTTTCTTTTAAACTTGGCTAGAAGAGGACATGAAAAGGAAGAAAGAAGAAATTAGTACTATATGTAAACTCTGTGATTAAAAATATTAAAATTACATGTGCAGGCAAAGTCATTAGAGGGTCTCTAATCAGTGCCTAAATTTTTATCCAGATACTGCCCTTTCCTAGCTGTATGATGTTTGTTAATTAGCTCAACATCTGTAAAACATTGGTGGCTAAAAAAATTAAGTGATTTCTTTGACTCCAAAGTTTTTAGCAAATCCTAGCACATGGAAAACTAAATGTAAACTATTATTGTTGTAGTTGGGATGCCTATGCTGATGATAATTAATGAGGACACTACCAAGCCATTTATTAATGTATTGCCTATGAGGTAGTTACTCTCCTGCTTTTGGAGAGGTGGTATCCTGTCACGTTTTCACTTGATTACTATTTGAATAATAACTATTTCAAGTAATATAACCTGTTTAAAGAAATTTCTTGAAACAATTAAAATTATACCTCTAAGAGGCAGCGCTTAATGGACACAAAAGGTACCTAAGACTCTCTCTCTGTCTCTTTCTCTCTCACCCCACTCTGTGCAAGTGTATGTTTCTGAGTGTTTGTGGTAAAATAAGAAAAATGTATTCACTTTTTCAGTAAATAAGATAAAATGTATCCATTGTATTATTTTTTACTTAAAATATATCTTCCCAAACCCCAAAAACCTAATTATTTGATTGATACTGTAGTGCTCCCTTATCTGCAGTTTTGCTTTCTGAATTTTCAGTTACTCAAGGTCAATTGTGGTCTGAAAATATTAAATGGAGAATTCCAGAAATAAACAATTAATACGTTTTAAATTGCATGCTGTTCTGAGTAGTGTGATGAAATCTTATACCATCCTGAATCCATCCAGCCTTGGAAGGTGAGTCATCCTCTTGCCCAGCATATCCATGGTATATATACTACCTGCCCCTTAGTAGCTGTCTGGGTTATCAGATTGACTGTCATGGTATTATAGTGCTTATATTCAAGTAACTCTTATTTTACTTAATAAAAGCCCCAAAGTGCAAGAGTAGTGCTGCTGGCAATTTGGATATGCCAAAGAGAAAACGTAAAGTATATGTATACATAGGAAAAACGTAGTATATACAGGTTTCAGCATCTGAGATTTCAGGCTTTCATTGGAGGCCTTTGAAAACATCTCCTCTTAGATAAGGAAGGACTACTGTACATTGTTTCTCAAAGCTAATGATTCAATAAAAGGAGAGTGTACTTTCTAATTTCGTGGTATATGTGAGCACCTATTCCTACTGGCTCAGGACAGCCTGCAAGTATACATGAAACACTTTATTGGCAGTGGTGACCTATAAGCCAGAGGTGCAATGTCTAATTCATGCACTTTGTTGTTTAGATTGCTGGAATTGTGGCTTACTCTTGCTTTTCTGTCATATCAAAACTTCTGCTTTTGCATTTGAAATTTGATGCTGTTTCCAACGGCTTATAATTTGTGGTAAAAAGGCGGCGATATTAGTGCTTAGAAACTTCAGGGATCTATCTGGAGTGTTTGAAATGTTTGCTTAAGTATTACTTCCTTAGTGAGGCATTTAACTGATTGCTACACAGTTCAATGTTTACATTATACAGTTTCTAGAGAGTACTGTTATAAAGCACTCTGTGGATTACTGCTTAAATGTACATTATTAACCAGGGGTCTCATTTTTTCTTATTCTCATACCTGCATCAGAGCACAATAAAAAGTATTTAAGGTATTCCTCTTCAAATCACCAATAAAAATATAAGCTTTTCGAGATGATTTTCTGAAGGAACTCAGTATAAGTGGTCGAGACTATTTAAAGATTTTTTGTTTCATAGATTCTCTTGTCATAACTTTAAAAGCCATTAACAATCATTTCGAAGTACTTCTTGATGTGTCTATGAAAACTAATCGAATCATGGCAAAATAACTCACAAACAAATCACAGATATCTTTTAATATTTGTGATGATTACATATGGAAGAAGTACTTTAAAATTTAATTAAAAAGTCTGCTTTGCACTCTCAGTCTTCAGGTCTAACAACAAGCAAGGTAATAGGTCCAAGAGTATAATATATAATTGCTTGAAGTGATTAATTCATACATATGGGTTGCAATTGATTAATATAATAATGTCTACTATTAATTAAAAATTAAGGTAATTTAAATCCAAATAATTTATATAATTTACATGTGTGCAATGTATATGCAAAAGTATTGCTTGATTTTAGTAAATAATTTTTCCTCACTAGATTGTAAGCTCCATGAAAGTAGTTTTTATCTAATGTATTAAATGCTGTTTCTACAGCACAGTATGCAGAAGTTTCTGGCACATGGCAGGTCCTCAATAAATGCCATTTTAATGAATAAATAATCTAATATTTAATGTCCAAAAGGTTTGTTTCTGGCTGTTTCTTGCTTGTTTCTTGCTGCTTATTCCTTGACATTTCATAGCAAGGGCTCAATAAATGATGGCCACCTTGGAGTCTGCCTATATGTATATACAAGCACAATATAAGCCTCCAAGTGACAGTTGACTGGTTAATTCACTTTGCCAGATATATATTTTTCTTTCCAACACAATAATACATCTAACAGAGAAAATAAGTTACTGTCAGAAGAATAAGCCCAGGCTTCAGTAAGAATCAAGTAAAATAATATTTGCTAATTATCAAGCACAATTTCTCCAAAAGTTACAGGTTGTTTAAGAAAAATTGTCCTATCAGAATTTTCATACCAGGCATGTAATATCATTTTGCTTGCTAATAAAACCTCTTCCTCAAGATATGCTAAAAACCTTTCAATTTAATCATTGGTCAGGGAGTACAGATTTTATTTCAGAATGCTAAAAATATCATTTTGTATTGAGAAACAACTAATATTTTTGTGTTTAAGTAAATACGTTGTTTCCTATATACGATTAATGTTAAATGATCACTCCTGACTTCAAGTATTTAGAGAAAATATATACAATAATATATGTTTTTAAAAATGTTATTTTCTCTCTGAAAAATATTGTTAAAATATTTCATTTCTATATATAATTATTCTTGTTATCTAAGAATATGTATTTTTAGATGTACTGAATGTCATTGCCATGTGAACATTGCCTCGTTGTATTTCTCCATATATAATTTTTTAAAATATTTCCATCTCTACAGAATCTCTCACATCCATATTTTTTATCTATTCCGCTTGTTTTTGACCCTGCTTTCCTGTCTATTTTAGTAACCTCCTGACTCATCTTCATTTTCAGTCTCTCTCCAGGTCTATAGGTATCATCATTTGTCACTTGGCGCCTCATGTTTCAACACTTCACATTTCCATTCTTCTTCCACATTAATCTTGTCTACACTACAAGCAGAGTGATCTTTTTAAAAAGTAAATAACATCTTGTTAGTTCCTGGTTTATATCTTTCCCTTTGCACTGAGAATGAAATCCAAACTCCTCAGCAAGGCCAAGATGATTAGGGAAAGAAGCCTCTGCCTCCTTATACTTCATGCTCTCTCCCTCTCATTCCCTGGTTGACTTCACATTGCAAGGACCTTGTCAGCTTACAATCCCTTATTTTTTATTTTTTACTCCTACAGCACTTAGTCTTCCTAGGTAGTCTCCCATCCAAGTACTAGCCAGATCCGACCCTGCTTAGCTTCTGAGATCAGACAGGATCAGGCTTGTTCAGAGTTGCATAGCCGTAGATCCAGCTTAGATTTTACATCAACCTAACAACGTCCATTTTGCAGATGACCAAAGGAAAGCCAGGAGAGGTTAAATGTATCCAGGATTACACAGCTAATCCATGACAGAATGAAGATTCAATTCAGATCTATTTGACTCCAGAGAATACACTATTATTTAATGTTATAAAACTCTTATTTTTAGCTCTGTAGAAGCTTCCTTGGGTTTTTAATCTGCACTCCAGAAAGATTTTGCACCTTTTCTAGTACTTAAGAGATAACATTGTTAATTATAATTGCATCTTTCCCTGCAAACTGTGGGCTTCACAAAGCATGTCTTAATTCAATTTTTGATACAATATCTAGCACATAGTAGGCAATGGCTAATACTTCTTAAGTAATTAATTTATTATTATGGTTTACAATTAATAGAAAGGAGAAACACTATTGACATGTTGTAAAGATTTAAAAGAAATAAATTGGCATATTAAATGCTATATTTTAATAAATTAGATCATAGACCGTCTCTGAGGTATTTTGATTTTTTTCAACACTCAGATTGGTGAAGGAAAGACAAGTACATAGAAAAACCATAATTTTATTGGCATCTTCACAAAATTTTGAAGATTCAGGGAGGTAAGAAGGAATTTCATAGAATTTATGAGATTCACATGATTAGATAAAAAAATCTTCAAGTAATAGTTTTATTTTTCAGCAGAGATTTGATAGAGGGAAAAATAATCTTTGGCAGTGGAGGATATTCTAGGGAAGAGCATTGGCATATTAATATCTGACAAAGAGAAATTAAAATATATTTTTTAAGTAGAGATTGATTATTCACTTTTAAAAGTAATGATTGTCAACTAGACGGTGAGGGCAGAGATGGGTGCATGAGGAGAGCATTTGGGCCAGCAATGTTTAGGTAAAAATCCTTATAGTTTCATTATTGAATAGTTGCAATTTGATGAGAGATAAATGGGAGAGACTAGAAATTAGATAGGAGTGGTTCTCTGTTCATTATATTGTTTGCCCAGGAGTTTATTCAAGTATAAATTGTTCTCACCAATTCATTTCTATCTTTAGATGGAATTTGCCACAGGTATTTTTAACCAAATCTAAGAGTTCAGTGAAAATTTCCCATCTCACCCTCTCTCGAATATATAGGAGGCAAATATTTCAGAAAATTTTAATCTTCTGTATTCATGAGGGGGCTTTATAAATACTCTAGGTGTACCAGATGAACTCCACTGTCACACAATATTCAGCCTCAGCCCAAGAGAGATTAGAATACCAAAGCCCTTAATCTTGCCTTTGGAAGGACACTTTTATGTTTGACAGGGAGCCAAGATCCTGTTCATATTAAGAGTAAAGGCATTCTGGTATATTTACACTATAAATCTTCCAAATATACTGATATATAATAATGCAATTTAGATAACTCAAACATTTGCACTTCTCCTGATCGAGCTTGATATATACTTTATCAATATACTCAGTTGATATAAGGTGACCAATAGAGTTTATTTATGGTGACCAATATGGTTATCTAGTAACTTATGGTTGTCTAATAACTATAAGTGGATCAGAAGTTCTGCAGGTTAGTCTAAGTCTTCTATTTTACCACTCAAAGTGTGTTCCTCTGAGCAGCATCACCTTCACTTGGAATTTGTTACAAGTGGAGAAACTCAGCCATACCCCAGCCAGGTGATTTGCATTGACATCAAAGTAAAAGATGCCCTGTTCTAGGCATGGCTTCTATAGGTTTTCATGGTGAAAGACCAGTGGTTTCCCCATACCACTGCCCCACCCATTGTGGACTGATACTTTTGCAAAATATCATAAAAATAAACCTTTAGACAAATTAAATGACAAAACAATATAAATCATATTTTAAACTGCCAGCTTTTCCACATGTATGTGCACTATACTTATTTTTGTAATCTTACTTTCCTTCTTTCAGTGATATGCATGAATAAACATGAAAAAAGAAATACCATATAAGAAAAACTTTAAAATCATGAATAACATAACATAATGTATAACATAACCATACTAAACAATAATACCATTTATAAAGTGATTCTATGTGCCAAACATTCGTTGTGCTACATAATTTCACATATTATATCATTTGATCTTCACAATTCTTTGAGATTAGGTCCAATTTATATGCTCAATTTATGGATGTGCAGCCTAAGGTTTAGGTTAAACAACTTGACCAAGGTCACTCAGACCTATGTTTAAATCCGAGTTCTATATAACTTGAAAGCCTAAAATTTTCGCCTTCCTTATTGCCTCAGTCTGATCTTTCAAGGGAAGAGAGAAATTCAGAGGAAATATATATGCTGTATTATTTCTAGGAATCCCAAATGTTAACAATAAAATCAGGAGAATGCTGCAACATCAATCCTTTCACTCCACATGCCAGGCTCATTTTCATCATTGTCACTGTCATATAGTTGATTCCAAGGGACTGGTTAGGCAGAAATAAAAATGCTGATTTTAGGGAGCAAGAGAGATAGAGAGTGAATGGTGGAGTGAGGATGGCTCATCAATACTGAGGATAATTATTACTCAAAAAAATAAAAATCTTATCTTGAATTTTTATAATAATATTATTGCCAAAAAGGGCTCCTTAGAGAAGAGAAATAGGTGAAAAAGGAAATTGAGGGAGATAATATACAAATTTTTATTCAGATTCTTAGTGGGTGGTCCAGGACCACAGGCTTAAAAATACTGACATAGAGGGGGAGGATTCATTGTAAAATGGATGCGGAAGAAAGAGAAAGGCAAAGAAAAGTGGTTCAAACACAAACTTAGAAATAAAGTTTAGACTGAGTATTTCTGCAGTTATTTATTATAATGCCCTTGTTATACAGATGCGAAGCCTTATTTTGCCCATAGTAACAAAAATAATGAAGTGGGAAGCAGACCTGTAGATTTCCAGTTCTTTCTGTTATAACTTTCCTCCTCCACTTTGCTTATTTTTTTATTGAAATATAACTTTATATTAGCTTCAGGTATACAACATAATGTTCACTATTTGTATATATTGCAAAATGATCACAATAAGCCTAGTTAACATCTGTCACTATATATAGTTATAATTTTTTTCTTGTGATGGTTTTATGATCTACTATCTTAGCAACTTTCAAATATGCAAGTGCTATTAACTATAGTCACAATTCTGTATATTAAATCATAATATACACATTATACAATTTGGGAGGAGAGTTAGTTGAGTCGATATGTATGCTTTCAGCAAAAACACTAAAAAAGTAAAAAATTATTAACAGATCTCACATTTAAAGACTTATTTCTGACTTAATACTGGATTGAAATGGGCTTCTGATATCTTGAAAGAATCAGCTTGGATTCTCATGAATTTTTATTCCCACATCATTTGAGGGTAGTTGCTCTCTAATGAGGATTATGGAGCCAGGCTCCTCTATAGCTGCTCTCAGGGGCATGGCTCACTGATATCTCCATTCAGACCAGAGAATTGAGCTAATGTTTATAATAAATCTATCCTTGGCAAATTCTCTGGTAAAGTGTTTGATAGAAGCTGATGCACCCTTAAATGCGATTTTTGATTCTGGGCATCCAAGGTAGTCTCCATCCTACAATGTTATGGATAACTGTCATGGAGCAATATTTTTACATATAGGTCACTTTATTTTCCTCCCACTACCCTTTTCCTTCATGGAAGAGAAACTTTTATATAACACTGGATCAATTAAAAGCAGTTTCCTATATGTTTTTAAAATTATATATTAAAAATAAATAGAATGTGTAGAGACCAACATTTTATTCAAGACTAAGCTAACAAGCAATCGCTACTATAATTGTACCCTTCCCATTTGTTGATTGAATAATAGTTTTGATGTACATTACCGAAATGCTGCAATTACCTGGACAAAGCATCACACTGACAATATTTTCTTATGTGTTATCTAGACTAAATGACTAATTTAGAAATACAATATAATAATTCTCCGAGCCTTCATCACTCACTTTTTTCGAACTTTACGTTTATGATCCATTCAAAGATGGTCTGGTTTAAAGAATGTTGGATGATTCTGACCAATAGATATTTATAAAATATGAATGAGGTGATAAAATTTTTAAGAATAGGGTGCTAAGATTTTTGTAAGTGGGTATTTGTAAAATGTGAATGAAGTGCTGAAAGTTTTGAACTTTCTGGACGATGGAAATTTATGTTAGTATCTATTAGTCAATAAAGGAAGAACAAAAAGTGGAGGTAATGGGTTAAATACCTTGAAAATTATGAAACTCATAACTGCAAAGTTATTAGAGGAAATTTTGTTTCAGAATTCTTAGTTCTCAGGGTTGGAAACAAACAGAAAGATAAAATAGTTCAATATCCTTTCTTCTCTTGTTTGATTTGCAACATTCATCTAGACAACAGCAGACATTTAATTAGAACCGTATTGTACTCAATTAAGGAACTTGTTTCCTAATCCTTGTTCCAAGAACATAGGATTTATTCTTAGGGTGCAGAATGTCCAGAGTTTTCTTTGTTTCTTTTCTTATTTTCATTTTGTTTTAAGAACTTTGTTTTTAATAACATATCAGACACAAGCTGTTTATATAGCTGCATCACTATTTTGAGGAGTTTTTTTTCAATGTTTACTTTCATATACGTCTGGTACAGCCAGTATGCCAGTACTTGAGGCTATGTCTTAATGAAATCACCATAATATGAATCGCCACACATCAGAGAAGTCAGGAGATACTACAAAATCGCAAATATTTGAGATGTATTTTAAAAAGCAGCCCTGAAGGTGTCATAGAAAGCTATGGTTCCCAGTCAAGAAATATAACTATTTCAGAATAGAAGAAATTAGCAGCTGAAAGCACTAAAGAATACAGATGGAAGCTATATGGTTTCATGGGAATAGCACTGACACAGCCACGACTGAATTACTAACCAGAGATGTGACTTTACACAAGTCATGTCAAATCGCTGGATCTCAGCTTTATCACCTCCACAGAGAAAAGATCGGGTTGGAAAGTCTCTACTTTCTCTCCCTCTAAAATTCTAATTTCAGGTCCTAAGTTTTCTCTTCTACACTGGATAGAACTTAGAAGTAAATTAATTCTTTTTAGGTCACTGGCATCCATCAGATGTCTGGGAATAGTAAAAGACAAACCACTGATAGAAGAATTAACATAGATTTTGTACACTAAATAAGCATAGAGTCATAAGTAAACATTTTCAACTATAATTGGGAAGAAAAGTAAGCAAGCTGTCTTATCATGTTAAATTTTTTAACAGTGATATTTCAAAAAAAAAAAGGTTGGATTGTAATTTTCAATTTAGAATTGGAAAGCAAAGGAATACTAAAGTCTATAAATTATTTGAAGTACAAAATGACTGTTTTTGCCATTGTCCACACAAACACACACACACACACACACACACACACACATATGTCTTGCAAAATGGATTCTGATTTGTTCAATATCAAAAAACAATAAAAGAAGTAGTAGAAAAAAAATCAGTATTTCTTTCTCTTCCAATTAAGTTTTGCCTAAATGTCACATCTGGGACAGCTGTGACTATCTGGCTTTATTACATAGGATCCATAATTTAACCAGATACAACACTTTACAACCAGATACAATACAAGTTTTTCATTGTGTAATCTTTATATCATCATAATGACATTGAGTGAAAGTTATTATTAACCCCATTTAATAGATAAGTAGGAATTTTTTTTTTTTTTCAATTTTCTCAGTGCCAAATAGAGTATATGAACTATGGGACAAAACCTTAATTCTTCATCTTGTAATTCCAGATCCCTGGTATAAACTCTCTGTCTTTTCTTGGCATTGATATTCACTTATCTGAATAACAAGACCAAAACTAACTACCTGGCCTTAATAGAGTGTTGTGAGCAAGGAAAGCTGCTACCGGGGTTAACACCCTTGAACATACTTGTCTTTCTACAATGCCAGGTTTATTGAGTGAAACCTTCTCAGATAAACCGATCAAATACTCATGCAGGTTAACACACAATACGAAGAGAGGGGAAAGTCAGAGTATTATGCGACAGAGAGAAGGGATGAAAGTCCTTAGCATCGCCAACGTGAGCTCTGTTAACTTTCGGTGCAGATGGTTTCGTATCCGCCCCAAGCCAGTGGCTACAACAGGCAGTCTTCGGCTCTCAGCGCACCCGTTTGTGATGTTGTCAGTAAGGCTTGTGCATTGTCAGTCTGAGATGTTCGACTTATATGGTCCTTACTGGGTGGAATTCTTATGCTTATCATTTCCTGCAGTCAAGGGGCTTATCAACCAACAAGTTTTGGCTGATATTTCTGTGGTTTAGGGGGGTCTGGCACACCCTAAGGGAATTCCTATTATGTGCCAGTTGACATTACTGTCATGGCTTAAATAGAATTTATTTTGTAAAGTTCAAAAAGTCCTCAATTCTTTATGCTTTGTATATTGGGTGACATGTTCTTGCTCTTAAAGCACCAGAGTTGCCTGGTTTTATTCCTAGCACATGGACTAGAAAGGCAATAGATATTTTAATGACAATGAGATAAAATGAGTTGTGGAACCGTGCTTTTAGAGAAAATGGAATTACAGAGCTGGAATTCCAGCCAGCAAATATTTTATTACATGGTCACAAGTATCACTGTCGATAACGAACAGTGAGATCACTCTGCTTTAACTCTCTTTGGCACTAGGGTATGTGGCAAACTATCTTTTAAGTATATAAAGCATATTAATACCAATCACATGTATATTCTTCCTTTTCTAATATTGTTTACATAAATCTATTTCTGAAGGAAGAGCCTTGATGATAATTTAAGTGAACGAATTAAAATTTAATATGGTACAATTTTTTTTTTTTAATAGAAAGGAGTTTAGAAGCTATTCCAAATATATCAAATCCACAAGTTCACATTTCTAGAATCTATTGTATTTGGGCCATATAATAATTTAATATTTTGGAATGAGAAACTACTATAATTGATATAGCACACTGACTTAAAACTTTCCAAACCCTTTTCTTCCTTGAGCCTAGTGGGAGAGAAGCACACTCATTTAATCTTTATTAGAAACTGGAGTTTGCCTCCGTTATCAACATTCTTACGGTCCATCCCATTCCTTAAAATGATTGTTTTTAGAGGTATAAGAAGGCTAGACTTGTATAAAATAGAAATTACTGTATTTCTCAGTTGTGTCAGTCTTTATAAAATGTCACAAACTGTGTCATTTCTTGGTGACTTTACTTTTTATTTTTTATAGAAAGTTAAAATTTATAACAAAACAAACAGGAAAAAAAACAAACCTTCACCACTACCACCAATACAGTGCACCTAGGCTCTGAATATGAGAGAATTTCTGGCCATTGTACAGTTGGTCACCTCAGAAAGAAAACTGAAAACTATGTCTTCTACACTGAAACCCAGTAAAAGTCCTTTTTTGAGCTAGCTTCCTGGAGACATAGCTTCGTATCTGTGATAGTATATCTATGGTATCTGTGGAACCAGAAAGAGTAAGTTATGTTTAGGTCATTTAATTCTCTCTGAACTTTGGTTTTTCATCTAAACAATGAAGTTGAGGTTTACATGTGGATTAAATGAAATATGTCTAGATCACTTGGCATAAAATGTGGAATAAAATGTATTTTCAAGAAGCTGTAAGTTACTAATATTGTTTATGGTTCCATGGTTAATATGAGGTATAGTACAATATGATGCAGAGACTTGCCTCAGAAAGTGTAGTTTCTGAAATGCTGTCTAGGAGACATCATACAAGCTGAATTACATGAGTAAATTTGGCAGCCTCCTGAGATATAACAGGTTTCGGTATAAATAAGCAAAGTTAACTATTTCTACTTTATCTTATCTCTGGTGGAGGTAAAATAAGTTGAAGCAAATGAAAATAAATTATATTTCAAATAATTGCTATTTGAAATATAATTTATGCTAGTGTGCATGTGGTTCTTTATGCTAATTAGTGCTTGGAACTAATTTTAAAAACTTGAACAGTTTTTTAAGAGCTATCAATATAGTATGTGAATATTTAGAAGGTGGCTTTAGCAAGTCTTCCAGATCAGGAAATAGAAGAAATCAAGGTTAGGAAAACTGCTTGTCCATGAACCACCTTTCAGAAATAATTGCTTAAATCATAGAGAAAAATATCTCATCAAATTCACCCTCCACTCACACTCTTTTTACACATACTAGCTTTCTATGTTTTACTCATAATTGTCTTTTCTCAAAAGATTTTCTTTAACAAAAGGATTTCTGTGTATGCTGTATTTAATTCACCATAAAGGTATACAATACTTGTCGTATTTACCATACAGGCCTTACAGGCTTTGAAAAACATTTTTTAAATTTATACATAAGGTAATATTATTATTAATATAATTATCCCTTAACACCTTTGTGGAAGGATTAGGGCAAATTAGATAAACATCATTATAGTCTCTTGAAAATCATTCCATAGTGGTTTTATCATGTAGTCTTCTAAAAGAGGTGAGAAAAGTCTAATAATGTCTTTGTTATAGATAAGCAAGAATGTACTATTTTTTAATCAAAAAAAAAATTTTTTTTGAAAATAAAGCTAAAGAAGCTTTGGTTATGAGAGTAATGTTTAAATATTTTTTTCATTAATTATTTTTAGGGCAGTTTAGCATAGTCATTAAGAGTATGAGCTTTGGAATTAGCCAGACCTAAATTCCTGGATCCTTAGTTATCAGTTTTGTGATTAGGAGAGTTCTTTAACCTCTTTTTATCTCAATTTCATCTTTTTGAAAAATCCACTCACATGGAATTATTGTAATTAAGAGAGATAACATGGATAAATTAAATATCATGGCATCTAGCATGCATTATGTGATAAAAATGCACGTTATAAGTCTTCTCATCACTTTATATGTTAGAGGAAAGTGGTCAAAATCTCAGCATTTAATTTATTCTCCTTTTTGTGAGAGAGAGGTCTGTGCGTACATGAGTACATGCGTGCACGAGTGTTTATTTTGAAAGATGCTGAACTGAATCAGGATATATTGAATCAGGAAGGAAATCAATTGTTGCCACTCTTATATTTCATATTTCTGTAAGGAAGTCCTCTTCTATATATTGCAGCAATCTAGAAGACAAGTGCAAATGTGATAAGTTTTGCACAATTTCGCTTTTTAATTGGCATTGCCGAGGTAATGGTCTTAATGTTTTTATATAAAACTCCCTACTAGGTTGAAGGACTTACACAGCATTTTTCTTTTTCTTTTATAGTTATGCATGCTAACTGTAAAGTATACTCGGCAAATAAAAATGTATTTCATTTTAGTTTTTAGTAGGGACAAGTATCCTACAATTGATGTATTAATCCACCAATATTTAAATATTTGTTTTGCCTTTATACTCTAGACTGTCCTGTTTAAATCTCAGTCCCTGCTTTTATAACTTCTAAAGACTGGTTAACTAATATCGAGGTCAGAAATTCATCACAGAAATATTGCTGATGTTTCAAGATGACACCTGCATTTAGAATCCGTTAACTGTAACTAAAATGGTAAATATTTTTATAACAGATATTTCATTTTCACTAAAATGGACATAAATATGACTCATTTTATAACATTAACTTTTATTAAGTTATTAAAGTTAAGTTTGTTGTTAGCCATTGACTTTATTTATGTTCAGGGAATTATGTGTAATGAGAGTATGATATAATTTCTCAAAATTTTTAAGAAAAATTAGGGGAGAGATTAGAGAATAACATGAAGACTTCTATATTAAAGTATATTTTGAGAAGAAAGAGATATGATGCATATTACCAAGATTGGAAGTATTCTTTCTGAGCATTATTCTAATTACCTCTTGCAAAAGGAATAGATACTTTTGCCACAGAAAGGATACATCAAAAATAATTAATATACTTCTTTCATTTGCTCACCTGAATATAACACCTTCCATCTAGTCTACCGAAGACAATGCTTGCCCTGGATATTGATTTAGGAAGCTGTAAGAAGAATACAGAAAGAAAGACCAAGATAATTTTCAGCTTTGGCATTAAAAATAGCATTACATAATGAGTAAAGTCTTACAAGTCACTCTGTTGTAGTAAAAGAGATTTCAAAGATCTCAAATCACAGATTTCTTTTCCCAATGGTGTAGTAGTAAAGATATATTTAGCAAATGAGGTTATTTTTTGTGGCCTCTGTGGCCTTTATATGCTAGTAAGATAAATCAAATAAAGCAAGCTGTATTTTGACCCTACAGAATAGCAGAGAGAAAAAGAGAGGAAAGGGAGAGAGAGAGAATCATGTGTCCTGATTTTCTGGACCTCTGCAATTAAAGAAGTGGTTTAAAGAAAGAAGGTAACATTGAGAGAAGAGAAGAGGTATTCTCAACTGCTTAGTTGGAACTGTGCAAAATTTTTCGTAGGCTTCCTTGAGGCCTATAAAAATAAAAAGTAATACAGATGGTCAGGCATAATAAGGAGTTCCTCTGTTTTAAGTTTTGCAAAACTGTCCTTTGAGTCTGTGTGTGGATGATGAGCTGAGAACCAGTGAGCCTGCTGTGGAGGGTGAAATAATTCCAAAACAGAAGATAGAGAAACAGGTGAAATTAACTACAAACTACCATCAATTGAAATAATAATAATAATAATAATAGCTAATATTTTTAATTATCAGCCATGGTTCTAAGCACTTTAGGCTTTTCTCATTTAATCATAACAACAACTTAATGAAGTACAACCTCCATTTTACAATAATGAACCTGAAACACGGAGAGGTTAAATGTTTTGCCTAAGGTAACATAACTAGGAAATGTCTCTATAAAGATGCATTCCATTTATTCAGGTGAATATTTATATTTTTAGTGGGAATTCTCAAATTCTAGATCATTGTACTCCTTTAGGGGGAACCCTCGTGCCTCACTGCCTTCTGACGATTCTTGTCATTCCAACTTCTTTTTACCTCTATGTTCTCAATGATATCTTTTATTTCTCTTCAATTCTAAGAAGGAAAAGATAAGAATCATCTTGAACCTCTCTATTAAGAGTATCAAAGGAGTTCTCTGGTTTTTTCCAACTCACTACTATGACTTTGAAAAGGAAAGGGGGAGGGGCCTGGAATTTTACAGCGCAGCTGAAATTTTTTTTTTTTTTTTCCGGCTCTTTTCTTGGCCACCACTTTTTTTGATGTTTTCAATATTAAATGGTGCCCGTTTCTTTCCTTTCTTTCTCTCTTCCCTTCCTTCTCTCTCCCTCTCTCTCTGCTTATCTCTTTAGATATCTGGGAGACAGTTTTTCTGATATGACTTTATAGTACCATTATTAAATGAAAGTTAAATATTTTCTCTAAAAGGAAAGCAGAAAGACAAAGCAAGTTTAAATACTGATGAATACACTTTGGTACATAGGAGGAGATGAAGTTACAACTTAGGGAATACTTGTCTATAATAAAAGAATATACATAATTCCTTCTATAATTGTAATAAGCAATATGATTTTTGGAGGTTGGTTATTTACTTAGCTTATCTTTACTGAAACAGAAACTATTAGTGGGAAACTGAAACTGGAAGTGGGGGTAAAGTGGCTTATGTATAAATGGCTTAGTGGTTTAGGGAAAGACTAAAACGGAAAAGAAAAACAGGGTAGGTGGCTAAATATCCAGGCAGTATAATGCTAATATCTTTGCTAAAACTGTCACCTGTGAAAACTAGAAAGCAAACCATATGCTTACTGGGAATCTTATTTTTTTCCCTTTCCAATAAGGAAAATGTGTTCTATCTACTTTACCATTTTAGCTCATAGACTGATGGAACCAAAGAGCCAAATCCAGATCAAATAGAGGGCTGTGCATCAACTAAAGACTCTTGACTTAGAGTTGGAAATATTAATAGGACCCTGACTCACTAGGAAAAAACTGTTTCCTTCATTTGGAAAAATGAAAGGGACAGCCATTTGTTAATGGGAAGAGTGGATTGTGGCAGCGACATTGCTATGTGTTCGGCAAACTGATTCCATTTTCTTCTTGGTTACACAGCCAAACCACATTTTTCAGTTCTTGTGTAGCTAGGTTTGGCCCATGTGACTGAACTCAGGTCATTGAAACCTGAGTGGAAATTGCATTTTTATCTCTAGGCCTTACCCATATGTAATTTGCCACCTCCCACCTCTGCTGACCTCAGTGAATTGTGATATGAATAGACAAAAATTTTTAGTGTGTCGCATCATTGAGATTTGAGAACTTCTTATTATGTTATATAGTTCCTATAAGTATTAAATAAGTCTCAAATTTATTACTTATTTAATATACAGTACTTTAAAAATTTTAAGATTAAAGTATCAAAAATGATATTTAAAATTAATACACATAGGAGGGTGAAAATTAGTTATTGGGTGTGCCAGAAATAATTTTTCTAATTTTTTAAAAAATGGTGCATAATGCAGAACATTTTTATTTTCCTGGAAGTCAAAATTTAAAGCAATGGGTAAAAATCACAAGGAGATATGTTCTAATTCAAATAAGAAGAGACTTGCTAAGACCAGGGTGACAGCCAGCTGAATCTAAACAGTTCCATTCTGGTATACATATGTCTCAAGCATTTCCCAATCCTGTCTTGAAATTTAAAATAATTATGCAATTTTTTGAAAAAATTATATAAATATGACATATATGTTAAATACTTTTCTACATAAGAAATATTTTAAATAAGGGAATCCTAAATTATCAGAAGTTAATATGAAGAAATATGTTCCAATAAGCATTTTAGAAGAACTACCAGATATATATTTTATAAATATTTTAAAGGTTTCCAAAGATAAAACTTGAAACATCTTTTAATAAAATTATAACATAAAAGAATAAATTATAACTAAAATTTTTTTAAACAAGAATATCAATGCTCATTATTGAAATTGTCAAAATACAAAATCTATGCTCAAAAAATAAAACAAATCTAACAACATTTCACTGTTAATGGAATCAAAGTGCTCTATCATTAGGTGTTCTAATTACTACAGAAAGTTTCATAATCTATTATTTTCTCTGCAAATTCAGTTTTTATTATAAAAAGTTCTCATTCAAACTTTACTTTTTCAATTTTATTGTCTTGTCTTTGTATCTTCTTATATAACTGAAGTGCTTTATAATTCAAACTAAAAAAGATGTACAAATTTAAAAATTTCCTAAGTATAAAAGTTCTCAAAACCATAATTTTCTGATCATTGCCTAGCAACATTTTTTATCCTCTATTCCACATGATGAGCACTATTAACACATATTTCGAAACACATACTTCTGCATTTGTAAGTAAATCTTGGTGATATACTATTTAAGAGAATTAATCCTTTATTGACAACTTAATTTATATATTTCTGAGTTACTTTTAAAACTCCCCAGAATCACTCTACTTTTCAATTGTCTTCATTTACTCTTATGGAAACAAACTGTCCTTTGAATTAAATTTACCCAGAAACAAAGAAAAAGACTGATAGAAAGTTCCCAACTATCTATATGAGCACGTGAAAACATGTATTTAGCTAAGAGGAGATCAGGTCACCAAAATAAGCAGGCTAGCACATGGAAACTCCAACACAGGATGTAAATTTCCTCTAAAGTAAAGTATTCCCAATGCAGCCTTATATATAATAATAAAGTCATTTTTATTGCAACAGGTATGTCATGATATATAATCTTTAAACTGTAGAATACATATCTGAAAGTGTTGCTATATAAAAGATTAAACCTAGTATTTGTCATCATTTTCAGGTTTGAAAATTGAAAAAGTAGTAAAAAGGATTTAACATATTCTAAAGAGAAACAATAAAACAGAACGCAGTGATAACTATCCAAGTTATAAAGCAATTGAACTCTGATGACTATTAATTTTGCTAAGCAACAAGGAACAATTGAGGAAAATAAATCAAATTGAAAGTGGCAGAAAGGACAGTTTGTCCTATAAACTTTTGCAGAGCATTTGTGAAAACCCTCTGCAGCGTTAGCTAATGCTGTTACATTGTATTGAATATTGATTATTCTAGAGAAAAATATTAGCTGAGAATTATGGATGTAATATTCTGAGATGAAAATAAGGCTATATGTTACTAAGCAATCTGTTTATATCACTAATTTAAGGACCTCCACTGTTATTTATACTCTTCTAGAGGCAATGTAGTCTCTTCTGAACCTTGAGCCACCTTCTCTGTAAAGTTGATTTATATTTGTCGCTGATCATGAAAAATAACTCCAAATCCTACTTACATGAAATACACTTCAAGAAACCAGAAAAAAGTTTTGTGGTTTTTACATTCTTGTCTTTTGTCTATTTTTACCAATTCTGTGTGATGGAGAACAAAACAAATCATTACAATAAAGTACCGAGACAACAGAGGCAACTTTAATATGTTCCTATTGTGTGTGGATTACCAAGAACTGATTTCCTTTAGACAAGTTCACACTAATTAAAACATAGGTTATGACTTTAAGTTTGCACAGTGAATTTATTTTTTGACTGATATCAGTTAATACTTGTAAAATCCAAGAAATTAACTATAAAACTATGAGGAAGATAAAATATTTAGTAAGTGACTGGTGAAATGATTAATGAACAAAAAATGATAGACATTCTGTAAACAAATATGTTTGGGAAAATATAATAGGAAACATGATGTTCTATTTATGACAGAAGAAAACAGGTCAAATAATTAGAAATAAATTTATAAAGAGAGATAATAAAGTGTATAAAAAAGATTGAGAGTGTGATGAAAGTGTTATTTAAATCAGTGGAGGAAATGTGCATCACTCAATAAACATTACAATAACTGGTAGAATTATTCAGGGTGAGGCAAATCTCTACCCATCTTTTTTTAAAACACAGAATCAAATTAATAGATCTAAGACTAATTTTAAATATAAAGAAAGCATATAGAATTAGATGAAAATAATGGGTAAATTTTGTTTTATTAATAGTGAGGCAGCGAAGATCATTTTAAGTAAGCCGCTAAAAAAAAAAGACATAAAATAAAGACTGATAAATTTAATTGCTATTTTTCTAAAGGGAAATTATCACAAATAAGGCCAAAAACCCTCACAAATATTAAATGTAAAAAAGTAATATTTATAAAATATATTACAAAGGATCAATCTATTTTGTAAAGAATTCTTATATTCAGTAAGAAAGTAAGCTCAATATAAAAAGGGACAAAGGGCACACAGAAATTTCAACTTTTAATTTATTATTTACTTAAATTAGTTTTTTTCAATTAGTAATATTCCCAGTGATCAAAATTTAATGATACATAATGATGAACTTTGAAAAATTATTCTTATCTTTGTGCCCATGTGCTCACCATATCCCACCCCCTGGTGAATACGACTTTTATGAGTCTTTGAAATGTATCTGTTCGATTTTAATTCATGTTGATATTAGAAATGCAAATATATAGTTTTATTTCCCTTCATCTTAGACAAATATGCCATATAATATTCAGTTTTCTGCATCATACTTTCTTTTATTGATATAAAAATAAAATATGCAGTGTTTCTATTTTTTACATAGAGAACATCTCATTCTTTAGAGAGCTGTACATATTCTACTATATGGATATTCTGAAGTTTACTTAACAACTCCCTTGTAGATGGCCCTTTGGCTTATGTTCAACATTCTGCTATTATGAACAAGAATCCTATGAAAAATAATGTACATAGATAATGTTCTATGTTTATTGATATATCTGGAAGATATATTTCCCAAAGTGGAAATTGCAAGTCAAGGAATAAATGGAATGGCAATTTTGAATGATACTGTCAAATTTCCCTTCATTAGAGGTTGAGCTATTTTAGACTCCTGCCAGCAATGTTTGAAAGTACCACTTTTCTCAAAGCCCTGCAAATAGAGTGTTGTTGAACGTTTGGCTTTTTGACAGTCTATATATATATATATGTGTATATATATATATATATATACACACACACACACATATATATATACTCACATATATATCAGTGTAATTATTAATATGAATGAGAATGAATATCTTTCATATGTTTCAGTATCATTTTCTTGTCTTTTTTGTGTATATATGAATAGTTTTGTTTTGTTTGTTTTTTTCCTTGGACTTACAATTTCAATTTCTATGTAGTTAAAGGCTCAAACTTTTCTTCTATGGTTCCTGGAAATGTTTTAATAGCTCCTGAGACATGGTTAGAAAATTAAATTAATTAAAAAGCCATAAAATAATCCCATCCTCTGTTTTCTTCAACTACTTTAAAGTTTCATTTTTTCAAACATTTAAATTATTGCCAATTTTGTAGTTTATACCTGTAGTTTGGTATGAGATATGAGTCCAATTTTAATCCACTTCTAAATGGTTACCCATTACTATTGAGTAATAAGTTCATATTTGCCACTGCAGATATGCAGTACAAAAAGCTTTCAAATAGCAAATTGTTGTGTAATCTTGATAATACTTTTAAAGGTATGTTAAAACAACAATAGAATATATTTTTATACACAATTTTGGTAATAGATTTTATCGCTAATAGTGAGAGACAACAGGCACTTTCATACATAGCTGATGAAGGGTAAAATGGTACAATTCAGAGAGCAAATTGGTATTATCTATTAAACAATTTATATGCACATACATTTTTAATGCAGCAATTTAACTTATAGAATAAATATGATCACATATATGCAAAACCAAGATACTTTACCATTAACAAGAGAGTCATTCAATCTATTAAAAAATAGTCACTCAATACTATGCCTCTAGCCATTGGAGCATGAATGAAGTATATCTATATGTATCAGCATAAATAAATATTCAAGATAGTGTATATAGAATGCTAAAATTTAGGTAAATAAAAATATATGTATATAAATATGTATACTTTTAAACATATAAAGTATGTGGTGTTATGAGTATAAATATGACCACTCATGTATCCAGCCTTATATATACATCAATTATGCATGCATATATAATACATTGTTTATTGCCACATATATTTTTAAATATATTACATATCTTTCCATAAATATGAAGACTATAAAAGGCAACAAAGAAACTGATGCTTACTCTGAGAAGAGAATTGCTAAATTAGGCCCTGCCTAGAACAGTGGTATACTTTTTTAAAAATAAACTTTTTATTTTAAAATTGCTTTAAATTTACTGAAAAGTTGCAAAGATAGTATGGAGAATTTTCATATACACCACAATCAGTATTTTTTATTACTAAAATATTTTATTAGTATAGTAGTACATTTTTCAAATTAGTGAATCGACGATACATTATTATTAACTACAGTCCATACTTTAAAAATTTCTTATGTTTGTCTCTAATTTTTTTTTTCTGTTCCAAGAAGAGGACAACGCAATACATTTAGTTTTCATTCCTCCTTAGGCTCTTCTTGACTATGGCAATTTCTCAGACTTTCCTTGACCTTGACAGTTTTGAGAAATACTAGTCTGGTATATTGTAGGATGCCCCACTATTGGAGCTTGTCTGATGGTTTCCTATGATTAGACTGGGATTTGGGGTTTTGGGGAGCAAGACATATATTCTCACTGCCAGCACATTGTATCACGCTGAGGGTACATGCTATCAACATGACTGTCATCATTGACATTAACCTTGATCTCTTTGTAGAAATAGTGTTTGTCATGTTTCTTTACTATAAATTTATTATCTCCTACCCTCCCTACTGATGTTTTTGGAAATAAGTTACTATGTTCAGTTTACACATAAGGAATGGAGAGTTATGGTCCACTTCCTTGACAGTGGAGTGAATATATAAATTATTTGGAATATTTATGCACAGGCGATTTGTCTAATCTCCCCCCGTTATTTATTTATTCGATCATTTATTTATACCTGTACAGACTCATAGATATTTACTTCATACTTTGGATTATAATTTAATACTATTTAATTTTTTCACTGATCAAATTGTTTGAGCGTTGGCCTCTGTTAACTCTTTTAGTTGGCTCCTGTGCACATTAACATGCCCTAGTCAAAATATATATTTTTTAGTTTTTGCTTATTTTCTGGCCCTCGAGCTTTGCAGGCTAATCTTGTATATTTTCTACCCCAATCCTAGAATCATTTATTTCTTCAAGGATTCCTGGTTCCTTTTATTGGAGAATGGTATTAAAAACCACTATCTGAGAAATTGATCCTTACCACCAGGATGGTTTTGAGTCTAAGGCCTCTTAGCAGACAGGACAAAGAATATATATGTATGCACACAAACCTGTATACATACATATACCTATAAATATTTCTATGAGAAAGCATCTGAATCTATATTATAGATGTCTTTAATTTTAATTCATTACAACATGGATCATTCTAGTTTCCTCCCTTTGCTTATCTGTAACTTTTTACTCCAACTATGAGAAATCTTATCCCAATCATCTACCATTCATTTCCCTAATTATTCAATTTGAATATACATTTATAGTAGTGTCAGTATTATTAATCCATACCCTCATGGCAAACAACTTCATCTTGTAGAGTTCAGTTCTTATGCACAGCACTTTTTGCCTTTAGTCTTATTGATTCAATTCATTTCTAGAGTAAATAGGTAAGCACATTCCCCTTCCCTCATCCTCTTAGTATTTTGTTGGCTACTTTGACTTTTGCAGTTTCATATACTAGAGTTAGTTTGTCGCTGTCTACAAAATAACTTGCTAGAATTTTTATCAGAAACATACTTTTAATTGTATACAGTTTTGCAATTTTCTACTTTATTTTTTTACCCTAACCATTTGTTCCTCTCAATTAATTAACAACAAAAAAATTCTGGTTCAAGATCATGCCTTAGTATCATTTTCAATTTTACAAAATTTGACTATATAGTATTTAATTTGCTACAAGTTCCCCTTTTGATATACAAGAGACACGTTAGATATATATTTAAAAACTCCATCAAATAATAATGTAATATGTAAGCCAAAATGTTAATTAAAATTTTTAATTCATATTTGTTCTTTTGTGTATTGTGTCCTCGTCATAAGTTAAGCAATAGAGAAGAATAAAATTCACGGTCCCTAACCTATGTCAGTTGATAATCTAGAGAAGAAATTACAAATATATAGTACATGACAATTCAAACTCTATGAGAACAGGGATCTCACCTTTTTTTATCTCTTAACCCTCAGGACCTACCTATTCCCAGAACATATGTTTCCTGAATAGCATATAATATCAAAAGTTACAGATTTTCTCTTAAAAGATTTTCTTTCTAGTAAGCCACAGCTTCGTATATTTTATTTTCTATGCTTTTAAGAGGATAAAGTTTTAACATGATTTAAAAAATATATATGCAGTCACTTTATAAATTTTAATTGCTATTTTTCATACCAAGTGAGTCAAAACATAACTGTTTTATCTCATAGTATAGCATAAATAATATTGAAACAGAAGAGATTTTATATTAAAACCCTTTATATTCAAAAGGGTTTTAAGAAGACTAATAAGGTTATTGACAAAAGAGGGAGGTGGTTTCTGATATGTGAGGTAAAGGTTTGAACATGAGATTGGAGTTCTTAGGTATATAAAGAAAATACAGTCAATTATAGAAAACTTCATGACATATAAGAAAAGTGACTTAAACAGTGATATATGGACAAGTGTTACCTTTTTAGTTTCACATCCAAAAACCATTCTGAATTTAAGGGCATTCCTCATTGCATAAGATGTAGTCAAAGGCAGAATTTCCCATTATTGGAAGCCCAAGACAGTGATTATTTTCTCTTAGATGACTTCTGGGAGATAAGGTACAGACATATAAATCAAGTTTTTATGCTTCTGTTTGGGGCTTTGAATCTTGAAGGAAAGAGCCAAAGACACAATGCCATTTGAAATATTATCCATTGAGATGATAGCAGTGGCGATGACCCAGGGGTGGAAGGAGCAGAAATAGTGGCGTGTCCAATATTGCTGTCATCAATACTGTATTAAATAGAATATTCTTGGGCATGATTCTGGATTTCTTTGGTGACTATCCTCCTTCATTCCTACCCATTATGCAAATTTGGTTCTCTACTTTTCCTGTCAAGCTTTTAAACTCTGAAATATCATTTCAATCCCTTATTTCCTGCTTCAATTAATCAGTTGATTTCTGTTGCCTACAACTAAGAACTCTGATGAAAACAGAACATAACATTAAAACATTGAAAAGGGAGGACAAGGAAATCATTTAAAAAATCATTTTTGAGGATATATAACAATGCTTACCAGACTGTATTGATAGATGTATATCTACCAAAAAAAAAAAAAAAAAAAGTCCTCAGTTCATTGCTCTATCATTTAAAATATATTTTGTTCAATAATATTTGAAATATCAGGTTAGAGAAAAAAGTCAGGCATGCCCTAAGATTGGGAGAAGAGAAAACTTGAGTCTGCAATAAAGGAAGTTAAATAATTGACAGAAAAGATATTTTATAGAATTATCAATATAGAATTTCAGTAGCAAGAATGGAGAATTATATAGAGCTTATACTGCTTTTGGAAAGTTTCAAAATTCAATTAAAGGGGAAGCAAAAAAAATGAATTGTCTGTTGTTCATGAAATTAAAATTCTAAGGAAATGAGGATCCTTGTTTGAAAACAGATATAACTTCATAACAATAATAAAAAGGCAATTTTTTTTCATTAAATTTGTCTTAGTTCATTGTGTGATTATGTCGAGTTTCTGCCTATGCCTATTTTGTTCTTGTCTTCTCTGTTTTTATTTGTGCCCTTCCTTTGGATAATTGTCATTTTCCTCTGCACCTCTTTTCCAGTGATTAAATTTCCCAATTGTTAGTCTTTGTCTGATCCACAGGTTCCTATGTCCATTGTTTCTCAGGTTTTCTCCCCATCACTTATTTCCAGTGGGCATGTCTTGTTCCAATGGAAAAACCCCACTGCGTAGCACTCAACAGCTCCACTGGACTCATTACCTCCTGCAGTGAGCAATATCAGTTAATCAGGATACTGCTTAGTTTCTATATAGACCACAGCCTTTAATACAGTCAGGATACAGCTTGCTGCCCAAAAAAGGAGTTGCTGTTTGCTTCAAGTGAAGAAAAGTAAGCACACGTATAAACACACATTGTGTATACTCCATTGGAAATGACCTTGTTCTCTCGCTTCTAAACCTTTTTGTATAAGTGGCCAGTGTGATGCTCCAGTAAATTTTTTATTTCTCCATGAAGATCTGTGAGAATATTTCCAGCATATTTAGGATTGACATTTACAAACAAGATGTAGCATATAATATAAATCCATAACTTACAGTATCTACAAAATACACAGAATTGATAACAATTGTTGCATGTAGGAAAACAAGTGACCAATGACACTTAGTTGTTTTACACCCATCACAATGCAAAATTTAATATGTCTAATGAAATTAAGTGTGGGTGTAGAAAGGAGAGAAGGTATAAAATGGTATTTAATTGTAGTTGTGATTTAATTTATATATTTTCATGTTTATTGAATTTTTAAAAAATATTCTATGAAGTGCCTTTTAAATTATTTTGCTCTCATTTTGTTTGAATCTGTTTTGATGGGGAGGTATTCTCTAAAAGCTTTAGTTTTTTAATAGTAATGCAATCAATTTCTTTTTTTGTGATTTAATATTTTCATGTTCTATGTAATGTAGTTTGATGAACTAAAACATGTAGTTTTAATATAGTCATGCATATTAATCTTGTCCTTTATAGTTTGCAAATTTTGCCTTTTGCTTAAGAAACTCGTCCATATCCAAAAATATTTTCGTATATTTTTATAATTTTTTTTAACATTCATAAATTCAATCCATGTGGAGTGGATTTTTATATGTAGTATATGTAGAAGTCCATATTCATTTTTTCCACATTAAAGAAATTATCTCACCGTCATTAAAAATCCCTTATTTTTCTACTGATCCGCAATACTAGCTAAGTTATAAATAAAATTTGGCTTATAAGTGCGGCCTATTTCTAGGTTTAATAATATTTTCCTTTGAGCTATTTTTCTATCTTTGTACTCACAATACCTTATCTGATTCAATAGAGCTTTATAATAATTTTTGATGTCTATAAGGCAAATTGCACCACTTTTTTCTTGCTCAAGATGGCCTTAGCTATTATTGGATCATATTCTTCCAGGTTAATTTTATAAAAAACATTTATCAAGTTTCATAAAATGTAAAAACTACCTAGGGCCAGAGAGTAAATAGTTTAGTGTTCAAAGGCCATATGGTCTCCGTTATAACTACTCAACTCAGCTATTGTAGTGTGAAAGCAAACAGACAATACATAAGTAAATGGATGTGTTTGTGTTCTTAAAAAGAAAAGAAAGCTTTATTTATAAAAACAAGTGGAGGGCTGGATTTCACCTGAGGGTTGTAGTTTGCCAATCCTATTCTATATATGGCATTATCACGTAGGCTTGGATCCCTAAACAATATATTACCTAGTTTTGCCTTTTGTTCTTTTTCACTTTATATAAATGTAATCTTAATATATTTATTCTTCTGGGACTTATATATCTCAACAGTGTTTTTCAGATTCATCATATTCATACATGTACCTGTAGCCAATTCAATCTCTTCAATGTAATATTTTATTTAAATGATGTTACATTTTTCTAATGGGTGAGCGCCATTTTACCCATATAAGTTCCCCAAGTACTGACTACCCAGTAATTTTTCTTTCCGATTTCTATGTACCCAGCTGGTTTTCAAAATGTTAAAAATTGAGCCAAATCATGCCCTATAGCCAATATTCCAAAGACATGGAACATAATCTTAGATGATTATGTTCTATCATGTTAAAAGTGCTTTGTGACAAGTAAAAAAGAATGCTAGAATCTTGGGCAAATTTAGAGATTAAAGCAAAGATAAGGTTACTCTATTCTAGTCCTCATTTCATTAAGTAAAATCTTTGTGTATAACCATGGCATTTCTCCCAGTCTTAGAAGTATTTGGGTGATTTTGTTCTCAATGTGGTCCTCAATACATTAAATAAAACAAAAACTTATTTGCAGAAGTGTTGACCAACTCAGAAGTTTTAGGAGATTCTGGTGTACTGGCTCTGGCTGGAATTCTTTTGGAGACATATGGATGAAATTTTCAACAATCATATAAATGCCTTATATAGAGAAACATTCAGGAGGAATCATGCGCTGAAAATCTAGGGCACCAAAAGTAGCCCTTTCACTTTGATGAAACCACCAGGTGCTACTTTGGAAGACACACTCAGAAGAACATTTACCCTTTGCCTTAGTGAAAAGAAACCACCAAACCACCATCCCTTTGCACAGACAATTTCCCAACTTAATGAGTCCCCAAATACATTGCCAAATAAAAGACCAAGTCACCATAGTAAAAGGTAGCCATTATTATCAAATCTTATCGCCTTTAAACATGGTTCAGATAATGGCTGACCACCTCTTCTAACCTTTGATTAAGAGCTTAAGACCTTCTACAGTTCTACTTTCTGTATTTGCCCAGTCTCCATTTAAGGACTTTCTTTTCATCAGTCTCATTTGCTTTCAGGCTAATCTTGGTAAAGATTGTTAAAAACTTTTCATTTTCATACCCATCTGACCAGGATTCCAGAATAAAATTTTCCTAATTTTACTTAGTTTGAATATGTACCACAGTGAGCAAAGTATCAGAAAAAGAGTCATAAAGTTAAATCTGGAACCATAGTTATTTATGTGCGTTGGCAACACTCATACCTTCATATTGAATCCTTCTGCATTTTTCTTTGTACAGTACAAAGTAATCTTCTAACCAGTTTATTTTATTTAATTTCAGCTTATTTAATTTTACCTCCGTTCAACCTAAGACTTGAGTAATAATATTGTGCTAGTTAATTTTCTTTATACAAAGATAACATACATCACATAATTGTCTCATTGATCCACTCCAAGTTTCAATGAACATATTTTACTGTCATTGAACCTTCTCTTGTGACAGAAGAATCTAAATTAAAATAGATTATAGGAAATCAGTCTTTTTTAAAAATTTTTTCTAAGAAACTTGTGCACCTTCTTTTATCAACTTTTCCTGAAACCAAGATTTTTTCACCACTACTCTACTTTCTGTATTGCTTATTGTGCTAATGCATTACAGTTATCATATTGTATAAAATATGGATTAGGAACTACTTGTTTGTATATCTTGACTTTTCAATAAACTCTACTTTTCTCCTTTTCTGACAATACATTTCTTATTTAAGGGTGCCAGCAAGGAGAAAATACTTGAATTCTCATCTCTATGAAGTTGGAAAGCATTTTCAATTGCCAAATAAAAGCACAACTCTTATCTACACTAAATTGAATCTTGACTTTTTTTTCAGTCACTTTATCCTCTGTCGTTGTATATGAGATCTTTTCAATTTACCAAAATGGCTGACTAGGCTAAACACAGTGAGTATCCTTCATTGTCCTCTGGGGACTTGTGCTGTTCAATGCATGATTCTTCTGCTGAAAAGTGTCTAAATGAATTGAATCTGTAAATGATCTGCTGCCACATTTCGCACACTTCTCTTTCAGATAACAACAGAATATACTTAGGGGGGATTCTGTAGCATATTCTGTTAAAAAAAAAACATAGAAAAAAGATATCTTTACACATTAAAAAGTATTTAAAAGTATTTAAAAGTATCTTTACACATTAAAAAGTATTTAAAAAGTAAAAAAAAACATAGAAAAAAGATATCTTTACACATTAAAAAGTATTTATAAGTTTATTGCTCTAGTTTCATAAATTGATTATAGTATGTGCTTCGAATTTTCAAACTCTTAAAGATTTTAAAATCAACATTTTTGATGACTTAAAACTGATCATTGGATGAGGATAAAATGAACAGACGTAAATCAAGCATGAGCTGCAAATTAATACTTTTGAAATCCTGAGTTCCAAAAGAAAAATATTATATGAAAGCCATCACTTCACCACTGAAAATAACTAAACTTGAAGAAGACCAATAATGTATTCAGACTGCAGAGGCTGAATTAAAGTGACTTCTGGTCCTTTCTCTAGTCTATTCTCCATACTTCTCTACCCTGCTCTGTTCATCAGAAAGTTGATATCTAACGGTTGCTCTACCCAGGTTCCCTTGCTTTCCGGCTTCCTATTGGTGTTAGATGATAGGAGGCACTGCCAGGTCATAGAGAACGAGAATAGTACAATAGTAACCCACTTATTCATGGGGATATGTTCTAAGATCACCAGTGGATGCTTGAAACCATGGATAATATCAAACCCTATATATACTATGATTTTTCCTATGCATGCATACCTAAGATAATTTATAATTTAGGCACAGCAAGAGATTAATACTAACTAATAATAAAATAGAACAAGTATGACAATATATTGTAATAAAAGTTATGTGACTGTGGTCTTTCTCTCTCTCTCTCCCAATAATTTTTAAATATTTTTCAATCCAAACCTATTCCTGAATCTGTGTAATCATCCCTTACTTACAGTAAATAATTTGGTGTCTCTAGTTTCAGGGATCCCTTGCTGAAGTCTTTGTATAGGTTTAATGTTTTCTGGCACAACTAGTTGCCATCAATTGGAACACATTTTCTGTTCATGTCTTCCACCCACAAATTTAATGACTTCTTCATCTTCGCTAAACACTTAATCACACTCTGTGGCAATAACTTTTGCAGTCTGAGGTGCATCAGCAAAACTAGCAAAAAATTTCTTTTCCTTTCTCCACAATGTCATGGGTAGATTTATTCTTACCATAGATCTTAGCAACGTTAGACATACAATTTTTGTTTCTTTCCTTAAGCTAATAACTTTCACCTTTTCACCTAAAGGTATAACTTTTGGCACCTCTTTGGCATATCCAAGTTGACAGCATCACTACTCTTTTGCTTTGGGGCAATTACTAAGTAAAAAAAGAGTCATTCTTGAACACAAGCACTGGGATACCACAAGTAAATCTGATAAGACACTACTAAGTGACTAACAGGCAGGGTGGGTAGGGTGTACAGCATGCAATTTAAAACTATAGAATTATTTCTAGAATTTTCCACTTAATATTTCTGGATTGCGGTTGATGGTGGGTAACAAGCCACAGAAAGCAAAACCATGAATAAGAGGACTACTGTATTGCTTTTTTCTGTTCTTTTCCTACTTTTGGCTGCATATTCTCGTGATGGTTGGATCCCTCAACAGCTACTGGTGTCAGAAGAATAATGGAAGAAGATTAAATTCTGAGAGGAGAAAGGATGGAGGTCGGGGGAGGGAGAAAGAAGACCTCTTAGTGGCGGTGTGGCCAAAGAGGGTCTTTGGGATAAAATGAAATATTTAATTAGGGCTGCCTCCTAGTGTATATGACTCGTACAAATTACAAAAAGTCGCCTCATCAAGAGATAATTTTTAAGAAGGTAGCTCTCTTAGAAGGTGTGGTACAAAAAAGGCTCTTTTACTGGTATAAACTGATGTAATCTCTCAACAGGACTCAGCTTGGCAAGTAGGACATGACCTAGATTTTGATCTCCATTCACCACCTTGGTGGGAAGTCTTTGTGTCCACACTCCTATACGACCATATCCTGCTGCTTCATGTTTGTTGGGGGCTTTATTAAATTGATTGCTGTGTAGCATGAAATCTGTATCTTCTCCTCCATTTCCTGCATGAAATATTTAACAAACAATATATTATTCACAAACATATAAGTATCTGTGAATTGATATTTTTCCTACAGAAGGATCTCAAAGAGGAGAACGAGGTAACAGCTGACATCTGGATTAAATTATATATATATATATAACTATATATACATATGTATATACATATGTGTATATATATATATAAATTAAATTACTATATGAATAGATAGATAAACAGAATATGGAATACAAATTTTCTTATTGATGATATGAAGTAAATGAAGCCCTCAAAGCTGTGACCAATCCTTAACATTGTAAGCAGAGTTGCCTGGTTTATTCCCTCTTTCTCTGTTTCTGTCTGTCTCTCACCTCTTCCTCTCTGTCTCTCTCATACACATACACATATGTGCACACACGCACACACACATGCACATACACACACACACTACACACCTTTGCACAGGACTCCCTGGAGTTTTCTTTTGGTGTACTTTAATCTAGCAGGTCCTCTTATTTTGAAGTGCAATGGCTGATAGAGAATATATGGATGGGTATGGACCCCCTAAAATTATATGTAAACTTTTGTTTTTATGATCATATTAATATTTTTAGAAGCAAACTTTATCAAATTAAAAAAAAAAAACTATTTGTGATCCAAAATAAGGTGAAGAACTAGTTTGGCAGGGAGGAGTGAAGTAGTACACCCAGGAAAACTGAGGGGCATAGTTTTCCATAGACCTAATCATCCTTGAGAATGCCTGTTTTTCCTCAGAACGTGTACACTTTTTGCGTTCTATTCCATAACAATTTCTGTGTTTATTTAACATAATAAATGTTTTTAACTACAGCCTGAAAGTCTTTGGGTGGACCTGTATTATTTATTTAAATTAAGCCGAATAATTTCTATTTATTACAGAGTCCTTTTAAAGAATAACCTGATATTGAATCCTTCTGGCCCATTAGTGCCTTCTAACTTGTGGGAGATCGCTGATTTTTTTTAAGGGTTCTTTTATTATTATTATTTATTTTTTATGTTGACATTGGTTAATGAAATCCAGTAAGTTTCAGCTGTACACTTTAACAGTAAGGCATATATATTTACACTGTGTATTCACCTCCGATAGTTAGATTTCTTTCTGTCACCACGTATTTGACTCCCTTTACCTCATCTACCAGCCCCTCCCCACTTATCCTCTGGTAACCAATAGTCTATTGTCCATGTCCATGAGTCTTTGTTTGTTTGTCCTGTTCATTTGTTGCTTTTAGGTTTATATTCCATATATAAGTGATATCATGTAATTTTCAACTTTTTCTGTCTGGCTTATTTTGGAAATCACTGATTTTTTCATTGTGCTCTTGGGTTCTTTGATGTGTGGAATGATGTTTGCACCAAGTTAATTCAGAGTTTCTGTCTTTCTCAATGTGAATACATTACTTTCCATTATTTCTTTATCTACTCACAATTAATGTGATTAAGAAAATATCCAGCTAATTCACTTACAGAAGTAAAAAAAATAATAATTATTTAGAAATCTGGAGTCATTTTTCTCTGACAAATTCACCCCTTGGAAGAATACTTAACAAATTACAGGCATGTTATGGGGTAAATAATAATTAGTATGTCATTCAGTTCATTTCCAAATTATTTTAAGTTAGCTTTTTATATCAGACAGTGCCCACAGATGTCGAAACAAAAAGTTGAATAATACACAGTTTATAACTTGAAGGAATAGGCTGTCTAGAAAGAGAAACTGGCATGGAATCAAATAATAAAGTGCTATGCCATAGCTAATGGTCCATTATTTGTTTTTTTTCTGATTCTTACTTTTGCCTCTGTGGTAGTTTTTTGTTTTGTTTTGTCTACTCAGAGTGACTTTTTTGAGAAGAGTTTTCCTCTCTTTTATATCTACAGTGAAAAGACACCACTTCTCCTGCCCCACTCGGCCACCGAATTTGTAGTATGTGATCTCTTCTTTCTGCTTATAACTTATTGGACAAAGTTAGGACAGCTAAATCAAGTTGAGCCAAATAAATTTTATCTTGCAAATTGCTAGATCTGCAAGATTCAGAAATGGCTGTGAGTGGCTGCTTATGACTGATGTAAGTTACATAAATTTGGAAGCAGTAGTTCATACACTTTTGGTCCAATGACTAGAGCTAGCCAGACACAGAAACTAGAATTTGTACACAAAATAGGAAAGCTAAGAAAGAAAGTTTTGAGGATTTTTTTTTTATCTCCACTGTTTAATTCCACTATTCAAATAGCTGGACCCTGGTACCAGACCACCAGACCATTATGTAATTGTCTCTGTTCTTGTGACCACAGGCAAGAAACTTAAATTTTTGTACCTTGATTTCCTCATCTATAAGAAGAAAATGATAGTAATAGCATATTATTCCACAGTAATAGATATATTACTATAATTATAGTATATTATCTCAATAGTAATACTATGGAATTTTTGCAAAGATTAAATAAACTAACATATGTAATGTGCTTAGAGCAGATCATGGCACCTAGTAAGCATTTGATACATGTGAAATAATATTATTGCTCTTGACATTGGATTTCATTAGATTACTGTCAATAAAATAAACTTTGTCTCTTACTTCCTTGAATTTGTTTCTGTTATAAAAAGTTCTAAAAATGTCTCTCTCTGTTGAGTTTTATCTTTGAATTTGTGTTTTTACTTTAATAGGTAGCATGACAGACAGTCTAGGCTGGTGGAAAAACAACTTTGGCAAAATATTTTTCTAAGCTTTATTTTTCTCTTTGTTAAATTTAGGTATTAATAACTATTATGTAAGGTTGTTTTAGAATTAAATTATTTACAGTGTTCATCACCTGACATATTGTGAATTAGTATCTATTATGATATTTATTATTTCTATAGGTTTATTCTCATTCTTGATCCATTTATTATTAACCGACTAATTCATTTGATTGGTGCCTGATTTGCTTGAATTTTGAATTATTTCCTTAAAAACCGAGGCAGGGTTTTGTGTTTGGGGCTCTTTAATTAGTAATTTGAGGTCTTAAAAGTAAGTACAGCAATAAAAGAATTAAGTAATTTTATCCATTATGGGTTTTAAATGTCTAAATTTTTTGCCCATTTTCCAAAAATGACAGTTAAAGTAGGCTTAATCTTAAGTACTTAATCATTTCCTTGCAGTCTCTAATCTTAATACACTTCTACTTCAATATATATTAGATAAATTAGTAATTGTTCTTAAAGATCTAAAATTTCAAATATCTTCTAGTAGAGAATTAAGATATGGTAATCGAATAGACATTTAAAAAATAGTTCCCATTTTCTCTACAGTTCTTAGCTTCCTTTCATTCCACTTCTATTTGAATCACTAGTTTTATCCTTCTGGTTACATATTTACATTAGGGATTACATTGTTTTATTAGATACTAAATCATCACCTGAATTAACATATATTAAAGTATAATTTCAGAATTTAGTAATAAAAAGATTCACACAGATTTTATGTATCATAAATCTAAGAGGCCCAATTTAATAAATGGTCTTGTACTCACAAGCGGAAATCAGTGCTGCCAGGAACTTCTGCATAAAACCCAAAAAGGAGGTATGTTATAATTTTCAAATATAAGGTGCTTGCAAGTATAAAATTGCAACAAACAAAAGCTTTTTGGATATTAAAAAATATATTGATAAAATTTCCCTGTATAAATGAAGCATTCAAAAACTAATTGACAGATCATGAATTTAGTGAAATAGAGAATATTCCCTAAGAAAACCTGTGGGCTGCAATTAAAACTGTACTCAAAGCAAAATATATAATTTAAATTTGTTTATTATTTTAAAAAGAAAGACAAAGTAAATAAATTCTCATATTAATTAATTAGAAGAATAATTTATAGTAAAATAAATTGAGGGGAAATTTAAAATAAATCTAAAATGAATTAATGAAAACAAAACACAATAAAAGGAATTTAAAAATACATTGCCTGCACTTTCAAAAGTCCAACATATCAAGAAGAGAATTACTTCTAGCAGTCTTTCTAAAATAGTTTACATTTTTAAAAAATGAAATAAAATAAGAATTTAATAGAGGTAGAAAAATATAACAATAAATTATTGAGAAATTAAATATAATCAGTCATAGAAGAGATTAAAGTAAATATGTATACAATTCAATAATTACTAGGATATTTGCAGACATTTGCAACATCATCAGTCAATTTTAGAACATTTTTGTCATCTCAAAAGAAGCTGTGTATGCCTTAGCTGTCATTTCCTATTTCTTCATGCTCCTCTCTTCACCCCCAAGAAACCATCAATCCATTTTCTGTCTCTATAGATTTCTTTATTCTGGAGTTTCATATAAATGGAATCAGGGTACATGTATTTTTTGCGATTGCTTTTGTTCTCTTAGAGTAATGTTTATAAGGTTTATTCAAGTTGTAGTATACATCAGTAGTTCATTTCTTTTATACACAAGTAATATTTCATTGTATGGGTTTTGGGGGGACACAACATTCAGTCTATAGGAAGTGATAATACTGCAACTATGACTGTGAAGTTTTTTATTATTTCCTTTTGCTTTTAACTTTTCCTTCATGAAATTCAAAACTCTGTTATTAAGTGTATACATATATTAAGTTGATACGTATTCCTTACAAGTTGCCCTTTTTGATTACTAAGAAATTGCTTCCTTTATCTTGTGTCTTAAAATATACTTTCTTTAATCTCAATGTAGCCATACAAGCTTTCTTTTGCTTTCTGTTGCATAGCTTAATATTTTTCATCTTTTCATTTCTAATATATTTATGATATTATTTATAAAATGTTTCTCTGGTAGACATTATATAGTTGTTTCCAAACAATTATCTCTGCCTTTTAATTTCTACCTTTCTGCTTTTTGTCTAAAAATGTTTTCATTTTACTCTCATTGTGTAGAGTATTTTCATTGTACATAAAATTTTATAGATTTTTTTATCTACTTTGTATTTGTCATTCATTTGTCATCTGGCCTGTATTATTTCTAATGAGAAATCACAGTAGTTTTTATCATTGTTCGTTCTAAGCAACATGTGTCTTTTATTCTGGCTATTCTATATATTGTTTTAGTATTATTTCTTTATCTTTTCATTAGTTTAACTATGTTGTGATGGCCCTAGGTATTGTTTACTTTGAATATATCTTGTTTGCAGTTGCTGAGCTTTGTGGATTTGAGAATTAATATTTTTTATCAAGTTTTTATATTTTGGTCTTTGTTCCTTTGCATATTGTTTCTGCCCTGTTTTCACTATCACTGGGATATCTATTAGCATATGTATTAGACCTGAGAAGACTTTCTAACTGACAGAGCAGGGAAATATATGTGCGTGAACCAATGCATGCATATACTCATAGCTATAGTTGTTTCTATATGTAATAATCCACACATTTAATCCATGTATATACTCATAGTTATAGTTGTTTCTATGTGAAATGATCTGCACATTGTGTGCTTTGCAGATACTGCATTTTCATCAACACTGGGACAAGACCTTCCACCAGCAAAAATAGTATGACTAACTGCTCAGATGATGGTTAGCATTTTTTAGCAATAAAATATATATTTTTTTAATTTAAGTATGTACATTTTAAAATAAATACTGTTATTGCACACTTAATAGATTACATAACTTTTACATGACTGGGAAGCCAAAAAACTAGATTTATTGTGATAGTCATTTATCAAAGTAATGTGGAACCTGACCTGCAATATCTCCAAGGTATATCTGTGTAATGCCACAATTTGTTTACCCATCTGCTAATGGACAATTGGGCTGTTGTTACAACTTTAAAAATGGAAGTACGGTGTCGATCTTTTAATAGTTAAAGTCTCACTGGAGAGACTAATACTTAGGTCTGTGTTTCTGTTTTTCTCTCTATATCCACTAATGAAAACAAGTGCCAGTACATAAGACAGATTTCTACATCAGAGACAAAAATAGCAAACTAGTGATTTTCAATGATGGTTTCAGGATTATTCCCTCTTGAGAACTTATTCTGATAAATAGATGAGCATTTTTAAAACCTGCTAATCTTGTCTCCACTGACCACATATATCTTTTCCATTCTCATATGTCGTCAAACTATATTTCTTTCCATCAGTTTATCACTTCTTTCAAGAAATATTGCCCTAGATAATAATTATTGATCAGACTGTGTGAGTCCCTCAGTTGTGCCAGGCATTACGAAGAAGCTTGAGAATGACCATTAAACTTGTAATTTTATAATCCATCTTTGAAAATGTAGGAATCTTTTACTTTTGCAGAAATAAATGTATTGATTTATCTACTTAGAATTTAGTGGTTTCAAAAAGCATTTCAGCTTGAATGAGATGAGAACATAGCATTAGTGGTTTTTTGTCATTGTCATCTTGAAGCCAGAATAAAACCATTATCACCTTTTGATATTTATTTGTCCTATAGGAAGTTGAATGGTAATAAAATTAAAGAAAGAGAGGAATTGTTGTGAAAGTGGTAACTCATATTTTTTAGAGAAGGGGTGGGAGTTTTTATTAGATTCTAAATATAATAGTTAGGGAAGCCATCTAATCCTTTTGTCTAGTATCCCTGGTATACTTTGAGCTTGTGATGATAATACTAACATGAATAACATTCTATGAAACTGAACAGATTTTAAATTTTAGTCTCACCTCCTAATTTTTCAGATTTTGCAATAGCAAAGTATACTTTTCTTTTAAAATGTTTTTGTCAATTTTTTTTCTTTTGTTGTTCTTTTAAATGTAAAATATTATTCTAAATATTTTGAAGATATGGTATCCAAGTAAATGATCTGAAATCCACTGATACAGTATACATATTTGGTCCTTACCATTTACAAAGCACAGTATCTTTCCAAAAGCCATGCTTTTAGCAATTAAGTTAAAAAGCTCTTGAAAAAAACATATATTATACCAAATACATTTAAAGATAGTTGAAATACTCTACTTGTCAAACGGAAAGGAACATATTTGACAAAAGGCAAAGTTTCTCATTCTAAATGTCAAATTGTTTTCAAGTCAAATTTTATAAGAAACTTAAAAGAGTATTTGGCCTCTTACTATTTTTTTTCCATAAATCTTAGTATCATTCACATACAAATGAATACCGAAAAGAGATACTCATTTATTTTTCCTTCTATTAATTTAGTAATTCCAATAAAATTAGAATTTACCAAGAGAGATATCTCCCAGTAAGATATATATCAACAATTCCTCCAATTGCTTCCTCAGACTTTTTTTTTTCTTCAAGAATTTCTTCAAATCTTTCACTCCCCTCAAATTTCTGGCAGAGAGGTCCCTATTTTACAGACAAGGTAAAATCCATCAGAAGGCTAAACTCTTAATATTAACTCTACTAAAAATTCAAACCTGTTCTATTAATTTTACCCACCATTTTGTCCTCTGCTGATAAAATAAAGGCATCTTTTTCCTACCTGTGTTTTGAAAACTGAGCCCTCACACCTTTGCTCTCCACTAGTGATTATCCTCTCTTATTTGGGTGTTCGATTCATTTCTTTCTTTTCAATAATCTTTAATCAAATATTTCTCATTTGAGCATTTTTAAAGATAACAAAAGGATTAGTAAAAACAATGACTACAACAGTCCTTCTGACTGCTGCTTAATCTCACCCTACATTTCAGTCAAGTTTTGTAAGAGAGATCTGTTTTTACTTATTTCACTTTATCACCTATAACTGAATCTTCAATCCTTCAGTTTGATTGGCATCTCTTTCCCATTCAAAAATGATCTGTCAATAGGTTTAATAAACATTTTTTATTATTAATTTTATGTTAACTTTCAAAAATATTTGATATAGTTGGCCCTGGTCTTCATCTCTGAACACTTTATCACTTTAGCTTACTTGATATAATGCTATCTTAACACTGCTTATAGTTTTTGTTTGTTTGTTTGTTTGTTTGTTTTTAATCTGTACCTTCTCTCTCTCTTTTGTAGGCTCGTCCTCTACCAAACCACTAAAATTGAAGTTCTTCAAGTACTTTCCTTGTATTTCCTCTCTTTTCACTTTATATGTTATACCTAGATAATTGCATCTCTACTTTTGGCTTAAATTTTCCCCTTTATAAAACTACTCTTTATATCCAGACTATACCTCTCCTCTGATAATCAGACCCATGGATCCAACTGCCTAATGACAGTTCTATTGGATATCTCCAGAATAATCCAAATCAAAATTTTTATAGTTGCACTTTACAATATCTCTCCCTTGGTTCTGGGCACTGTGCCCCATCGAGGAATCATTCTCAATACCTCTCTCGCCCTTTCATCTATGTGTATTATACAAAGTTCTGTGGATTTTACTTCTAAAGTAGCTCTTGATTGACTCTAACTATCTACATCTCCATTACCATATTTATGATCTAAACTAAAGTAATTTCTCATCAAAGGACAGCAATAGCTCCTTAACTCTACTCTCTGGGTCATTTCACTCCACCCTCACTAGGATCTCCATAGCCAGACAGAGTGAATTTTCCAAAACACGTGGTTTGTCATATTGTATATATGCTTAAAAGAATTCCAAGAATCAAATAAAGAAACAAATTCTTGATATGGCTTAGTTTTGTAGACTCGTCCTACCTCTCTAGTCTTAACTTTGCAACATGCTTTTTACAAGACTAGTTATATCTAATTTTCCAGAATGCACCTATACTCCATTATGACACAAACTTTACTTCTGATACTGCTCTTAACCTTTGCTTTTATCTAGTTATTTCCAGCATTTCCCTGCATTATATAGCTTAGCCAGGTTATCTTCAAATATTCTCACTTTCCCTAGTCTCACTAACTTGGTCAATTTTCTTTATTGTAGGTTTGGAGAATATTTATTTAGTAATTCTTATTCAAAATGCTTGTTACATCTAAAATTTCAAATTTAAATGTGATTCTTTTATTAACATCTGTCTTCCCTACTAAACTATAAACTTCCTGCAAACACATTCTGTGTCTCTTTGTATTCATCATGGAAGCCCTAGTATGTAGTAAAGTGCCAAGGCCTTAGTAAGCACTCACGAAATTTCCATTAGATGACAAAATAAACAAATGAATTATCAGTGTTACACTTAGGAAAATAGAAATTCTGATACTAAGAAGTAATCTTTATTATTCCTGTTAACCTGACAGAAATTCAAGTTAAAATTAAGAAGAATTACCAATTCTAAAAGTGTGATAGTTTATCACTATTTGATTTTGTTATGACTAAATCTAAAATAATAGTATCATTTAGGTGTAACATGTTAGAAAAATGGTATGAGATGAAGACAAAGTGGAAGAATTTCCAACAAAGACAGTGAAAATGATTAATGAGTTAAAGAAATTGATTCACATAGGAAGAATAATACTGATCAGCTTAGCATTGAGTTTAAAATAGCATTCTACATAGCTTTTGGCAATGCTTGTTTTCTGCATTATAAGTCTCCACTCTTACTATTTTAATTGTGAGATATTTCATCAAATTAGATTTTTCTTTTCCAAATAAAGTAATTATATTTTAAAGGCCAGGCTCAGAGGTAGTTTAAAGGAAATATGATAATCATGTATAATTATTGGAAGCATATTAACACGAATCGAGGATAGAAAGTGTTGGATAGAAGGATTAGTTCTAAGATTAATAAAATAAAATTAGGTTTGTGAAGTTTTCAATCAAGCATAAAAATTCCTTTCCAAAATATTGGTTTTTGCAAGATGAGTAAATACTCATAATATCCATTATACAGCAATCTAAAAAAATAGCCATACTCAACTAATGTTTTGGATGAGGCTGAAAACTTAGAAAATAGATAAAAATATTAGAAATATAGTGTTGCTCATAATCTTTTACTTTCAAGAATGAGTTTTCTCTAATTTTTAAACTTCTGGTCATTAGAAATATTTACTGTCTTAAGTTAATTTTGATTCCAACTTTTAAATTTCTTTTACATTTGAAAATTAGAAGAATTTAATGACAAAATTTACTCATTTTCTTAAAACAAAAGAAAAAAACAGAAACCGTTCATTAGGAGCAATTCGTAATCTTGGATACTGACACAATATATTATAGTATTTTAACATTTTATATGAAAATTTTATATTTACTAGTATTTGAATTTTCTTGACTTTTGTAACCAAATATTCTTTTTCTCTCTGTCAGTTTAAACTCTCACTTATTTCCCTGTGTGATGATAAAAACAGAATCACTCTAAAACAAATAAATGAACAAATATGTCAGAGAGAGAAATTAATTTCTTTTCTTCTTGGACACTAGACTATATTTCCCACACTTGTAGCTAAGTGTGGTCATGTGACAAAGTCACACCAGTAGAATGTGAGAAGAAGAGATATGTGTAACTTCTACCTCACATTTTAAAAGTAAATCCAGGGCTCTTTCCCTTTTCCACAGGAAAGAACGAGTGACTCAAATGGCCTTGGAAGTGCTCTGTGAACATGGCATAGCTGCCTTCCTGGACCCTATATTACCCCATGGATCAGAGCTGCCCACCGACATTAAACACTTCCTCATGTTCTATGATTAAGGAATTGCCTAGGTATGTTCCTGTAACACACCCCTCTAGGTCCTTATCATTGATGAGGAAATGAATTCAACTCAGTGAATATGAGAAATATTCGTTTATTTAAAGCATATTATGAGGTAGAAGACAGGTCAAGCCTAAAACTGGCTAATCATGTGGAAATAAGGATACGTACCCCTGGGGTGGGTACACAAGTTAAAGCCAAGGAAGATAGAGAGCTGTAATCCCAGGAGAGGGAAGGGTCTGTGTTCCAAAGGCATTCTTAGGTAATTGGCAAGTGAGGTCATTTTGATTGACACTTGGCTGCTATCTAACTGCCTGGTATGCATGTGCCTACCCAGAATTCTACTACCATTGGAATATTCTTTGGGCAGTCTCTAGGTTGGGCCTCTATTCCTTTGTTCACCCTGTTGCTCAAGTCTGACTAGCTACCTAACAGGTACTTTGATAGAGCAGTTAAACCATTTACCCTAGTTAATACATATGTAAATAGAAAAAAAAAATGTTGAAATATTATTCCTTTGCATTTATAATCTAAACAAAACAAAAATATCCTCAAAGCACATTTGCATTTGAGTATAAGTGAGTACCAGAAGGTTATAGAAAGGTTGTGAGATTTCTGAGATGGTCTGTGTTTTGCTGATATTTCCAAACTTCTCACCAGTATGGTGTCTCCCTTTGCTGCCTTTTGGGATTAAGTAACTGAAAATGAAATAAAGTCAGCACTTGAAATTTGAAGTCTCCAGTTTGAGCTAGGCTGTTGGGGCAGGTATCTGCAGATTGCTTAAGAATGACATTAGATGGATTTTATAGTAAGAACTCTCTAATCTGGTGTCAATATAAATTAATTCTCCTGCTACAGCCCCGTATTTAAGATCAGTAATAGAACACATTTTCTGAGAGAATGTACTAAAACAGTGAGTTATAAGCCCATGTCCCACTTAGGGTTATTAAATTTGCTGACTTTAGTAGCTTCATCAGAGATTCACTGTTTCCATTTAACTCTCGTTTTACCTTGAAGGAGAGAGATGTTAAATGTTCTTTTTGTGCTGAATGCTTCCTTGGTGCCATTTTGTGGTATTTGCAGTCCTCTCTGACATTATCAAATAGATTGACATTTTAAATATTTGCAGTGCTCAGTGGGTACTAATTCAGCAAAGGTGAACCACAAGCTTCTTTCACTGTGGTACAGCAAGTGATGTGTGCCTGTTTAATCACAGCAGCTGCAATGAGATCAAAAGGTACTGTGTTGTTAAAGTCTTAAATCTGCTGTCACAGCAGAAACACCTAGAGGGTCCTTAAAGGAAAATAGCTAAGTAGTGAAGAACTTACTCAGGCTACCGGCTTATTTGAACCCATTAACCCAGCTCAGCAGGACAGTATCTCCTAGCACATAATATTTTCATATTTCTAGTAAATTCTTTATAGATGCAGCTCAGTCATTTGTGGGCTTCTCAGTAGATCCTGATTTTCTTTATATGCTAAATTCAAGTTTTACCTTCTAGGTTTTGTCAGAGTTGATAATCCATATTCTAAAAAGATAAAAATACAAAACATTTTACATTTCACTGTGACAAATTTTTAGTACTTGATCCAAAAAGAATTTTAGAGAATAGAAAATAATACTACTAACTTTTTGGCTGTTGAGATTTCATTTCTCATGTATTATTATAAATTCTACATTGACCAGTGTTAAAACATCAGTGAATGGAATAACTCTAAAATTTATCCTAAATCTCTTTTTTTTCTGCAAAGCAGGTAGAAAATTCTCAGTATTTTTAAATAGTCCATTAAATAACCATTTGCATTTCAGGTTAACTTGAATTCTTTAACTTTCAGCTTCCCACAAACAAGAAAGCGTTTGCGTTGAAATTTTTATGCAAATTCTCTTGGTTTAACTCAGTCACAGGTAGACCTCCAGAAGCTCAGCATTGCTACTTTCCATTTTAGGCTTCCTGAAGAGGTTTAGGGTCATGAATCAAATGTACACAAGTATGTAAAATGTATCAATATAGAAAATATTAAAAGTCAAGTTCCCATCCTTTAACTTGCTATATGTTTAGATTATTGTTAAGAGATTAGTAGGACACAAAGCTTAAAAAATATAAATTGAGAAAGTCAATATACATTACAGTTTAGCTGTATAACAGCAGGAGTCGTTAGATAATTTAGAAGACAATTCAATAACTTTTTTTCTGGAATGATAAGAAGAATATATGTCAATCATCCATAGAGTTGAATGTGTCTTCTATATGCCTACCTAGCAGTCAGGTGGGTTCTTTTGAGCACTTCAGATAGGGGTAATTTTGCATCTCCTGACCCAAGACATCTTTAGATCTAACAGAATACTTTTTATGTTAACATCAAGAACTGTAATCTCAGATTCTACACTGTTCCATTTATATTTTTGAAGTATCTAGCATATATTGAGTTCAACATATTCTTTTGAACAAATATTTACTAAATAAGTAGTTTTATAAAAAAAAAGTTTGTTGAATGCTAGATTTTTATTTTCTTCTACATGATATCTCAATAGAATAAATAGATGGAGATAATCTAAAATAGATCAAAAAAATCTAAACACTAAAAAAGGTACTAAGGCAACTTTGAGTTAAATAATAATTGCACATGATGAAATGAGCCATTCCCTGTTTGAGCAAAGGCAAGGCCATTTGCAGCATAGTGCAAAGCAAGTCTGTTTTATCCCTCAGGGAGGACACAGCACTTGTTCTAGTTTTTTCATGATATATTACCTTTCAGAAGCTTTTCTTTCACATAAGTAATCACTTGCAGAACAGAAAGAACATTTTATGCAGGAAGAGAAAGAGGAAAATAGGTAAAAATACATGCTAGAGAAAAATAGAAAACCCCAAATTCAACCATTTATCAGGCTTGAGAAATTTATTAATGATGACCAAGAATCAATAAAATAAAATACCTATCTGAGGAGTAGAAAAAGATTATAAGGAAAAAAAATGTTTTCTTTGCTTGTTCTGAAATATTTCTTTAAGATCATTATAAAGTGTATCGATCATATTGCATTTTTCTTCCTACTATACTATTTTTAAATTACAGAATATAACAATTCTTCAGTGAAAAAAATAAAAGGGATTTAGAAACAAATTTTTTAGGCATTGTAGACATGTTCTAAGTACTGAAAGCCCAGTTTTTTATACATTTAGAAATGTAACAGGGAAAATGATGTTGTGACTATATTCCATGCCAAATATAAAATAATAAATGACATTATTTTCCTTAAATTTCTGCTTCCTCTGATTTATGTCAGGTCCAGAAAACGACATAGTATCAGGGCCAAGAAGTCTCCATAAATGAAATTTCCCTGTGGACAATGAGAAAATAGAACCACATTTTACCAGTCCTTATATTTCTTCAGAACTCAATATTAACTTGAATCTGACTATAATATCTGAAATTTGATGGTTGTTACCATTTTGTAAAATGATAAAAGAAGAATAAAATAGTGATATTTGGCAAATTGTGTTCATTTTCCTGTACCATTTTTATCTAATGAAAGTCTTTACAGGTATCATATATTCTCTCACAGTTTCTAACTATTGTACAGATGAGAAGACAAGATAGCAATAATACACTAGAGGGATATTTTATGTTGGAAATAATTTATTTGTATTGAAATTTTGCTCTTGATGCCCTTAATAACTTAGACACCTCTCTGAGCTGAGATTCATCAATGGAGGTTCATTTTATTCTCTGTATCCTAATCAAAAATTATTGTCTTTAACCTTAAGTTTGACTTTCAGGGTACACATTAAGCTAAATATATAATCTTGGGATAGTCAGACATATTCCCTTTATTTCTACTGTAAATAAAACATGATTCTTCAAACTCTGGACTAAGACATGCTTACAAGGGAGTTTGTTTTTAATTTTCTGAGATGAGATTTGTACTTTCCTCTGGGCTGTACCTAGTAAAAAACTATGATTTTATAGTTACTTATATTTCAGTGTCTTAGTTCATAACATTAATTTATCTTTTTTATTACTTCCTCAAAGTTTTTTAGAGTTAATAGTCAATGATATGATAATTTGATTAAAGCTAAAGAATTTCTATTTTTCTTGCTCATCTAGATGTCTACTCCTTAGAAACTTCTCAGTAGCCATTTGATGGTGACTCAGAAATTTTCAGAGATCACTGTTTTTCTCTAATGTAGCAACTAAGCATCATTTTCTAATATTTGAATCTACATTTTCTCAGAAAACTATACAGAATTTTCCTTTGATGGGTATGGAAAAGAAACTGTAGTCAACAGAATTCTTTCATCTCCTGCCTAGTTGCTTATAATAGTTTTAGAGGAATCTGCTGATTAGTGATTATGTAAAATAATTGCATTACAACAAATTGTTTATATTTATTTAACTTAAATGTAAAATAATCTCATGATGTCTAACTTTAGGGAAACTGGAATATTATTGACTGTCACTTAGGAACCCGATAATTTATTGCATTACCATGGAGAGAGATAAGATGTGGAGTAAAAGCCGTGGAGAAAATAGAAACAAAATCCTTTTTGTAAAACCAGTAGATGTGGGGAGAAGTATTTTCAGGTTCTCAGTTCTCTCAGTAAGCAATAAGAACATAGAGGACCACCAAAAATGTAGCAATTAACTTTATCTGAGGGCGTCTATGAATGCCATGTTAAAAATAACACAGTTCACCTAAATCTTTATGGATAAATGGAAACTTGTCTGGGTCAAAAGGAAGAGACAGACATGTAAAACAGAGAGAAAAATAATTTTTAATACCCAGAAACTTGGAGGACCATACAATCACTTCTTGTTCAATAAATGAGAAAATGGATCAATAAAAATAAAATTGTAAGGTAGTAAACTAAATATGTATGCCATGTGCTATACTTTACATTCTAATGCAGTTATACATTACTTAAAAACTCCTTGAAGAAAAGTTACATGTGAGATAAAAAATTTGAGGGTTATTATAAAAATTTAACATCAGCAGTAGTAGCTAAGAGGGAAAAGATAAAAATCAAGGTTATCATTTAGAAAGAAATTACCATAAAAGGTATCAGTAGATATCCATGAAATTTACCTACTCGTTGATGATTGAATTAATACACCCGTACACGAAAGTTTTTACAATTATGTTCAGTGTATTCATCTCACAGAATTGGTTATCCATTTGAGAAACTCTAATCCCTACCATAATTTATTTTAATAAAAATATATATACACATATGTTCACAAGAATTTTACATATTATTGTCATATAAAAATACTTTTTGAACTAAATATATCTAAAACATTATGCTTTTAAAATGGTTGCAGAGTTGTTTTTCAAGCTTATCAAAGTACTTAAATGCAGTATGTTTCATGGAAACATCTGCAATGGAAAGAACTTTAATTATAAAATGAATAATACTTAACATTAACTGAGTATTAGTAATACAAGAGAGACTGTATAGAATAGTTCAAACTTTCCACTCAGAATCTAAATTATAAAGGGGATGGGGATCTAAATTATAAAGGAATGCACAGAACAAAAAGAATGGCATTAAAAAAGAAAAAAATCTCATTTTAGCTTTACTTATTCAAATTGCTCAAAGAGATCTTTATAAGCTTTTAACATTAGATAAAACACAAAACATTTTTCACCGACTCATGCATCCACTGTTATTGTAGAACCTATAGGCCTCTATAATGTTCTTTTAATAATTTCTGCGTGTCCCAGCAATTGTACTCATACCCGAAACCTGTCATTTTGTCTATCAAAATTAAATTATTTTCTCTTTAATTTTTAATTCTCTATTTAGTTTTACAATTTTTCTTTATAATAGGTGCCTAAGAATGTTACTGCTTAGTTTTAATATATCACACAATTTTTATTAAAAGATGCGGGAGTTTTGTTTGTTTAGTATTTTTTTAACCCAGGCCTCATGTCCTTTTCAGACTCATAAGTGCACAGTAAGGTGATCCTGGAGATCATTTTGATTCCATTGTGTGCCTAGAATCATTCTGCTCTTCATCAAACTATTGCTCATTTGACTCTGGCTTTCCTTAGAGAGACCAAATGTCCAACCAAGTAGGGCCCTGTCACTCATGCATGTGCCTGTAGGAAGGCACACTCCACTAGTTCACAGATGTGCTCCACTGGGAATTATAGCAAAGAGAAGTAGCCACAATAGAGACTCAGTAATATCAGCCTGAGTACTATTAGGTACAATATAAATACTGTGCTGGGTGACTTTGCTTTTTGAATTAAACTCATCCTTCACTACCTAACAATACTGCTTACCCTTAAACAAAGGCTATTAGAATAATCTTGTTCAAAGTCTCATGAAAATAAATTGTGGAAGAGTAATTAGAACCCATATTTACTTTTTTTTCCAAAGCCCGTGTTCCTTCAGTTATAACAGATTGCTTCCTGATGTTCAAATCTTGGCATTACAAGCCCGTACTGAAAAGATTTATATTCAAAAAAGTTAAGCTCTACAAATTGGACTTATTTAAGCAAACAGAAATGTAATTCATTTGTCTTTTTTTGTTTTGTTTTGTTTCGTTTGTTTTTAACAGAGCTAGAGCAGCTAGACCTCTGAGCTAAAACCTGATTTAAGGATTTATTTGGTCCTACTCAGGGAACAGGTGTGGTTATTGAAATAAATAGATTAGGACATAAATAGTCAAAAATGGAAATGTCTTTGTTTTGTTATATTTAATTTGGAATTTTCTTGGATTATTATACTGAATCAACATAGGGGGATATAGATATGAAAGTTTTATTTTTTTCTAAGATTACTCTTAATTATGCTCTGAAAAATCTCCCTTTCCCAACCCTATTGACATCTCAATGAGATCAAGAACTTCCAAATCATTCTCACACACACATAAAAATAAAAATAAAAATAAATCTAGGTCTGTTTAGTTATATATTCTCACCTCATATCTTTCTCTTATGGCTCCTCTTCCTTCCACATCATGCTCTGCAGACACGCTCTGGGAAGGTGCCCATGCCCGACTCTACTTTCCATGATTCTAATCATAATTCAGTTTGCCTTGTTATCTCTTTGTTAATAAATTTTCAGTTTACTGAAAGGAATGTCCTCTCTGTAAGTAACTATTATGTAGTAGGGTTGTTGTTACCCGATTAAACAAAGTAGTTTAGCTTCTCAAAGAGAATATGCAGAAAATGTTAATCAATAATAGTTATCATTGGCCCAGAGATAAGGGCAGAATAACTGGATTTTTCAAAGAAGTTCTCATATTATTGGAGCTCTCCATACATGAAGAGAAAGTTAGACATGTTTCCTCATACAATTAGATACTTATAAATGGAGAATCATCTATTTATTTTCTAATGAAAAATAATTTCATTTTTAAAAATATAAAATTTTCAAAGAAACCTAGGAATAGTAGGAAAAGTCGAAGCATATTTTCTCTCTCTCTGATTCCCATTATCATCTTACAGGCCCTTGATCTACTAAATTCTAAAATAATTTTGACTAGTGTTTTGGTTTTTAACAATATAAAATTAATTTTTATAATGTTCACTAACAATAGGAGCTAATACATTTTCAAATCCATCTATTATAGACACACTTTGCAAATGTGCTAAGATATAAAAGGTGATTCTTTATCTAGTTTCAATGGAATTGAGTATATGTATTTGGCCACAAGAAACGTGGTGATGTCATTACTGTTGTTTAACACTCACTTTCTATTGAAAAATCTCAAAGTTTTAGCAAGCAAGAACAAGTTAACCAATGAAAACCAGTAAATACAGTAACAGGCGATGAGGACAAACTTGTTATACTCTACTTAATCTAGACTTTAATAAAGAAAATTAAAAACAAAACAGAGAGAAATAATATTAGTTTTATACAACTGTGACGAATGCTTTTCCTAAAAGGTTTTTTAATCTCAACTTTAAAACAGATTTATAATTCAAACTTTAAAATAAATAGAAAATAAGAGACATAAAGCCAGTTGTATTAATTCCCTTTCCCTGCAGATTCTAATGCACTATTATTAGAGTTACAATACTAGACAATACTGACTCCATTCAACTGGTACTTAATCTCTATTACACAGAGGTTAGAAGTCAGAAAAACGATCAAGCATATCAGTGATTTCGGCAGAAGATAGCTGTTGAACCATATAAGGTTGTTTAAGGGAGGAAAATGGGTTCCCAGCTATTTCGCAAGTCAAAAACTATTGTGGAATATTTTATAATGCTTCACTGCTAAAGGAAACACGGTGTCAAAGAGGATTTATGTTTGTAAAAGTATTATATCCTAAGCCAACATGTTGTTTAATATCAATTATTTTCATTGAGATAAAATATTTAAAGGTAGATAGAGAAAATTATCTATGATCAGTGTTGTTTATCAATAAGTAGAAAGTAATAGAATTCTCACAATCATTTGTTAGCAGTTATTAATTTTTGTGAAATTTGTCTGTTTAGAAAAAAGGCATTATTTTTTAATTTCTGAGTTTGTAAATAGATAGATATTTTAAAAATGTTTACATAAAGTTAAATTTTAGTAATTAAAATGTAGTTGAAATTCAAGATGAGCGATACTTATTAAAGTCTTGAAATTCTTTTGTGATGTTCAATTTTTTATTATGCAAATAATCTTCCATTTATCTTTTTATGCCTTTCAACTTTTCTTAAAGCAACATGTTTATCATTCAGCAACGGTTTTTTTAAAAACACATTAGCTCATACATTTTTTCAATCTCTCTTTAACTCCTTTCCATCAAAAAATACATATATACAGACAATACAATAATACAATAATGCAAACTGCTTTATCCCCTTAGTGTGTCATTGCTTTTCTTTCCTAAATGTGCGAGTGCTCTTATAAAACTGGGGGCATTCTATTTCAGCAGCCATGAGAACCTATGATAATCACCTGCAGGGCTTATGGCTTTACACAGTCATATTGTAATGGAACATTTCAACCAGACAAACAAAGAAGAAATTTGAAGAAAATGGGAGAAAGCCTTCCTGACAACACACACACTTACTCATGTGCAAAAGTGACAGAGTCACTCTGGCACCTTGACAATTCAGAAACTATGCTCGGCAGTTTTGCCTTCCTGGCTGCTTCTTACCCAAATCCATATATAAAAGAAGAATGAAAGTCATTCAAGTGGCAAATTACTCTTCCTGAAAGAAAACTTTCATTTAACCAGTATACAAATGAGGTTTGTGGATAGAGACATACAATTTTTTTGTAGGAATTTATATTTTTATGTTCAATAGATAGAGACTGTCTTCTGTGGTTATAGGGCATATTTATTTTCTATAACTTACAGATCAAGAATTCTCTCTATTCCTTCAATATTAGTTTAGTAGAAATTTTCAAGGAAATTTATGAATTTTCCATAAACAATCTCCATACTAAATTTAGAAAACAGAAAACTAAATCATTTTAATTTGTTTCTACAGAGATTGCTTAGGTCTCTGCATATGGTTTTTATATGCAGAGAGCCATCAAGCATAAGTAATGAGTATACTCCAAGACAATTGTCAGTAATAGAATCTATACTGACACAAAAATTCAAAGTTACAGAGTCAAATGTTAGCATTTAATAATTTAAATATTAGCACTTAAGTTTTAAAATTTTGAAAATATTCAAGGAAACAGACAACAAATTGTAAATAAAATAATAATCTCACTTTCTAATAACAGTTACTATATCCTTTCTTCCATATTTATGTACACATATACATATGTATATACTATTAATGCTCTTTTCTCATAAAACTGAATCCATATCAAACTCATTTAAAATTGTTTTCAATTTAATAAGTTTTTCTGTTATTAAACCTATAAAATCATTTTCATATACACATAAAATTCTTAATTTTATTTTCTCTATTAAGTATTAGTGTCATATTTAACTATATTTTGAAAAAAGACCTTGACCTTATCTATAAAATATGTCAAAAGAAAACATCGAATTTGGTAATGTCAAAGAAAGTGTCTCCACACAAGTTAAACAGGCAAGGAAAACCTTACTCAACACTACTGCAATAGGGGTGAAGACTGTTGCAGTAGAGGAGAGATATTGAACTGAACTCCAATGAAACAAAAGGCAAAAGAATTTTTAAGCCCAGGAGTGAGCTAGTGAACAAGTACTAGAGGATGTTGGAAGAGGTTTTGTCACTATGACTAGTCTATCTGTGTTTACTAATTGCTGCTTATCTTATTGAAGTTGGACTCCTATCTTTACACAGATACTAGAAGGTAGGTGTACCATTTTTCTTAATGATTGCATTTCAAAGAAATGGCTCCCAGGTCCTTGAGAAAGATGTTTCTGGGTTGTAAAACTGCCAGAGACTGGGAGAAAGTTTGTCACAAAGAGACAGGCTGAGAAAGAATTTACAGTGGCAAATTTTCTAGAGTAAATGCTCTAAGAAAAGGGAGGTTAGGGGTCTATAGTCAGGAAAAAAATCTGTCTAAACTTTAGTAAAGCTAGGGAAATGTTAAGGCCAACTGGGTCAGTAACAATATGTATTGTTTACTTTACCTCATTTATGTATGTTCACATAATTCATCTGTTAAATTGGGAGCATATGTGTGAATGTAGACATGAACAATATCAGAAAAAATCAATGCAGTCAAAACCAACATAGCCCAAATACAATCAATTACCAGAAAGTACTTAAATGTCTCCATAGAGTAAATATGTACTCTATGACATGTAAACTAAGTTAAACAGACATGCTTGAAATCTTATAATTTCAGAAAGACAACACAATAATGCTATAAGATGTTTGCTGGATTACCGAACCCCTTCAAAGACTTTTTAAAGAGAAGAAATTCACAAACACATTTATCATTACGAAAAATAATTTTCCCACTAAGGAACCAAAACTTAATAGGAAACAAATGGTTTGTGTAAATGAGGTCATGAATAAGCCTTACAAATACTTTTGTAATTCACTTAAAAGATAGCATTTCAAATAAAGAGAATCTTGATGACATTTTAATATTGTAAGTTAGTAAAAATGTGCAATTGTTTTCAAATTCACATCTTGTGAGAAACTTGGTAAGATAACATCTATCATTCATACTTCCACTCCTTGTTAGTTCTAAATTGATTAATTAAAACAAATCAAATTATAGCTAAAATGAATCTTGAATGACATTTCCTCTGTGTATAATCCTTTATACAAATGTTCCTGATGTTGTAATTTAATGTCATTACCTCTTGTTTCTTTAGACTGTTTGCACAGATTCTAAGATGTGTTAAACTTGGTGTTTTATCTTTAGATCGCTTTTATTTAATCATTTTTAATATCTCTCCTCCATCTTAGGCTCTGCTAACATCCTAGGAAAAATATGCATATATATATGTATATATATATATATACACACACACATATTTTATATACACACACACACACAAGCACAGTCAGACACAGACTAAAGATGAGAATATAGTCTAAGAAATGGATTGTTGTGCAAATATCATAGAGTGTACTTACACAAGCCTAGATGGCATAGCCTACTACACACTTAGGCTATGTGGTATAGCCTATCGCTCCTAGGCTGCAAGACTGTAAAGCATGTTACTGCACAAAACAACATAAGATTATCAAGCACAAGAGAAAATAAAGCAGTCAATAGACATGTAAACACGAGATGTATGAAGCTACTGCCAGTGTAACAAGGCATACTGTTTCACAGGAAACTTTTTTGTAAATAGAAGGAGTACATTCTAAAATAATGATAAAAAGTATAGTATAGTAAATACATAAACCAGTAACATAGTTGTTTGTTATCATTTTAAAGAATTATGTACTACACTTAATTATATAATTTCTATTTTTATAGGGCTGACAGCACAGCAGGTTTGTTTACACCAGCATCACCACAAACGCATTGTTCTATGACATTAAGATGGCTGCAGCATCACTAGGCAATTAGGAATTTTTCGGCTCCATTATAATTTTATGGGACCACTGTCATATCTACATTGTTTAAATATATATAAGACACTCTCCCAGCTTGTTTAGGGCAAAAACTACAGCTGCATCTCTGTGTGGCCCATAAAAATAGACTTTTACTCCAATCTCTGATTTTCTTCATAAGCTCTCTATTAATATTTGCTTGGAAAGGTAAGCCTGATCATTCAATTACAATGACTAAAATTCTCCCCAAGTCTCCTCTTGCTTTAGGATAAGATCCATACTCCATAACACAGATTATGAGACCATAGGCATTTGTTAGCCTTCAGCTTCATTTCATATCACATACCACTAGCTCTCTCATAATCTCTGCTTCCCCTCGTCTACATTTGTTGAACTTCTTTCAGTTCTTCAAAGATGCCTTGCTCTCCTCTTCTGGGCTTTGTGTCTAAAGCAGACCAGTGAAGAATGGACAAGATTCATAATGGCAGTAAATGTAATGTTAAGAACGTGGATGCAAGAGTCAGAATGACAGAGTCTGTGTCCCAGCTCTGCCTTTAAATATTATATAAATAAGCTATTTTTCTCTCTTTAGCTGTACTTTTCTTATGTGCAAAAATGAAGATAATAACAGTATTCTCCCTCATAGATCTACTGCCTGTTACGATAAAGTACATGTAAAGCATTGAGAATAATGGTTGGTACACAGCAAGTGTTCAATAATTGCTAGCTAGCTATCATTATCATAAAGAACATGCCTTGTAAGAAGGAAGAAATAGAAGGTTCTTGTTTTTTCTTAGATGAGGCAGAAAGTAGTGTGTTATTGTCTAATATAGCACTGATGAGAATAAGCATAATTTTACAATATTATGAGAAAGGGGTCTTCCATCTGAAATACTGGAGTTTCTCTTGTGGTAAATTTGTTCATAGAAATTTAAGAAGAAGCTAAAGTGATTCTAACTCTCCAAGCCTCATCAACATGATCATCCAGAATAAATTGTAACATCAGTGCTCCATAGTTGACAGGGAAAGATCATTTTAAGATGAGCCTATGGATAATCAGATCATTCTAAAATGGAGAAAATTAAAAGGACAATTATACTTTGAAGCTTATCTGTGCTTTTTTGTTGTTGTTGTCAAACATGTAAATCCATGGTGCTGCCTATAGAGTAATCTTCACAAGTGCTACGACCTTAATAAAATACCTACTTTTATCTTTCTTATGCACACATTATTCCAAGCTCACATCTAAGTCATCCGTCATGGTAAGAGCTCATTTCATTTCCTCACACCTGTCACTGGATCATGTTAAATATTTCACTAAGAATAATTACCTCACAGCTAAATTTCTTTGGCCTTTCTGGGTACTCAGAAACAGTGTCTTCTAGGATAGACATTTTTATATTCTGCAGAAGACTACGTGTATTATTTTGACATAACTAAACCACCATACAGCTCCAATATAACATTTGAGGAATTTGTTATTTGTGTTACCATAATGTGGACGTTGTAAATATGGTCTCATCTCAGGAATTTTTTTCAAGCTTTTTTATTATCTCCACTCCTTATATAAATAAATCTTTAAAATATTTTCGTTTCCTCGCTGTTCCTGTCGCTGTCTGTTTCTGTCCCTCTCTTCCTTTCTCTCTCCCTCGAAGAATGGCAACAGAAAAGCTAACTTCAATATCCTGAGTTGCATGTGAGCTACTTGATTAATGTGTTTGTGAATTCTTAATAAGGAATGTGTGCATATTCATACTGGTGTTTATTAATTTATAAGGCAGCTGCTAAAAGGCAGCTCATGGAGAGAGACATCATCTCCTCTCATAGAAGCCTCCTGGCAGCAATCGGGCCTTTCCCCTGCCTGGTCATAGATTGCGGCCCCAGCATCCTAAACTGACGAGCCCTTTATCTGCCCTGGGAAAGGGATCCTTTTTGCCGGCAGGAGGCCTGAGAGATCCGAGTTTCAGATCTAAATATCCCAATGCGTAGAGAATGAAATATAAAACTTAATGAGACTAGTAGAGTCCACAGCTCATTTCAATTACTTTTAATTGTTTTCAGATGCTGCCCGGCATGCTTCATTTAGTTCTGCAATAAACAGAGCATGCAGTATTGTGGTGGATCTCACTGGAGACCCTGAAGGAACATCCCACAGGAAATGATAAAAAATAATAAGAGCATTACATATATTGGAGCATGCACCAGGCAGATAAGATGGAAACCAGAGGAGTGGGAAGACCAGTGACTGTGCCTCATCGACTTGGAGATTCACAGGAATCTTACTTTTAAATTCTTACGGTCACTCCTGAAATTGAAAATACCTAAATAAAAAATAGTGAGGCTCACAGTAAACTCTTCTACTCAAGTCGACTTAGAGTTACCCATTACTAGGCTCTTCTCTCCTGGATTGCTTTTCCCCTATACACCATGGGGAAAGGCTGACTAAGGTTTAGAGCATTTTGAGACGTTGATATACACAAAGTCGCGGAATCTTAGTTAATAATCTGAGAGAATTTATTATACCAAAAATGTGTCCTGAACTTTGATCTGAAATGTGAGTAGATATTTATAAGTTGCTTAGAAATGTAGTTTAATCTAAAACTCCCAAAAGTTTTACTGAACATCATTAAAGAGCATGTCATTTGGAGAAATTAAAATACTTGATTTTAATGAATATAATATTCTGTCAGTTTTACTAGAAGATTGTATAACTAAATTTTTGTCAACTTGGCTAGGCAAGAGTAAGTACCCAGATTTTGGTCAAACATCAGTTTAGATGTTGCCGCCAAGGCATTTTTTAGATGTGATTAACATTTAAATCAGTAGGCTGAGTAAAGCACATTATCTTATAATGGGGGTGGGTCTCATTCAATCCTTTGAAGACCTTACAAGAAAAGACAGAGGTGTTCCACGAAGAAGGATTTATGCCTCCAGACTGCCTTCTGACTCAAGACTGCAGCATCAGCTCTCCCTTGGGTCTCCAGTTTGTTGCCCTGCAGATTTTGGACTTGCTGACCCTCACAATAGCATCATCTAATTCCTTAAAAGAAATCTCTATTTCCCTCTCTAAATACATTTTATTGGTGCTGTTTCTTTGGAGAAGCTTGACTACTATAAAAGCCAAGACAAATTCTTTGGAGCTAAATTGAATAGCACATTTCTAATAAAATTCCAAATGTACTATAGGGCTTATTAAACCTAATATTGAAGTATATGTCTGTAAGTGGAAATCCTTTTAGCCCATGCTTGATGATTTCTCAACTTTAAGTATGCATAAGCAACAGTTAAGACATTCAAGCATGAAGAGGTTGGTTCCCACTCCCAGATCTACTATGAAAAAGGCTAGGGTATATATAATGCATGTGTGTATATATATATTGTTTAATTTCCTAGATAATTCTGATGTTTGCCATGTTTGACATCCTCTGACTCATAGATTCAGGAATTTAAAACATGTACACGTGCTCCCCCCACCTATACACATCTACACACACAATAAAGTTCTCTCTATATAAATACATGTTTGTGTGTATGTGTATAAATATATATATGTATATATATGTGTGTGTGTGTGTGTATATATATATATATATATATATATATATATGTAGAAGTTGAGAATACGTGACAGAGTTAGAAATAATATATTAAGGATGATAAAAATAGCAAATTGATTATGAGCTCTGCTTTCTGCTTTCCAGGGCACTGCTGTTCTGGTGTTCATACAAATGTGACGGCAGCTATAAATGAGAGCCAATGAAGATTCTCTAGAGGGGCAACCTGTCCTCCAAGGCTGCATCTTTGGAGGGTGGCTCTCCTTCCACCACCCACAACCTTTATTTCCTGATATTTGTATTTTATATTACTGTTTTCAAATAATAAAATTATTATGTGATAATTATGAATAATTATTGAAAGTATAAAGATAAAAATGAATTATCTTTAATCTTACATTTCATATATTAGCATAGTCTCTTCCATTTTGCCCTCTAGATATATATTTATTATACTATTTGGAGTTGTTATTCCATTTATTTTTACTAAATATTGCATAATTAACATTTTACATCTCACTGAATACAATTCCAACATAATGTTAATATTTCATAATTTTCCCTTAGAGTTATGTTCCGTAACTTATTTACCAAGAATCTATTGAGATTGTTTCTTGTATTTGCTTTTATAAATAAAAATCTAATAAATGTTATTAAATATAAAGGTCACAAATACATATCTAAATCTGATTTTTTTATTAGGAAAAATTGCAAGAAAAAATAATCAGGTCGAATGAGAACATTATTAAAGTTCTTATATATTTTCCAACAGCTCAATTTTCATACAAAAACACTCTCACCAGGAGGGCATGAGAGTGACTATTTTATCTTCTCTTCAGCCATATTGACAATTTTAAGTTTTAAACATTTTAACCAATCCTATATTAAAACAATTCCATGTTGTCTTAATTTTAATCTCTTTCATTACAAAATAGGATGCATATTCTGGGAATTGGTCAGTTCATGGTCTTTTTATTGGTTTATTAGTGCTTTGCCATCTATTTTAAGATTCCTTCATATATGGCACTAACCCAGTGTTTGTCATATTTGTGGCATATATATTCCTTGTTATTTTTTAATTGCCTTATAACATTATGATTTTATTTTTATGGTGCTAAGTTTAATGATGTATACATATATAATTTCTATAATTCTTTGTTAGCTTAGAAAAACATTTTGGCTATATAAGATCAATAAAAATTCATCTCTATGTCTTCTAGTTTGTGTATTTTTTTTTTTTTTTTTTTTTTGCTTTATATGTTTAAATGACCTGGAATTTATTTTGGGTGTTATATTTGTTAAAATGAGATGACTTGCATTTTTGACAAATACTAAATTTACAGAATAATTAATCTCTCAGTTTTTAGATTTTTTAAATCATATATATTTATACAGGCATGTTTTTACATAGGAACCGTTTGATCTAATTGTTGACTTTTGTTCAAGTGTCAAATTTAAAAAAATTTTCTAGACTTATACATTTAAAAATAGTTAGAGAAAAAGTATTCTCTAATTTTTCCTTTTTTAAATAAAATATCTCAATTTTTCTATAAAATTTTATGTTAATTTTGCCTCTTTCAAGTATTATGTTCTTGAATCATTTGTTTTTAAAATGCTTTTAAGAAACTCAGCCATTTAATAAGAGATTAAATTATTTAAATTCATTGTCATCTCTGATATGCTTGAATTCTGTCATCATGTTATGGGCAAATTTTCTAGTTCTTTTTTGTTTGTTTGTTTAACTTCCTTGGCTCATTATTTTGTTTTCTGACTTACTAGACTATATTTTGTTTCTTACAATCACAATCAAGACAATATATTTATTATTTCCATCACGAAGGACAGAAAGTTTACTCAATATTTTTCAGGCTTTGTTCATTCAATCTACTGTTACATACTTAATTTATTTCTACATAATTATTACTTTAATGATCTGGTTTTCTTTTTTTGAACAATAACTTTTGGATTCTTCATCAATAAGCAAAACTCCAACAGAAATATGTATACTCTAAAGAAACAGGCAATACACAAAAGAAAATAAATTGTACAAAAATGTCAGTTTCATAATTACAGATTTCAGATTTAAATAATATCATATCGATGTTGTTTATTAATTAAATATGTGTGCTTTTAATAAGGCACCATATTCGAAAAGAAAGAGAAATCTATTTTTAAGTATATTCTCATATATTCTGCTAGTGAAAGTAAGTATTAAAAGCCTTTGAAATACACCCATAGTTTGACCTCGAAATTTTACTTCTAGAAATTTGTCCAGTGGAAATAATGGCATCATATAAAGAAACATACCAAATGAATCAAACATGATTTATAATAAAAAATAAATTAGAACATCTAAAGATCTAACAATAATTTCTATCATTTATCAAGGACTTACTTTGCATCATACATATAATTTTATATGTATAACTTTCACAACAACCCAAGGAGGTAGGTACTATTAATATTCTTATTTGTCAGATTTGGAAACTGAGTCATAAAGCTAGTAATGGTTCATGGCCAATTTAAACCCATACAGCCCAGTGTCAGAATTCAAGCTTTGACTGATGATGCAACAGATGCTTCTCAATAAGGCCAAATTTAATTTAATTTTGTTAGTCTCAGAAATATGAGATTAATTACCTAACCTATATCTATAAAATGAAATAATGTGCTTCCCTTCTTGAGTTTCTGATTTTGATTAGAATAATTTTTTATTTATCTTTGAGTATGATCTCAAAAAATATACACCTGAGTTTTATATGTTCTGAGTCATGTCTTTCTATCACTTTTATACATATCCAACAATCTGGTTTGATATAAAATTCATAACATTTTCTCTCAATAGATGACACTCCATTGTCTTCTGGCACTTAGTATTGTGTGAAGTATTTACTGTTAAAAAGCTGTGGACCAAACAAAATATTTTTAAAGTATATTTATTATTTATATTTTTGAAATTGTTTTCAGAAATATGTTCCTCTTTTCATCAAATGCTTTCTTTTCATTTAAGCTTTGATATCTCTCAAGACTTCTGAGCTTTTACCTATCTGATTTTTTTAGTCTTGAATTAAAAAGAGGTTTTCTAGATATGTTTGCTACAGTTTGGAGAGATAGAATGACTTTATTCTTTCTCAATATTTTTACATTTTGCAATATAAAATACTTTATATTTTGCAATATAAAATATTTTAGAGTATAGCCCAATTGCAATGCATAAGCACCAATGGTCTACTTCAAGGCTGTTGGATAAAGAAAATATCTTCTCTGAACCATATGATCAGATATGCTAAATTAAGGGTACTGATGTTTTTGGTGTAACCTTAATGTATAAAAGACTACTCCCCCATATGCATTGTTTCCAGAATTTTTTATGCTTCTTTCCTTGTTTTCATACACTCTCCCTAACTAAACATCTTGGTTTCAACATAGTAAGAGGCAAGCATGCAACTCACTATGTGTATTAATGTGTATTACTCAGTGTATTAATGTGTTCTGAGATAGTGACAAAGAGTAGGGAAGAGTTAATGTTTGTGCCCATTTCCATTAAGGGTCCCTGTCTTGCTGTGCTTTGAAGGATGGAACACAATGGCATAGTCTAGGGAAGTGTTTTACAACAGCAGAAGAATAAGTCTCCCAAATAACCACAATGTGTTCTCTTTAGTTCTCCATGCAAATATCAATATTTTGGCAATTTTATGGGAGAATTGGAAGCAGGTGTATCAGAATCATTTAGTCTATAGCTACAATAGCTCAAAAAGACCTTCTGCACCCTTTTTACAAGTTTCCAAAACTATCTAACAAAACAAGAGATGAAAGATAGTTTATGTCTTTTCATGTGTAATCTACATACCTACTGTTTCCTCATCGGCTTATTTAAGATTTCCCATGGATTACTGACTTCCACAAAAATGTTAGTAAAAATGTTAGTAAACAATGGTGATGATATGTTAGGGATAGCTGATAGACATGTTACAGTACACGTCAAATAGCAAAGCAATTGGGCTCCTATCATTTAATTACCTTGTCAAACCCCTCACAGTGCAGTCCAAAAACCAGGAGTCCCTTCTCTGCTCTTTGACAAACAACCCTCAGGTTCACTGCTTTTAGTTACCTTGCTTTCTGATGCCACTTTCCTCTGTTACAGACAGAACATTCATATCTACCCAGCTTCTCTCCTTAAACATCAAAATGGTACCTCAGACCATCTGCAATGTTCAGAACAAAAAAAAGTATTTCAGTTAGGGGCTGGAGGAAGGGGAAAGGATGGGTTGTAGCTTGTTTAATGGGTATAGACTTTCAGTAATATAGGTTGAGGATATTCTGGGGATCTGTTACACAACAATCCGCATGTAGTTGACAATATTGCATCTGGAAATTGTTGGGACAGTAATTTTACATTTTTTTGTCACTATTAACAACAACAAAAAACTATCAATTAAATACCTTATACAAGTCCATTGATGAATCGTATATTTTATTCAAAATATGTCCCTAAAATATAATCTGCACCCTATGATACTAATCAAAATAATTCTTCCAAACACATACAATGCTGTCCCCAAGAGAAAATCTGGTGGATAAAATTGACCTCATCTTTTTTATAGGTATGATAATTATGAAACATAGTTGAATTTACTGCTTTTAATATTGGCTAGTTCTACCTCTACTTCAAAATCCATGTCCATTTCTATTTCTAAAATATGTCTAGTCCTCACAAATCCATAATTTTATTTTGTTTTTATGCACTTAGAATATTTATTGTTTATATCAGTTATTTGATAGTTAGGTGTCGAAGGCTTTTTGGTACCTCATATTATTACATTAGGTGAAAGAGATTATCAGTTTTTAACTTTAATATTTTAACTTTAATATTTTAACTTTAATATTTAAAATTCATCATGAATTTTTACATTAATTTGATTTTTTAAAATATTGCATTAAATATTTATCATGATTACTTAGTATTTTGACACCCCTTATTTTTTTTCCCAAAACAAGTGCTTTGCTTGCCTCATCCTAAGCCCGGCCTTAAGAGATCAATAAACAGCAGTCTTTAAGAAATCAAGATATCTGTTAATTATACTCTCTGACTCTGTACCTGATTGAAAACTGAGTCTCAGTTCTGAACCTGAATTCTTCTGTTGATAATATATATTCTAAGATACCAAGATCGTCATCTCACTTTCTCTAGAGATGGGTCTGTCTGGAGATGAGACTCCTTGTTGTTTCACTTGCTGATGCTAAGTGTAGATCTCTTACCTGAATCTCAGCCTTCTGCCTGTTCCTTGAGCACCATTTGACATGTTGATTGTGCATGACAAGTTAGTGCCCCGTTGATGGACTGCCTTTATAATGTCTGCCTGACAACTCTCATCTACCGCTTAACCTTTTCTCTACTGTACACAAGCCCTCCTGATTTTGGATCTGTTCATGAAGCCTGCACCTATCTCACTGGTCATCTCTCTAAGTTCTGTTTCAAAACTCTCAGTGTGGCCCATAGATTTGAGCACATTTTGCCAAATCCTGTTTTGACCAATAGAATGTGAGGAATTTCACAAAAGTCTATAGAAGAAAAAGTTTCAGGGAGAAGGTTATGGTTCAATAGTAGCAAATTCTATGCTAAAGTTGAACTGACAGAAAATTCAGCTAGGACCATTGATGACTATTTTGTCGTTTTGTTTTGTTTTTTGTTCTTTTAGAGTTCATAGACTGAAGAATTTTATTTCATTCATTTCAGCACATATTTTTTAAAAACTAATGTGATAAGCCCCGCTCATTTTTATAACATGATTACATAGCTTAGAGTAGATACTCAAAAAATAAAATCATCATGGTTTTTAGCTTTCACCTATGATCTTTAACACAATTCCAGTAGAATTATTATAAGACTTTAATAACATTCAAGAGAAAATTTTCAGTATAATGGTTAAGGAAGAAATTAAAGTACAAAATGAAGAGCGAATGATGATAAAATGGGGTCGACGAGTAGATTGTTTGTTTGTTTGTTTTTTAATGTGGTTATAATATGAAAAAGAGCCATTTTTTAAAGGGAACATTTTGTGTATTTATTATTTTAGAGCTTACTCCTTTTTGTTTATGCACATTTAGCATCCTCCCTTCTTAGCTATAGTGAACATGCATAAACAAAAAGTCTTAGAAAAGGAAAATCAGTATCTATCACTTGTATGTGAAAGTATTTACCTTAACAGATAAATCTTTCTTTGACCCATCTTTCTTTCAGGGAAGAATCAAATAAACACGAAGTAGAGTATTTTGTTTATTTATTTGGATTTTTAAGGAGTGAACTGGAACATTTTTTGAATGGCCTTGAGTTTTTTTCAGTAATGTACCATAGATGAATTGATCTTCAAATGGTGAAAGTTTGAGGGAGTATGACTTAAAGCTATTAATAGAGATTATTGACAGCATTCTTACAGGGACTATGAAGTGAACAGATCCATAAAATATTTAACAAGGTGAATTGAGAGCCTATTAATTTCAGGTAGGATGAATTTGTGGTAGATCCCATCATTGATTTTGCCCATCAACCCACAGCAGTGACATATTAGAAATGGAGCAATTAGTTGAATACATCATTACCATCTTATTATTTCATATTTAATACCTATTGCTTCAAACGAAATTTGTTTCTTGAGTGCAGAAGCCATATCATCTTATATATTACTTTCAAATTTTCAATGCTACTTAATATTTCTAGATGTATAATGTACATATACAAATAATGACTTCTTTGCATAAGATTCAAACATGATGTTCTTTATCCTGAATTTTATCATATTAGTCATAATAGAGAGGTATATGTCTGAATCTCCAAAACCAATGCATAGTTTCCAAAAGTATTTTCAAAGGCTCAAGGCAATCATTCTCAAAAATGCTGTAGTAGTACTTTGTAGTTACATACTTCCAGGCAGCAAAAAGAGTTTTGTATTTAAAAATAGCTACCAGATATATAGGAGAGAAAATATGATACTACATAAAGAGCTTACAAATTATTCATGTAGTATTTACCACAAAGAGCAGTTACAACACACCAGAAATCACTTGTTACCTTAAGAATTATACATTATATAGTGAATTGTTTGTTAAATAATTACAGAGCATAGATGTTTGTGTGCAACTTTCCATTATATCAATGGCTTATGAAATAATTATAACTCCTCCCAAATCACCATAAATACATTTATATTTTTTAAGTTGTATATTTTAATAATTAAATGTTCACAGAAGATAAATATGTGATTTATAATAGAAAACGCTCACACTCTAATAAACACCATTAAATTTATAGTGTTTTAAATGGCTTCTAAAGTACATAAAGTGTATATAGTTTTACTTGAGAGTAGTGGATTTAAAACATACAATGACTTTAGAATCTATTTTTACTTTTTAAAATAAGTTTATAAAGATTACAAATGCACAAATAATAGTGAATTAAAGTATAGATTTTGGAAATACTTCAGTTCATATCCCACCCTCATTATTTCTTGGAATAGACTTTCAAAGCTTACATAGACATTCTTAATGTAATCAGATATAAGATCCACTCTGGTGCAAGGTTTAACTCTAGCGAAGTCCCATTTACTCAGCTTTGTCCCAGCACTTCCCCAACCAGAGCAGCCTCGTGACTGGTGTATCTTCTGACTGGTGAATGCTTATTCACCCCAGTTGTTAAATATTGATTTCAAATCCCCCTGCACATAGACATGGTAATAAGCAAAAATTTCTAAGTTTCACAAGAAACCACTGAAGGTTTCCTGCGTAGCACACCTGTGCTCAGGATTTCTTTTCCTATCACCATCTCAAGGATTTCATTTCTTTCTCTGATTTCAGCCTGTCTTTATTTGTTGGTTCTTTCCTATTAGTGTTTTAATGTACTAAGGCCACTTCCAGTTTAGGAACAAAAAAAAAAAAATTACTAAAATCAAACTTAAAAAAAAATCTCTCAAATCTATCAAAAACAACTACTTCCTCTAGCTAGCACTTCCTTTTCCCTTTCATAGCAAATTTCTTTTAGCATTGTTTAAGCTTGAAGTATCTACTTCAACTCCCACTCACCAGTCAAATCACTATCATTTGGCCCTAATGACTTAATGTAAACTGTTCTTGCCAAAGTCACCAATGATATCTGTGTCCTTTGGTTAAATGGATGCCTTTTGGATGTGATCCTCTTGACCTCTGGGTAGAATTTCAAATTTTTAGCAATTTCTTTTCAAAACAACATTTTTCTTAGCTTCTGTGCCATTCAAATTATAGGTTTTGAGACTCGATACTCTATAATTTGCTGGGAACACACATATATCTCTCATCCTTTTCAGTCTGTATTGCACACTTCCCTTTCTTCAAATATTACTATCATGTTGCTGGTGCCAAGATTCTCCTCTCTTCTTTTTTCACTCTGAACACACCAATTGGAAATACTTTAGTCATGTCTATGGACTAAATTACCATCTACTTACATATGAATCTCAAATTAAACCCAGTGATAGCCTCTGAGCTCCAGTTTCACAAACTTAACTAGAGATAACCACTTGGATCTCTCATAGATCCTTCAAAATTTTTTTATTTACTTCTAGGGCCAGCTAAAATAGAGTTAATCCCTTACAGCTCCATTAATTACACTTTCAAACTCTAGATAGAATTTGAAAACAAACTAACTAAGGACAAGAATAATAAGCAATAATAGGAAGGTTGTGGAAGAAAGTTAAAACTTGAAAGACAACAAAATCACTGGTGAGTTCCCTGTTTTTCGTTTTTTTTTTTCTTCCTTAATTTTCAACTTTGACATGTGATTAGTCCCTTTGCTAAACTCCACCACTCCAAGGAAAACATTAATGTAGGTATCTAAAAATCTGGGGAAAATCCTCTGGCCAGAGGAATCAAGAAAAGGGTTTTCTGAGAACTAAATTGTGTGTTTCAGGTAACTATTTTTGTTTTACTTTTTTTGTCTTATTCGGTTACCTTGAAGGCAGCCCCAGTTGCATACAGCTATATAAGAGCACCAGAACTAAAAATCCTGAAATAATCTAATCTTTCTGGCTAGATGAACTGGGAAAAGGTATCTTCAGGAGATAGAGAGTTAGGGGAAATCAAAAAGAGGAGAAAACTAAAGGAGTCCATCTACTGTTTGCATAACAACTAGAGGCTTGGGCTCACAGGTGCACGAAATCTTGAGTGTCACGTGGATGGAACAGACTCAAAGAAACATCACGTAGGCTTTGAGACCTGGACCATTATATAAACCACTGACCAAGTCCTAGACTAACCTCAGGATGGTACATTCATAGTGCATATTTAAAGAGCCTAGCAATGGGTTTGAAAATTAAACTTGACATTGGAACCACGGTACATAGAGTTGGGATCAAGCTTGTATTTTAAATCTAACTGTATTGACATCACACACACATATACACATCAACATTCCCCAGATGATTTTAATAAGACTCAGAGTCCCATAACACAATATCAAAATATCCAGGACACAATCCAAAGGAAGGAGGAAAGTATCATCAATTTAGAAAGAAAAGAATATAAACAGATTACAAAAGCAGAAATTATCAAAGACTATTATTTTAATATTTTCCCTGAGAAATACAATATACTATCAAAGCAATTATTACAATCATGTGTTCTGGGGTAAAGATGAAGGTTCTGGAAATGTATGAAAATATATATTTTCAGCAAGAGAGTCAGACTATAAAAAGAAACCAAATGAGAATCGAAAAGCCAAAAAGTATAATATCTAAAAGAAAAATTCACTGAATGTGTTCAATATGAAAAGAAGATAGCAGATAAATTCAAAGATATATTTTAATATAATTTCAAAGATATATTAATAGAAATTAGTCACTCTAAAGAGTAGAAACATACAAAAGATTGAAAAAAATTAACAGAGACTTATGGAATTGTGGAACAATATCAAAAATTTTAACACAACGTAAATATATATATATATATATATATATATATATATATATATATATATATATATGCCTTACTGTTAAAATGTACAGCCGGAACTTACCGGATTTCATTAACCAATGTCACCATAAAAAATTAATTAATTAAAAAAAAAGTTCTAACATTTGACTCATTAAGGAAAAAAGAAAGAGAGGTACAGAAAAAAATATTTAGAGAAGTGATGGCTGAAAATTTACTTTGGTAAAAGAAGTATGTGTACAGAATCAAAAGTATGATTAGTCCTCAAAAAGATAAACTCAAGGAAAACGATGCTCAGGATCATCAAGCTAAAACTGCCAAATACTAAATATAAAGAATAAATCTTAAAATGAGATAGAGAAAATGACACATTACATATAAAGAAACTGTAATTTGTATGTATTTAGATTTCATACCAGTAGAAAATAGAAGAGGACAGAGGACAGAGGAACATCATTTTTAAAAGACTGAAAAGAAAGGTCAGTGCAGAGTTCTGAATTCATTAAAAATGTCTTTTAGGAAAAAGTGAATAGATATTTTTAGCTGAAGGAAAACTAAGAGAATGTGTTGCTAATGGAACAGATCTAAAATAAATGCTAAAGAAAGTTCTTCAAAATAAAGGGAAACTTAACAGAGGGAAACTTAGGAAGGAAGGAAGGAAGGAAGGAAGGAAGGAAGGAAGGAAGGAAGGAAGGAAGGAAGGAAGGAAGGAGAAAAAGAAGGAAAGAAGAGCCACAGAAGTGGTATATTTCTGGGTAATTAGAAATAGACTATTTTTCTCCTCATAAGTTCTTTAAAATATAAATGACATTGGAGAAAAAATATATACATATACTTATTGGCAATGTTTTTGATGTATATAGATCTAATACATATGATATATGTATATCATATATATGACAAAGAAACTATAGTTGTAAGATTTTTACATTTTAATTGAAGTAGTAGAATATTAATTCTGAAAGGACTATAAAAAGTTAGGTACATATATTGTATTTGTCAGAAAAAAATATTAAAAACAATAGAATAAAAAGACAAAACACAAATGGGTGTCAACATTAAATTTTATAAATCATTCAAACAATCCAAAAGAAGATAGGAAATTGGGAAACCAATAACAAAAAAGAAAACAAACAAAAAAAAAAACAAAGTAAAATAGTGAACCCAAACCAACCATATCACTAACTTCATTAAAAGTAAAAAGTCTAAACACACTAATTAAAAGACACAGACTGTCAGATCATGTAAAATAACAAGAACCAATGACATGCTACCTTTAAAAAATAAACTATAGTGCTATGGGTAAATTAAAGGTAAAAATATGGGAAAAGAACATGAAACATTGATCAAAAGGAGACTGTAGAGCTGTGTTAGTTGCAGAAAAAATAAAATTTAAAACAAAGAAATTCATCAGGAAAAAACGGAGATTTCGTATTGAATAATAGGTAAATTCACTAAGATGACATAATAATTCTAAATGCTTTACACAGAAATTCAAAAGTTATGAAACAAAAACTGGAAAAGCAGAAATAAAAGTAATATTTTACCACTTCAATTAAAATGGAATCATTTTATTCCTCTCTTTATAATCAATAGTTCAATGCAAAAAATAAATGAGCTCATAGAAGTGCTGAATAATATCTAATTGATCCATAGCACTATACCCAACAACCACAGATTACAGATTTATTTCAAGTGTACATAGAATATTCACAAAGGTATGATATAAGCTACAAGGCAAGCCTTAACAAATCTAAAAGAATTAAAATTACACACGCTATAGTTTCAGACCACAATGAATCAAACTAGAAATTAATAACAAAAATGTATCTGAAAATACCCACATATTGGAAATTAAACCACAAGTATCTAAAGCTTTCATTCACCTAAAACTCTCATTCTTAGACTTTTATGCATCTGAGAGAAATACCCATCCTTAGTATCTTACTTCATCTGGCTAATTCTCATTTACACAAAATGAAGTTCAAGCTTCATTTTCTCAAGACATTTTCTCTGGTTGCCATAGAATAAAGGATGTGCCACTATATTATGCTTTTATTACATTTCCATTTTTCTTTTTATACTTTTTCATGATGTTTTGTGTAGTCAAATGTTACTGGACCTTATTGGACCATCCTATTTCAATCTTAAGGCCAATCTCAGCGTAATGTAACATCACAAACAATAAGAGAAAAATAAAATATAACCAAAATCTGGTACCAATTACCACCTTCCCAATCATTAAGCCCAACAAACAAGTCTCCTTCTTTTGAAACAGGGATAGATAAGATTTTAATCACTTATGGTTTATTATTATGTTTTCACATTAGTTTAATTACTTGATCTCTTTATAACATACTAAGCTACATGAGGGAGAAGACATCTATCTTACTCTTTCACCTGGCCCAATGCCTGATTTCCACCATACTTTTTTTTTTTCAATTTATTTTTTTATTTAAATATAGTTGATATACAACCTTATTTTGGCTATATTAGTGTCAGGTGCACAATATAGTGATTAGACCCCTTATATACCTTATAGTGTAATCACCCCACTAATTCTAGTACTCACCTGTCACTGTGCAGAGTTATCACAATATTATTGTCTATATTCCCCTTTTCCTTTTCACCCTTCCCCTCACCCCTTGCCTTCTGGTAACTATCCCTTCTGTCTCTCACCATAAATTATTGCTGTTTGACATTTCTTTGTCAGTGGTCTGGGCCACCAGAGTTCAGGGATAACTTAGAAGAACCAAGAGCAGTCTAGCTCACAGAAATTGTGGAGAGAATTTTTTTAGTTCTTGAATACCAAATAAACTTTAATAAAATGACCCACTTAACTCTAAAATAGTCATATTCTTTTTCTACAGAGTCACTTTCTCCATGCTAACCCCTAGTATCTTGTGACATTTCATTCTTCATTTTAGTGTTTGTATCTCATCTCCTTGCTCAGTATTAATAAAAGATTTCCAGAAGGCAAAGCATGCCTTACTTGCTCTTTTTGTATCTAGATGCATACTAAGCAGGAATATAACTAGCCCCTAGCAAAGAAGTGTCCATCTGGGAACAAAGTGCACTCAGGAAAGGCATTATGTGAGTAAAGACATTTCACGTCAGGAAAATTTATACTTTACTCTCGAAGGTATATGGAAGGGAATGGCTTCAAATTTCTCCACTTCACCAAGCAGAATGCCCAGATGGTTTGGTTAATGATAGCTTCATTACCAGTGAAGCCCCCACCAGTGCATTCTAAGAAAACAATGATGACATAAGTGAAAAAAATAAGTGAATAAAATAAGATCTTTCTTATAATTCTTTAAAGGCATTCAATGACTGAGATACGGGAAACATACTGTCAATAGCAGAACTAGAATCAATAATGAAGAAAAATGATTTATTTAATATGATAGTACCATGCTACATCATGTTCATGAAGGCAATATAAATCACCTTTTTCCTCAGTATTAATATATTTATTCAATTTATGAATTATAAAATTTTATATAAACATTAAATATTACTTAGGAAATACATAAATATATTCTCCTGACCTCTATCCTTCACCTTCATATTATTATAAATCATAATTTTATGATGGGAGGGTTTCAAAAATATTCTTGAAATAACTGAGATGAATATTTAATATAATTTGTGAATATGTTGCATTAATATCAGTTAAAAGACGGATCTGATTAATGTGGTTTAGGAACCTCAGACAATTTATTAAGCTTCTTACTGATTACAATCTATGATACTTTCCCTCTTCTGTGTAGATATTGATTTGATAGATAAAGTGGGGGTAATTTTTCTTTTGGAATGGTGACATTAATGGCCATTGAATTCTCACTGACAACAGTAGTGAACCACATTTGTTGAAACTCCAGCAGTTACTTCAGTTATTTTTTTCTCTCTCCTCTCTTGTTCCCCTCCTCCTTTTCTCCTCCTCCTTATGGCTTCAGGCTTTCAAGGATAATGGAAAACCTATAGGAGGTTAAGCCAGGATTTCAGCCTTTCTTTGAAAGGCAAGATTCATTTTTAAAAAGGCCAGAAAGATAAGACACTTTTGTGGGGTTCTATTATATTAAAAGCTGGGTTAAATCTGTCTTTTTCAATTATTTCTCTATTGTTTAAAATTGTTTTCTTTTTGAAATCATTTCTCTATTCTTCACCAGGTCATACACTGGGGTTCATGATGACATCCACAACACTATATAATATGAGTAAACTATAGGTTTTATCTTGTAAAGGGATTCTCTCAGGGCTAGGGTAAACAGTATAAAGATGCATACACCCCCAGCTTCTCATATCCCCTGGTGACCCATAACAGGGCATCTGTTAAATAAGGTATTTCAATGAAGAGACCGTACTTCCCATGAATTTCTCACCTTATAGGGGAAGTATAAGAAATCATGCCTGCCACTGAAAGAAGAAACAAGCTTCCAGGAAGCTTGGATGTGTGGTATCAGCTATTTACAGTAGACTTATGAGAATGTCAGTTGCCCAGCACTTGTAGACATTTGGGTCCAAAAGATGCTGTGGTCATCCCTGCCAGGAGAACATTCCAGTTCCTTAAGAAGGTGAGTCTGAGTACATCACCTCTCACTGAGAGGAGGAGAGGATCTCAGATAGCCCAACATCTAGGCAACCTGTAATGAGCCCCTATAGTCATTTTCAGACAATTTTATTCATTGCTCTAATCCTTATATAAAAATCAAAACAGAGAAAATTATAATTTATATGTTGTGTGTATATGTATAATATATCACAATTATATAGATTCGATATAGCTATAATATATACATTTATAATGTAATGTATATTATATACGTGCATATGCTATCATGAGCATAATATATGTGTAATATAATTGTTAGTGTGTACACCTGTATGTATGTGTGCACATGCACATAACATGCCAATGGACACTTTACTGAAAAGAAATTTTATCTGGGCACTTCACTGAAGGCCTTATGTTATAATGGACATGGTATAAACTTGGGAATCAAATGAGCACAAATGTGAATACTGGCTTTGCCTCTAAAGATGAGACCTTGGGAGACTTATTTTTCTCTGAGGCTCAACTTGATGACAAATTAATGGTAACCGTAACTTCTCTGCAGAGCAGTTTGAGGTCTCAAGATAGTAACTATAAAGCACTTAGTATTCTATCTTGTATAGTAGACACTGATAGGTTAAGTAATTATTGAAGCATTTATTGAGAGATTGTTAAATCAACAGAGAATTGAATTTACTCAGTAATTTAGTCAAAAAGCATTTATTATAGTCTATAGCACTGTAAGTTACCTGGAGATACAATGACGAAAAGACCACAGGCACTACAGTTTCACTGGGCTTACAGTCTAAGGAAGGCACCATGACAAAGAAGAACATCATTCTATAATAGGTTAATAGTGGTATGAGATGCTGATTGAAATCTGTCTCAGAGGTTTTAGATTTTCCTTTGTTTTTTTGTTTGTTTGTTTGTTTTGCTTTTTTTTTTTTTTTTTTTTTTTTTTTTTAGTGCAGAGAATTAGAGTGGAGATAGTCTTTCAGTTATCCAGGACTAAGTTGAAGAGGCCTTATTCTAGGCATGAGAGTCTTTAGGTGAACAGGGGCGAGAACAGTGTGCTAGTTTGGAGATCTCCACCTGGAGAAGCATAAGAATGGGGAGGGAGCCTGAATTCTCCTTTATGTAAACACATCATTCTAGAAGAGAGGCTATCCTCTTGCCTTCCTCTACATCCCTATCAGTGATGGTCAGAGACTCAACTGGTTCCCTGTATTTAAGGTAAGAGAGGATGTCCCCAGGGAATCACTTGTAAAGTTTAAGGAGGTCTGTAAAAAAGAGAAAAATAACATCTCATTTCCTTTTTGGAAATAGTTCAACCACTGCATCACTCACTGTGTATTATGGGATGAGGGAACAACTTAAATCTTTGAGTTAATTATTTTCCAAAATCAGACTAAGAATATGATTTCATAAATAGAGTATACAACTCAGAGAGAGAAAGGAAATTTTAATACATTGCAATTAGAAGCATGTATTTAAAAAATTAACCAATTCTATGCTGATAACACCAATGAATTTAACCTGCTCAGTAAGACGGTTATATTTACAACACACCAAGGTAAGAACAGGCTAAAGAGATTCAGGGACTATTATTGTAGAATCATGGTGTCAGGGAAGGCCTCCTAGGGTAGTTAATACTATTCTAAATTTTAAAACTTTGGTAGGCATTAAACAATCAAATATGGCTTGAGAGAATTTTATAGATTATTTCAAGGAAAAGATGAACTAAAGAACTGAGGCAAGAAACATAATATGTCAAATTATGTGGCATATTTTACCACATTTATTATTCATGATATGTTTTCTGTTTCTCTCAGTGAAGCACATATAAGGAATATTAAGCTATTTCTTGCACACCCATAAACAAGACAGACTTCTTTTCTCCCACATGGGATGAACCACTTTGTAGTAATTTTTTTCATTACTGCAGAAGGATAGTGAAATAGTAATGTTGCTTCAATTTTTTTATAATAAGACTCTTGGGTAGATATCCAATTGTAATGGAAAGGTAAGACACATTTCAAAACGTTTTATTTTGAATGTTTTATTTACTTAGATTGTATAATGATTTTTGTGAGATTGGGAGGGGTGTTGTCCTGAACAGAATACCAATGGAAATAGAGAAGTAAATAACTGTGCAAGCCATCTATTTGTTGCTAACATTGAGAACAAGTTTTGTGTTTCTCTTCATATCTTTTTAATACACTGTGTAAGAACTCAACAGACATAGAGGTGATCACACTTTGCTTTGAGGATATATTAGCTGGTTCTGAATTTGTCAATGTATTAATTATTTTGAAAATAATTATTAAATAGTATGTCTCAAAGTCATGGTGATAAGCTTGGGTGATTCAAGTTAAAACAAGGTAGATACTACTCTTATCTACAAAGAGTTAACAATTAAAATCTGTCTGGTTTCTCTAGGAAGAGGAGTGGGAGCAATTTCATCTTTCTTTAGAACCTTTCTCAACCATCACAACTCATCACTCCTCCAAAGCCAGGATATGTTGACTGATGTATGGTAACATATGTCTTGCCTGCTACTGACAGAGTGTGTGGAGAAATGAGGAGGTCTATTTCTAATTTGCATATTGATAGGGAGACTATAAAATGTGCTAGATGTTTATTCAGTAGTGAGGGTTCTTTCAGATTTTAAATTCCTCTATAATCTTCTCTGGAAAGAGAATCCACTAACCATGGTCACTTTTGTGCTTGTGACTTAGCTGTATTCAACACAAGTATGAAGGTCCTTTAGAGAGTCATATATACATCACTATTTCTTATCTGTAAATATATAATTGGTTAAGTGAAAAGAAGCAATTACAATGTCTATGATTGCTACAGAAGAAAAATCTTTGACAAATTATCCTAATCTCTAAGAAACACTGTTTTAATGGAATATTCAGAGGGAGAGGAAGAGAGAGAGAAAGAAAAAGAAGAAAGGTAGAAAATATAAAAAGAAGGAAGGAATTCTTCAGTGACATTTCTTTTTCCATTCTAAGTCAAATTAAATTGAATTTGAAATAATTCATATTAGCCTCTACCTTTGTCAAAGTAATATAAGACAACCTCTAAAACTAACACTAACATATAAGTAAACACTGATGAAAGGAGAGAAAATTTACTGTTTATGAATGAAGCATAAAAAGACTTTATAACTTTGGCTACATGTTCAGAGTAGGAACCCGTATGATCCATACAGCTGCTATACTTAAAAAAAAAAAAAGTGATGTCTCTCTAAAATGGTTAATTCTACCAAGAGAGTCCTCATTTTAAGTTGACAAATTTTTAATCATCAAGTTCCCCTCAGAACTAGCTTTTTAAAAACAGTAATAATTTGGTAAGATTCTGAGAAAATTGTTACTTCTCTCCCAATTATATTAGTCGGCAGCATGAAAACATGTCTACACTTTTGAAAACAAATGTATTTATTTGTCCAAAAGAGGCTGCAAAAGAAAGATAGTGTTTACTTTGCATCTTTATGAAAGAAAAGAATTCTTCAATACATATTAGAATATTCTTATTCCTGTTAAAAACAGAAAAAACTCAAAATGTTGAAAGTCTTACTGGAATTCTCCACAGTCACCTCTGTTAGCAAAGTAATTGGAAAATAAAGTTTATTATTCATTACTTTAAAATTTTTTCTTATATCTAATAATCTCTGCATAATATATTGTCAAAAACAAGGTAGAAAATAGTAAAATTCAGAATTTCTCTTGCATGTATATTACTGTTTTCCTGATTAAAATACAATTAATAAATTATAGATTTTATATTTAAAATTATTTGTTTAAATTGAATACACTAAATTTCTTGTTTTCCTCTGACATAAACTGTACTTTAAATGCTGTTAATAGATGCTACAAATATTCAATTTAACTAATGAGTAAAATCATTAAAAAATTAAAATAAGAAATAAGTGATTCGTATATTTCTATTAAATTCACCCTTTAGTATTTAACATAATATAAAAAGAATCTTTAAACAGATAATTCATGATTTAGTGAAAGTCTATACTAAGGTACTTAGGCTTGATTTTTTTTAAGAGAAAAGGAGTGATCTCAGTATTAGATAAGTCGATCTTATCAGCAGTGGAGGGGGGCAAAGAGTGAATTCAAATTACCAGGAAGAGACCATCAGCAAGTATTGTAATCGTTTGAAGTTAGGAGGATGTGACCTAGCATAGAAGCCATGGGAAATGAAGAAAAGAACAGATGTAGAAAGATGCAAAGATAGAAGACCCAGAATCAATGGGAGTTGAAACTTGAATGCATGGTTGTAAGAGACATGGAGGAATGAAAGATTCTGTTAGGGTTCCCCATTTGAGTCACTTGTGAGATATTAGGGAGCATTTCTGAGATTGTATGGAAATTGGCATAGCTCTTGGGAATGCCAGTGCTTGTACTCCAAGAATCGCTGTGGCAGTTGGAACTATCCCTTTGAAGACACAGAAACAGGTTTAAAACTGATAGATTAAGAGAGACTATGGTTTCAAAAAAAAAAAAAGAATGCACTTATTAAAGTATAATTATATTCTGGGGAAAGCAGAACAAATCTAGAATTTGGGGTAGTAAGTGCTGGGAACAAACACAGGATTAAAAGACTTCTTTTAATTAAAAAATTAAGTAAAATCCAAGAATGTGTTACTCATTTATCCTGGGAAATTAATCTCAAATGGAGGCTGACTTTATAAGGCTTCTACCAGCATAAGCATTTATATCTAACTTGCAAACCAAGCTCAGAGCTTAGAAAAACCATTGAGATCTTTGAGAGTTTTCTGAATACTGCTGTTAGTTATCTGCTCAATCACTGCTGCTATACTATCAGAAATTCTATATTTGATCAGTCAAGCGAGCACAGGAAGGAATCCAGCTGTCCCACAGTATCAATTATTAAAAAGAAAAAATAGTTGGAGGTTTAAATTGAGAAATATAAAACTTAAATACTGTTTAAACTTCAACTTATTTTTCTCCCTTTGCAAATAAATTAACCTCATGCAATTAAAAATAATCTCCTGAATCAGATGGCACTGTGGTGTGCATCTTTTCTAGTAAGGAATGTGTCCTTGATCCCTTCCTGGATGTGCATCATGAAGTCTAACACAGGAGTATCTGCTTTAAGTTTAGGATTTATGCCCTGCTTAAGTGAAGAAAAGATTTGAGTTGGTGGGGGGAAAAATAGAACACAATAGAAAACAGAAACACACTCACGTTCAAATAAATATCAAAGCTTTAGAGACAGAAAATTACCATTCATCTGGAATGACTGAACCACTGCAAGAATCACCATGAAGACATGAAGACAAATCACAAGCACCAGATGGTTTTGTGTTGTGTCCTGAGAAAGAGCGATTCAGAAATGCCAATTCTTATCTCTCTTCTTGGCTTTTCCAGTCCTCTAGTAGATTTAATTCTAAAATAATCCAAGAAATAATCCTGAAAAGTGAGCTAACAAATCAATTAGAAGAAATTGCTGAGAAATTTGGAGTACCCATTTGAGGTTTTTGTTTGTTTGTTTTTCATGAATGAAAGTAAAACAAATGAACTCATTTACATAATTCTTCCCTAACAATAGTCAATTTTTCTTGTTTAGTCATTGCATCTAAAGACTATTGTGTTTATCTAGAGTCTATATTTATGTCAAGAGGGGGTTAACAGAGATACATTAGAAGGGATCAGGAATAGTATTTAGCTTGGTCAAAAAGTAAAAAAAGGAGGGAATGTATTGCTCATGAGAAGGTTGTGAGGCTATTGATGAAGTAGACCATTTCTAACTAAGGGCATAATTGAATAGATGGTTTTCAGCTGACACTTAAAAAAGTGTTATAATCACTAATACAAGAATTAATAACAAAATGTAAATAATAAGATTTAGGTAAATGGAAGATTTTTAACTCAGTTTGACTATAATAATAAACTAATGATATATTTGCTCATTCATCATTGTTCTGTGACTTTCTCCAGAAATACAAAAAAAGTAAGATCAAATAAATTTCCATAATTGGAGTTATGAAAGACTATGGGTTGGCAAAGCAGACCAAACTGGCAAAAGTATAGTTGGAAAAGTGTAATTTTAAGAGCTGGTTATAATATACTGACTTGTGAGAGAGGCAAGTGATACCAGAATTAAGAAGTGAGGAAGAATATGGTCTGAGAACTAGAGAGGCTCTGCCTTGGTAATGATAAAGATCTAGTTCAGTAGAAATTTGGAAGTGAGAAATATAAAACGTTAGGAGACACAGTCAGAGACTGGGATTTCAGAGTAGGTCACCCTAACAAAAGTTTCAAATGACAATCAAATTTATACAGTAACTGCTTATGTGCAACTGACTGTTATGAAGGTCAGTATTCCTGAGAAGTTGAAGATCTTCAGGCCACTGAATCTTTTGAGCCAATGGTCAAAGAAAAAAAAAATGCACTGTATATTTCTTATGAGCAGTACCAAGAAATTTCTCATGTTATTTTTAGTGCTGAGTGACAGAAGTTAAGTAACTAATTTATTTTCTTAAACTTTTGATTAATTTCCTTACTGGAGGCTATCTGAAGGAAAATTGACAATTTTAGAATTTGAGGTAAAGGTCAATCATACATTAAATGTCACTTCTGAAACAAGAAATTGAGTCTTGATAGTAAAATAGATTCAGGGAGAACCCTCAACTTTGCCCCTGTTAATGCAGCATAACCATAGATTTCCACAGATACCCCATCAAAAAAATAATAATTCTTAGCTACAGTAATTATTTGAAATTAGCAAATAGAAACAGATCTTTCTTCTGGAAATTGTTAAAGCTTTTCTGAAAATAAATATAAAAATTGTGTGTGTTTGTATGTTCATATATGGGCATGCACTCTCACACACACAACTTCAGATATTTTTAGATTGACTTTGGATAGTGGATATATATACATTGCAGACACAGAAATCTAGAAAATTTACAGTAATTTAAAGTAATTTCTATATCTTTTTCAAATTATAGTGTAAAGAAAGATGCCAGGGAAATGTACATTTGCTATAAACAAATCTAACATTTAGAAAATCCTTTATACAAAGAATAAATTAAACAGGGGTTCATTATTTGTTTTGTAAACATTTTTATAGTATTCTTTTAAATGTCAGGTTTCTTCAGCAAGTTTTAATAATTGAATAACTTTTACAGAGCTCAATTCTTTTGTTAATTAAAATATCAATGCATGTGAACAAAATAAACTTCAAAAATTGAATTGATAAAATAAAATTTTTTTTCAAAGAAATAAATAGGAGTTTAGAAACTAGAGAAGCAGAAGTACTTAAAAAAAAAAAAGAATTCTATGCTCAAAAAAAAATCATATGTAGGCTTGGGGATCTGTAACCAACATTCTCAATATGAAAGTTGGTAGGAGAAACATAATTGATGAAAAACTGGAGAATTTTTGTTGAAAGATATTATATGATAATAATATATATTTACTTAACATACTGGTTCCATCTTCATATGTGTATTAAAATATAGAATACTGTTTTAAAATTAGTATTTATAAAGTTTTCTATGAATAATGAAGAATAATGATAAAAGTTAGCAAGTATGGTATTTTCAGTCTTCTACATATATGAAAAAAATAATTATGAGAGGAAAAGATAAATGTGATAGATAGAAAAAGCTTTCCTATTTAAATATAGGTATTCTTGGGCGATTTTTCAGTTAACATTAAATTTAGTATATTTTAAAGTGGAAGATGTGGGATGCTTTAAGCTACTTCTCTCAAAGATCTGCATGTACTATTAACAGAATTTTGACAGCCTCTTTTATTTACAGTCTAATGTAAAAAAAATGTGCATATCTGTTTAGATCAGTTGTTGGAAACTGGAGGCTTACAATAAATACATTTGGCATGCAGATTACTTTCACAGGGCTTATAGAAATTTTTAATTGTGTAAACATTAAAACATGAAAATTTTATATCAAAACGAAATTTCTGGTTTCTTTTGAAAATCTGAATGTCTGGCGACACTGAGAATTAACTAGCAACCAGCCCCTTTTCACAAGGGTCTTGTCTTCTCTGTTTTTCTCAGTGCATTTCACCTACCTGTGTTTTTATACCTGCTACTTCACTTGGTTGGTACTTGTAGGTATTTGATTTTGAGATCCTCTGTTCAGAATATAGGCTTTGAATACCAAGCAACTCCTGCAAATCCCATTTTTTACCAATATGTAAAACCAATTTTACCAATATGTAAAACCAATTTTACCAATATGTAAAATAAAAGTGTAAAAGTCATAAAGCCCAGGAAATAAAAGATTAAATATAACTTTGCCTGTATCTGTGAGAACACAGAGGAAGTGTTCTCACTGTTTCTCAATTTAAGCTGTTATTTCTGAGAACTTCTAGCCCTCACTTCAAATTACAAGGAGATATCTTTTGCCATGAACATATAAATGGATCTTCGTCAAAGAGATTCATTAGAGAAAGAATGAGAAAAGGAGAAAGGAGAGGGATGGGGAGGGGAGAGGAAGAGAGGAGAGGAGAGGACTGAGACAGAATTATACCCTGAATCCAGCGAGAGCCACAAATAGCTGTAAGAAAAAAAGGAAATAATAGAATGCACCTATTTTAGTTCAATCAAGGTTTCTTAACAGAAGTGCTATTGACATTTGGACAAGATAATTCTTTGTTGTAGGGGAACTGAGATGTGCATTGTAAGAAGTTTAGCGACATCCTTAGTCTCCACTCATTAGATGCCAGCAATGTCCAAGAAGTGACAGCCAAAAATGTCTCCTGGATGACAAAATAGCCCTGACACAAACTAGCGTCCTATATTTTTTTCAGTCTCTTTAAGGAAAATTTTCTGGAATACTAACATCCTCAATGTAGAGTTGACTGACTTAAAGCATATTCGTTTTTTTAATATCTTAAGGAGTCTCTGGTTTACTGTATTTAAATTCTGATTAAAATTATTTAAACTATATCTTATTGGAAAAAAATTAATTCTTCTCCCTTTAAATAAATTATTAAATTCAAATGGTTATTACTATAGTAACTGAATATATTTTTCATCAACATGTTTCTCATAATTTTATTATATTTAGATAATCATTTGTGAAATGAATTTATTATAATCATCAAATATTTGCTGAAAATGCTACATACAAAGCATAGTCTTTGTCACTGTGCAAGATTCCAAGAATTTCACATTGGCATGATAACTTTCAAATGCTTCTTAGAATTATAATTTTTAAACATTAAGTAGATATCGAAGAAAGGGAAACATTTCTTTTTAATCATTACAGTGAGCAATGGTTCCAACATATATTTAATTCACTACTTAAAGATATAATCAAACACTTGATTATACAGAATATTACCAAATTGTACCAAATTATGCACAAGTTGAATTCAGCAACCATCCTCTATGAGTTAGAAGTCTGAAAATTCTCTGTTGTGAATCATACTACAAGTTTACAGAGCACTACATTCTCTGCATTCCTTCAATACTGATCCCACCACCATTCTTAATAACTAACTAACTACTACTCAGCCACAAAAAAGAGTAATATCTTGCCATCTGCAATATCAATGGACTTAGAGGGTATTTTGCTGAGTGGAGTTAAACAGAGAAAGATAAATGTTTTATGATTTCACTTATATGTGGAATCTAGAGAACAGAATAAATAAACATAACAGAAACAAGCTCATGAATACAGAGAGCATTTTGATGGTTGCTGGGAGTAAGGGAGGGGCTGAAGAGGTATAAATTGGTAGTTACAAAATAGTTGTAGAGATATAGATTATGGCATGGAGAATATAGTCAATTATATTGTAATAACTATGTATGGTCTCGGGTACTAGATTTATTAGGATGATCACTTTGTAAGTTGCATAAATATCTACTGTGTTGTGTACCTGAAACTAAAATAATATTATATGTCAACTATAACTTAAAAAATTAAAAATATATATTTTAGAAAAAGAAGGAATTAACCATTCCTTTGTGCTGTATATATAAATTTCTATTGTTGCTTAATTCACATTGTATTGTAATTTTTTTTGAAACCAAAATGGCTTTTAGCCACTGTATTGGGTGTCAACAACATAGACCTGGTATTTCAAGACTGAGATGCTCATCAGAATCTCTGAATGCAAGGTAGACCTCTGAAGGTACTGAAATCCAGTAATTTTTTATTTAAAGATGGAAAAACTGAGGCCCAGAGGGGAAATAATTTGTACTACATTACATAATGGTGGAGCCTAAAATCTAATCAGAATATTTAGGTCTATATTCTTGTACTAAGCCACTAAGAAGATACTTCTCTGAAGTCTATAAGCATCTTAGTTATTTCTACATTATTTCCAATATTGTACTGGAGTTCAATTTCCTTGACAAGTTTCAATAAATACAGAGGATTTCATATTTTTCTGACATCTAAGCATTCTGGGGTTACTATTCTGTGGACAGAGATTAAGAAATTTCTCAGTAACTAGAGATTTATCCCTACTGTTAAACAGCAAAGGAGCTGGATATCAATTTAGAGCAACTATGTAACCTGAACTGTATAAGACACCCAAAACATTGTGGAAATCTTATCTCCACAGGTAAATGGATTCAGGAAGTACTTTATTCCAACTAGATTTACTGCTCAGGTAAATGATTATGGCAATGGACACATTTTTGGTTTCAAATGTCTATGGGAACTCACTGAAATCTCCGAGACCAGAGTCAAATTAAATTGATTTATACTGTACATGAATTTATTTTAAAAATTACCTTTGAAATCTCTTTTTAAGAGAAAGATATGGCTCAAGCTTTATGAAAACAAATACATTGCTATTACATATAGTAGCTACTTATACAGTCTTTTTCAATATCTGACACTGGTTAATTAAAAGAAGGTAGTGCTGTATTCTGAGTCAGCCCCACTGGAGAATTCTTATCTGGTGTGACTTAAAAGTATATTCCTGAAGTTCAAATTCTATTTGGAGAACATTCTTTGAAGTAAAAGTAAAACCAGATGAGTCAGGTTTTCTGATCTCTATTACTCACTATTAGGTGTACGATTTAGAGTTTGTTAACATCCATTGTTTTCACTCACAAAAACAGCATATCCTTTATTGTATGCTTGTATTTGTCCCACTGGTTTGTAAGCTCTTTGTCATTAGGAAATATGCATCATGTTTTACATTTATTTCTCTCAAAATGTCAAGTCTAGCACTAATAAGACTGAGGATCAAAAAAAAAAAATTAAACCATTCTTGAAATAATATGTCAAAACTATAAATTTTAGGAAATGCACCATATTTATACTATGGCAAAAAATATAGTGTTTTTTTTAGATTTAAATAACTTTTTAATGTTTAGAGACATAGGAGATAGAATTTTTGTGCCACCTAAAAAGTAGAAGACCAAAACAAAACATTATTCCATAGTTATGGTTAGTGTTCTGATTTAAATACAGAGGAAAACCTATATCCCATATAACAGAGTGGATTCTCTGTTAATTGTTACACATGGCTTTCCTCACCTCAGTTCATAGACACACACATACACACATTAACACGCACTTACACTTTTTATAGCTACTACGTGAGAAAATGACTGCACAATTTTTAGTCACTAAACAGTTCTCATTTTCTTTCATACTGTAACAGGACATGAATATAGTTTGAATTTATAAAGTGTTTTTGATCTAAGTTTTTCAGTGTACTTAGAGGCTCTTATGTGTGGTATTAAGCAAATATATATCCTGAACAAAGTCTACCTAATTGTGCATATTTAAACAAATAAATAAATAAAGGCAATTGCAAAGATATTAAATTTCAAGATGAAATTTCTATAAGTCTTATCTCTGAAATCTTACACAAAGTAAATCTTCTAGCAAATTCCTTGACATGTTTCAAAATAATCTATTAATGAATTGTTGGTCAGCTGTAAATAACTTAGCCAAAATTGTATTTAATTGTAGATATGTATATCTGTGATCTACTCTGCCAACTTTGCTTAATTATAGTGCCTATTCTAAAAAAAAAATATGAAGCCATGAAATTCCAATGACCATTGACAAATGATTGTTCCTAGCCAGATACTGAATTTTGCAGTATAAAAAGTATAAAAGATGTTAATATATAGATTCTATAATAAAGTATATGTAAAAAAAATTGGGGATATCATTGGAACAAATATTTTGTTTTCAAAGCCCTTTTCCTGAAGAAAATCATTTTAAGGAAACAAGACTTCAAAAATACGCCTATCATTCATAATTCAGAATGGCCTGGTTAAAAATAAGCTGTGGGCTTTGAAACTTGTTTGCTTTGTATTTCAATTCAGTTCAAAGCATCCACTTCAAATAAAGAAAAAGTTTTAGCAACATGTTTATGACCCTCAAAAAACATTTGACATAACTAATGTAGAAGTTTTGTTAAAAATTATATTTATCATATACAAAACAAAGCAAGATACTTATTCATTTGCAACTTTATATATCTACTTTTCTTTTTCTAAAGACTACTGAAAACCAGAATAGAATCATTTCTAGTGCACAGTCATGTAATGCTGGAAATATTCTTAGTAACAGTCTAACAAATTTGGATCCAAAATAGATTTTAAAATAAAAAAGAAAAACATTAAAAAATAAGACAATGTGAGTATGTTTAGGTATTGATTTATACTCACTCCATTTTTTTGTCTTTTAATTTCTTCCTCATTTTCATTTAATAATATCTACAGTTCTCTCATTTTCTCTGGAATATAAAAATACTATAATACCCAATAAGGCAGGATTTATTTTGAGGCATTTTTATCCTGGATTTTAAATTTTAAACCCTGTGATCACATTTTTCTTCCCTAAAAGCTTTAGATAATATCAAAAGAAAATACTTTCCAAACAATTGGGTTACCTCTACAAATCTTGAAAATCCTGTATCCAGGATTGTTTCATCTCACATAAACCCACATATATGCACAAGTGGGTAACCAACCATGCCCTAATACAGCCAGTCATGTAATTTGAAATGGAATTTGATTCCCCTGTTTTTAGAATGAACAATCATATTTGAAAATAAAAATCACAGCTCATTTGTATGACTGTTTCACCATAACAAAAAATTGTCACTTTTTTTTTTTTTCAGAAAGGTTAGAAAACGAGTAAGGGTTGCTGTTCCATGGAAGAACACCACTTAAATATTACATAAGAAAATGGTAACTATTTTGTTAGGTAATATTAGCAAGCAGATGAATCAGAAAAAAATGCTCTCTTGATAAAAGTGAAATTCAGTTATAATATTTTAAAGTGATAATTACATTAAATAAAGGGTAAACGCACATTTAACATCTCATCTGAAGTAATAAATAAAATCTATAAATATACTATTATTCTTAGTCTATTTAATTCTTAAAGTTATAAAAAGCACTTACCATGACTTAATTATCCATTATATAAAGTTTCTACCTATATTTTTTTGATAGAAATAAGGTATTAGCTTTATAAGCTAAACATATATAAGTATCAAAGTGACAATAATTTGTGATGGCTTCTTTCAATCAACAATTGGGACTGTGCAGAAAATTGTCATTATTAGATTATGGATAAATGACAAGTTTGTCCATGGACTCTCATCTGTCCTTTCACATTGAGTGACCTGCATTTCCAAGGATTATCTTAGAGCTAGTTTGTGAATATGAAACAGACTAAAGTTAACTAGATAATGGACACTCCGGGTACCTAATTTTGCTATTATCAGCCAAGAGCTAAGAATGAAATAATTGACTAGAGATATCTAAATGGCAGGGCAAGCGCTGGGGTAGGTTTAACTGCTTGTGGCCAAAGCTGCTGTAAGAACTCCAGATAGAACTGCAGAGAAGGACATTTTAACTATATTTGTAGTTAGAAGAAGAAATACTTTGGTCAAAAGCAGACGTTATAATGCTTATAACTATAAGGGAGGAAGCTGGCTATTCAACTCCTCTTGTTTTTATCATCTTTATTAAGGAAATGATGATCTGCAGACTGGAGGGAGCAGAGCAAGTGTGGCTCAGAGGAAATTTACAAGGCGTGGCAGTTGTACAAAAAGTCACGTTAAATAGGATCAGTGCAAACAGGTGGTGATGCTGTTTAACCTCTGGGATTTACCAGTAGTCTTTCATGACTAATGGACCACTCTGTGAACTAAATTGGTCAGTCATTCATTCACTCACTTATTTAACAAATATTTATTAAGCTTATCTTCTGAGGATGAAAGCAACTGTATTAATGAGCATCTCAGAAAGTGACAAATGCTTTAGAAAGATCCAAGAGGAAGAAATAATCGGTGCAAAGACCTGGAGAAGTCATTTTCATGTGTTTTGATCAGATTCCACTGTCCCCAAATATCCATTTTCCTCCTCACACCTTCTTTACATTACCATTTTCTCTGCCTCAGATGCCTGTTCTATCCTTTGTTCAGAAAATCCATAATTATATTTCAAGATTCAACAGAAATAACACATGCCTTATGAAGCTCTCTCTTCCCTCATCTGCTTGAAAAGGAAGGAACTTGAGAAATTATTGTGCTCTGTCTAGCTAGTCATTCTAGTCATGGTTCATGAATGTCCTTCGAACAGCATTTTTTATATTACTGGTTTTATTGGTCTTCCCTTCTCTTGCCCTATTAGTTTACGAACAATTTGAAGAAAGGAATCATGCATAATTATTTGTTACTTTAGCCCACGGATTGGTAAAACTTTTCTATAGATTGTAATACTCACAAATATTACTAGATTGCAAAAACAGTTTAAACTTTGTAAGCCTTTTAATCTTTCTTACAACCACTCATCTCTGCCACTGAAGCACAAAAACAGGCATAGACAGTGTGTAAATGAACAGAGTGACTATGTTCGAATATGTTCTGAAACATTTTGTAAATGTTTATTTACAAAAGCAGGTGGTGGGCCAGATTTGGCCCATGGGAAATAGTTTGCTGACTCTCATATTTATGTTATTGCCTTTTCCTCTCATTTGGAATAACTTCCTTTGATTTCTATATTTTGTCACTTGAAAGTGTATAACATGTTCTACCCATTTAGAAGATATATATTATGTTTTAAATCTTAACATTGATCACATATGAGTTTCTCCTAATGAACACGTAATTATATACTCCATAAATAAGTATGGCAAAATCTATTGAATGCCCTCAGGTAAGATGAGAAAACCAATGCAAAGCCTCTTCCTCATCTTCTTCTCTTTTCATTTCTAATTTCTGTTATTGAATCATAATTTCTAAACAAGTTTATTATTTTTAAATTATTTTGATATTAAACATGTTTTATGGTTTATTATGATATTTGAATTGTTTTATAACAACATATGCCAGATAAGTAAAGCTAATGTTATTAATTTTTAAATATATTTTATTTTTTATCGAATAAATTTGACATGTAACATTGTGCAAGTTTAAGGTATACAGTGTGTTACTTTGATATACATTTATATATTGTGACATAATTGTATATGTAGTAATATTTATTGCATCGCATAATTATAGTACAATATTATCTATATTCATTATATTGTGCATTAGATCTCTAAGGCTTATTTACTACTCATTACAAGCTTGTATCCTTAAACATCATTATTCTTATCATTATTCTATATTCATTATATTGTGCATTAGATCTCTAAGGCTTATTTACTACTCATTACAAGCTTGTATCCTTAAACATCATTATTCTTATCCCTCTTTCTAGAGTCAATCCTATCTAAAGGCATTCGGTGACCATTACACTAATATTTTATACCAACTTTTCCCCACAATATATTAAATTCTTTCTTTTTATTCATTTCCAAGTTGGCTAAATTACATTCTCAGGTAATTTGAGGGGGCAACAAGGGTAGAAGTTTATGTGGATGGTATACATTCTGAGCCCTTGAATTCTTTTGACTTCTTTTTGAAAATAATTATTGAAAAAGAAAAATGAACATTAAGTTTTATTAAGTTCTTTGAGATACTTCTATTTTTAAAGATTTTATATATTTCCATCTGCTTTTACTAATAATCAATCACTTATAACAAGTACTTGTCACTGCCTTCTGAAATATATGAACTTCAAGCATACTAAATAGCAGTTAGTATGGTTTTGTGATAAGCAAATTATACTAGACTAATGTAATTCAATTCTCTGCCAGAGAGAAATTCTGGGTAGAAGAAGGAAAAAAACCTTAGACCTGACACAGCTGTTTTGAAATAAGGTTTTTGATTTGCTTTGACCTGAGACTTCTATCATCGTTGTAGGAAAGATTGATTTTGAACACACTTATTATAGGTGGACCAACAAATTACCTAAAGATCTAATTCAAGGGAGAAGCAGTTATGACGGCATGGAAGAAATATGGATTTAGAGTCAAGAAAGATAAGCTTGTTTTTTTAAACAATATTATCTTGCTGCTACAGACCTTGGGCAAATTCTTTCATTAATTTATTAATATATAAAAAAATATAAAAACTATTCTTAATTACCTATAGAACTTCTCTGAGTATCATGGGAAAATATAAATCTAAGTTTTTTAATAGCTGTATTTTATTGTTATTATTTTATTTTAGTGTTGTTGTTTTCTATTTTATTAAAATAATTCATGCAACCTGATAAGTTAAGTGAAGATATCACTAACATATTTTTAAATATCTATATAATTAAAAATATTTTCCTCATAATATAAGATATAATATACACCAAAATTATTTTCCTTAATATTAAGTAATATTTTGTTTATTGATTTTACTTATTTGAATCAAATACTTTTATCTGTGAGGCAGCATGATAGACATTAAGAAAGCAGATATAAAATGTTATAGAGTCCTGTAGTCCCCATAACTTGCTTCAAAAACTGATATGTAAAACTTAGTGTAAAAGTTAATTGCTCACCAACTGGAGAACCACATGTAAAGAATGAAGTTGGATTCTTACACCACTTATAAAAATTAACTCAAATAGAATCACACCTAAATGTAAGAGCTAAAACTTTGCAAAACGTAGGGTAAAACTTTATGAACTCATATTTGGCAATGGTTTCTTGGATATGGCACCAAAAACATAAGCAACAAAGTGAAAAATAGATAAATTGGACTTCATAAAAGTTAAAAACTTCTGTGTATCAAAGAACAATATCAAGAAAGTGGAAAAACAACCCACAGAGTGGGAGAAAATATATGCAAATCATATACTGACAGGAGTTTAGTATCCAGAATATATAAAAAATTCTTTCAACTGAAATACAAAGGACATAAAATTGAATTTTAAAAATGTATAAAAATTTCAAATAAACACTTTCTTTCAAAACAAAAGATATATAAAAGGCCAACAACGCCATGAAAAGATGTTCAATATCATTAATCATTAAGGAATTGGAAATCAACCAAATTGAGATACCAATTCTCACACACTAGGATGGCTAGATTGATAATTAAAAAAAAAAATAATAATAACAAATATTTTTAAGGATCTGAGGAAATTGGAACACTGTGCATTGTTGATGAGAACATAAAATAATGTAACTGCTGTGGAAAACAGCTTGGCAGTTCCTCCAAAAGTTAAATATTGAATTACCAATGACCCAGAAATTTTACTCTTAGGTATAAAACCAAAATAATTAAAAACAGATGTCCAAACAAAATCCTGCATCAGAATCTTCAAAGCAGCAATATTAACAATAATAGAAAGATTCACCGACAGATAAATGGGTAAACAAAATACGTATAACATACAATAAAATATCAATCAGCCACTCAAAGGAATGTGCTGACATGTGCTACGATATGAATGAACCTTGAAAACGTTATGCTAAGTAAAATAAGCTGGGGACAGAGAGACTACATATTATATAATCTCTTTCATACAAAATTTCTAGAATAGTTATATCTACAGAAATAGGAGGTAAAAGAGTGCTTTTTTATAGAACTAAAGGGAGTAGGGAGTGAAGGAAATAATAGGTTAAGGGTACATGGTTTCTCTTTTTGGTCACAAAAATGGTCTAAAATTGACTAAAATGATCTAAATTGAAAAACCATTGAATTGTACACTTTAAATACATGAATTATATGTTATGTGAATTGAATCTTAATTTTATCTTTGAGAAGTTAATGATTATTCCTGCAGCTATTTTATCCACGTGAATTTTAATCAAGGTTTCTCTATAGTAATACTGATGTCTTCTGTATTTTTCTTTGTACTCTGATATGAATATGTGATGTTTGCACATGTAAATGTAGTGACTTAGTAGGATTGTGAACTGTAGAGATCTGAGATAAAGTTTCAACTCTACCATTTACCACCTCTGTGATATTAGGTAAGCAATATAATCTCATCTGATACCACAGGGTAGTTGTGAGGAGGATCAATTAAATATGAAGGCTGTAAGCACCAGAAAGCTACACTGGTCTATCTGTAATCCCCCGCTGAATGACAAAGTAACCAAAAAAACCTAGTGTTAAAAAAAAAAGAAAGAAAGAAAAAGAAAAAAAACAAAAACCAAGAACAACCATTCACAATTTACCTCACAATTCTGATGTGTGGTTCTTCTCCGGATTTTGCTCAGCTATCTAAGCCTGGCTCATTGATGTATCTCTGCAGTCAGTTGGAAAACCAGCTGAGTCTCACTAAATGACCCAACTCACATGTCTGGATATCATTTAGTTGCCTGCTGGATGATGGAAATGACTATGCCATTTGTCACTTCCATCTCTTATGTTGACTTCTGCTTGTTCACATGGTGATAGGGTTCCAAAATTACTAAAGCAGTGGCTACACGACATCTTGGGGGTTAGAAAAATGTCATTTTCACCAAATTTGTTGGTCAAGGCAGGTCATCGGGACAGCCCAGATTCTAGGGGTTTGAAAGTGGACTTCATTTATTGATAATAGTTTCTGGAAAGTGCTGGAGTCATTTTAGTAATCTACCACAAAAGCAGTGGCAGAAACTCTGGAAATAAATTTTCCTAAAGTAACTTGGATTTTTATTGGGAAAGAATTACTTCTTCAGCTTGTTTTATACTCTCAAAAAATAATAAGTATATGATTTGCATTAAAAACATATGCATGTAAAACAAAATACTCCACAAATAGCAAAGTACTTTACAACAGAACGACTATCATTACAATTAGGTACCCACTGTGGGTTAATGTGTGTTAATACTATGTAGCAATATCCCTGGACTCTTAGTGCCAAAATTTAACTGAATATGTATAGCTGGACACCCTGTGTTAAATATTATATTTTAAAAATGTTTATTATATTAATTTTAAGTTATCTCAAAAGTATAATCTGTCTCCAATATTGAAATTTTTAAATATAGTGGCTGTGTGTTGTGCCAGATGGGTGCTAGAGTAATTGAAGGGATCATTTCATAAATTATATAAATGTCTAACCATTGTACTGTATACCTGAAACTAATATAAAATAATAATTTTAAAAAGAGAGAGAAAAAAGGGCCAGGTACAGAACAAGACACACCAGAAGAAAGGATCCTCTTGGGGAGTAAAAGATGCTCAACATACATTTTCCTCTGATCTATCAAAAAAAAGCCACCAGAAGATGAAGAACCAAATTGGTAATTTAATTCTTGCAACTGTGAAGATTTGATGGCCTGCTCATCTCTCTTCTGCACATTTTTTCAGTTATATTTTTTCCTGACTCTGATGTCCATTTTAAATTGTATTTCATTATTTAATAACACATATTTTCTGTGAGACTCTCAGATCATATGGAATGTTAGGATATAAAGAAATAAGATATTGGTTGGGGTACTTAAAATTTCATAATATTTTTTGCTATCCCTTAATAAGACCTTCATTGATTATGATATTTTTTAGATCCTTTGGTACAAAGGTGTGTACTCCTAGGCCTGACCCAGTAAAACAGAGTTGATTCTTTGAAATGTCTTAACTCACCCTTCTCATATGCAGGTCATTACCAGACTATTTTCTAAAATCACCCCTTTCATTCTCATAGTGTCAAACCCAGCTTAGTTGCAAGAAAGCCTTTAGTCTCCAGGTCCTTCTCAAACAAACCTACAGTATTTTAAAAGCTCGTATGGGTGGAGGTGGAGGTAGATTGAGTAAACATCTTACCAATCATTTTAATCTGGGTTTCTCAGGTCTCTGGCCCCTTGGCTATACAGTGGGCTTCCCCCAGCTTCCTGAAGCACAAGTTCCCTCCTTTATAACTATTACAAACAAATAAATGGTTAACAAATGACGATGCAACATAATTTGCGACACATATACTGCCTTTAATCACTACAAAACATTTAATTTAGACTATGGCATCCAGATTGATAAACGTAGTCCATACTAGTTAGATTCTTCCTTCTAGTTATGATCTAAAAAGCTAGAAATATTGGGCGAATGGGTGAAAATTAAAACATTTGGGTTCTGGTGCTAGAATTGCTACTAATTATGGAACCCTGAGTCTATGTCTCCCACCTAGCCCTACTGAATTTTTAAAGAATCAATACAATTCCATCTGGGGAAGCACTTAGAATTCTTAGTTGAAAGAGAAGACAGCATTATTTGGAATAAAAACAAAACAAAATAGGTTCCTGAAAGCAGTGTTCTCAATTTACAGGCAATAATATTCAGAAAGAGAGAATGAAAAAGCCTAACCAGACACAATATTCACAAAAGTGAGATTTGAGTAACTGCTTCAGTAAAGACTTCTCTAAGCTACCACAGAAGATTGTTGAACTCATTCTCCATAGAGATGGAGGTCACTCTTTGGCAAGTCCTGGAGGCACTGGCATAAAACAAAAATGAACAAACATAAAATTGTTGAAAATAGAGAATGGAAAAAACAACGAGACATCTCAGCCACCTCAGAAAAGCTCACTGGTAAAAATTAAAACATCTTTGGAATAGGGTTGGAGTTAAAATGATGACTTCTGAAATTTAAAATCATGATTTTCTGAGAACTGGGGATTAGCTACTATGCAAAACCTTCTATTTTTATCTTCCTGGGGTGGGAGAGTGGGGATGGGGGTGGAGAAATAGAATGTGTATTCTATGCTAGAAGAGTGAAGAAGTTATAAGGAATCTCAAAGAAATGTACATAACAAAGATTTGAAGTTAATAAATTTGTGGCAGGAATGAAAGAAAACTTGCAGCTGCTGTTACAAGGATGAAAGGCTACCTCACGCTGGAGTCCTCCAAGCTTGCCCTGTTATGTTTTATCCCAGTTTAAGGAACACCACACGCCCGAGACTATTTGTACAAATTGGAAGAATGCTCACTTGCTACAGATGATAAGAATCCTACGTTATCCTTAGCATATTTGCATTCTTTGGCCTTGTTTGCTACCCGTAATTGCAAGTTGGTTTTACATGGGTACCATTGTTATGTACGGATCTCTATAAATACATCTGTTGGTTCTTCCCTTGTATAATTGACACTTTTTCAAATTGTTGGTGTGTAACAAGAATGATTTTTTAAAATTTGTTTTCTGTTTGGTTTTAAACCAGAAATAAGAAATGCTAGCTCCTTTTTGTTTTGTTTCAAAGAAGAAACATTCTGTAAAGTATTTAATTTCCTAGTTGGCAAAGTCTTGCTTGCTGGTAGTTCTACACTTTTGCCACAACAGTTTTATACTGTGTATCAGTGTTAAGTGACAAGATACCCTGACTTCTAGTGCCAAAGTTGAACTAAAAATAATGATAGTAGTATTGTGTGTGTGGTAGTATTGTGTGTGTGGTCTTGTGAGCATCTTATATACATATTTTATATATATATATATATATATATATATATATATAATCGGAAACATTCATTTTTAAAACATGGTCTAAAGGAAATTATATATATATATATAAATATATATAATATATATATATATATAGTGATATATATGAAACCAGAAATATAGTCATTTTTAAAGTGCTTCCTAAAGGAAATTGCTTGTTATCTACGCTGTTCCTCTGGCATTTTACTTTACTAAATAGTAGATGGAAGGTCACTTTTTCTACAATATTGTTCTTGAGTCTATTGCACATTCTAACACAACGAGTTCAAGTTTCAATATAAATATTTAACTTATAGTAAATATATTTATCACATTACTTTTTCATTATATTAGATCCATTTGATACTTCACAGAGTTTTAACTACAAAAAGAAATTTTCTCAAAATTCTTTTTCTTAATTCAGAAAGCTGGCACCACAGTTTTTAAGAGTTAAGGAAATTTAAATTTATTTTCTGCATTCTGATTCACCATTTTAGTAGTCTGACTTTGTCACTTGAAATTTTATAAAAAACTTGTTATGAGATTACACAATATTCAGTTAAAGTAAAAAATAGCCTTTGGTACTTTTTTTTCAGATAGGCAAGTTAATAACAAAAGACAGTAAACATATTGTGAGATTCTAATTACGTAAAAAAAATCCGTCCTGCTTTTCCTCAGTGTAGATATGGAAGAATCATTAATATTCATTACATTTGCTCAAGTGTACTCTGAGAATGTTTAGACAACTTAAATGCGATATATACACTAGGCCTCAAAAGAACTGGAATAAATCTGTGACTATAAAATAGGTACTTACAGAAAATAATGCTATTTGCAACTGTAACAATAGTGCTATTTTTACATTTATACCCTGGAGAAAAAAGTGCTGTTTGCTGCTTTCATTAACTGTGTAAATTTATAATAAAATAAAAAATTAATAATAAAAAATATGGTCCTTCTTACATGTTAACCCCTAAATAGAGTCTATATATATATTTATCTCAGAAAGAAACTTCTCCTTTATTCTGTTCTGCAGTTTATCCTAACATGTACCCTTTGGGGAAGATATATAAAAATAAAAATAGTGATAGTAATACTAAAGGAATTCCAATAGCTTCCAAGATAATACTATAGAAGGAATGAAAAACCCCAACAATCTGAGACCTTATTTATATTCAGATTGGTAGGTTGGTAGGTGCTTGAAGATGCTCAAGCCGCAGACAGGTCTGCTCTTGTGTTCTTAGACCTAATATCCTCGGATTTCATCAAGATCTACACATAGTAATTTCTAGAGATGAAAGTCCTACATGAAAGTATTTTGTTGCTAAAACTGAGAAAGTGTTGCCCACACAACAGAGAAAGCTCTATGGTGACCAACAGCCTTCTCTCACACTGATGGAAAGCAGTTTTCTCTAATACTATGATTGGCAGGTAGGGAAGAATATTGCTATTGAGTCTTTGATTATAATGAAGAGAACTGAGGTTGGGTGGGCTGAGGTAGAAGTGCAAATTTTCTCTCTACTGATCTAGTGTGACTGTTCAGAAGAGCAATATAAGTAGAGTTAAAAAAATTAAATTGCGCTGTCAAGCCATTTATTTTTCTATAATCTAGCCCCTTAGCCAAAACTAGTTGCCAGGAGTAAATATCACAGAAGGCCAGCCAGGCAGTGAACATGATGAAGAGACACTTTGTACTAAGGCACTTAGCTGTGAGTCATGCTGACACCCCGAATGCCACAAACTTTGGAAGAGACTTTCTCCCTGGGCAAAAGAAATGACAGGCATCAAGCTGAAGTCAACACTGAGGATTACCTGAGCTCTGTCTTATTCCTTTCCAAACCCATTTTTCTTAAACAGACACCCAGCACCTTTCAAAGATGAGTGATAAGCTAAAAGAAATAATAAAAAAAAAATGCTTAGAAGTTGGCCATTTTTCCCCAAAACAAGATAAGAAAGAAGAACAAAGACATATGAAGGACATACAAGAGGAATTACCTAAGGTTATCATGGAAAAATATAGATGATTATTTTGTCATAGAATCAAAGAAGTTGGCAACAGTATAATATTTCCAGAAGTAGGCTCAACAAAAATTATAAGTTACAGAAGGAGATAAAAAGAACAAAGGCAGAAATCAGAAAAAGAATTGACCCCCCCCCAAAAAAAATTGTCAAAATGAAAGCCACATCAGAAGCAACAAAAAATATTGGGGAATAATTGGCCATGTGAGATAAAAAATAAACATATTAATTTCCTCATTTTCTCAAGTAAGTAGTCAATTATGAAGAAGGAATATGTGGTATAAAATAATCACTGACATTAAAATGTTTTTCATAATATTTTTCTTATCTTAATAAAGCTAATGAAGTCCTTAATTCAACTACTATTTTTATACTTTTAAATTTAAGTAAATTATAGTTAATACTTCTGATTAAAAATAATATGTAGGGGTTTAAGTTTCTGTCATTAAAGACCTTGGAAATCATTGCTTCTATCCTTACAATAAGAAAAAGCTCGACAAATTAAAAATCAATGATTTGGACCCTTTGTGGATCAGTCATAGTCTTCTCCTTAACCAAGGGCCACTTTGCCAGAGCACAGCTCAGAAAACTTATCCAGCAGGGGGAATTCCCTCCCACTCCACCTCCTGCTGCCTTTTCTTTTTTCCTAAACGGCGGTGGGGGTGGGGGGGAGGCGAGGGGGGGTGGATATAGTTAAGTGAGGTGGGGCAGGGCTTCAATGAAATTGACTGGGAATGTCGAAGCCAGAGTAGGTAGTAGGGAGAAAATGCGGACAAGTCTGAAACCCTGTGAAGGCCACGGCCTCAAAACACAGGCCCACTTAAAGCCTAACTTGGAAGATCATAGAATGTCCCCTCCTTCCATCTCCATCCTAAGGAAGCTCTAGAACAACAATGAACTACGGCAGCAAGACATGACGAACCGTGTAGTCTGCCTATGAGCATCAGTAGCAGAGGAAGGAAGCCCTAAGTTAAGAGGGGAGGAAAAAAACAAGGATTCTAGAGGGATTTAGGCCTTTGCCTATAACTATAATAAACATTAAATACAGCCCACTCCTAGCAACCTAAATCGTCATACTAATAACCTATTTTCTTCAGTTACTGTTCCTCAATACAACATGACTTTTGACTTTCAACAAACATTACGAAGCTGGCCGAAAGGCAAGAAAAGACACAATCTGAAGAATAGGCTTCAGAAACAACACTAAGATTCTTTTAAGGAAAAAAATTTTCATAAATGTCAGACAAGCACGGTTCTCAATATACATATATCATTTCTATCCAAGGAAGGGAATGAAAGGACAGATTGAGTTGTGAAAAGAAGGACATACATTTCTTTCCCAGCACTCCAATAAAAAAGCGGACATGTCGTAGGGAATTTTCATTTGGGGGGTCCAAGGAGGAAACATTAAGAAATAATGACAGAATGTGGAATCTTCTTTCTTGCATTTATTTGAACTTAAACTTTCTTCATATTTGTTTCAATTGTCATTCTTTTTCAAAAGTCATGTTTGTGGGTTGTCAGATTCTGAAACAATAAAATTGTCTTTTTTAAATTGCCTTTTAAAAAGCATAAATTCAAATTTATTTTAAAATAATTTACTAATTTTAAAAATTCTATGCTTTTTTCATTTTATCATAATTTTTAGAGGCAAATTATTGTCACAAAAATTCAGTATTATAAAAAAATTCAGTATTATTATTTGAGTATACATTTGAGTTTTTAAAAATTGAAATAATATTTATAAATATTAACATATATTTTAAAACACACAAAATCCCATATTCCCCATATAAAAACAATTTTAATTTTACAGATATCTTCTAGCTTTTGTTCATAAGTATAATCAAAATATAGAGTTGAAATTTCCGTTTTCATATCATTTGATTATCTCCTATTTTAATTAATATGTTATTTTCAAAATGTATAATCTTTCTGGTTATTTTAATTTTTGAATAAACTTTATTAATCAAATTCAAACAAAGGATTTGATTGCTCAAGAGGAGGAACATGGATGAAGTTTAGATAGTACGTATAAATGAAATTAACACAGTGAATTCAGAACAAACTATTTCAGATCAGCCAAATCTTAGAGAGAGAGAGAACAAGTCTAGAAGAGACAAAAACTGTCAAATGATTGTCATGCTTTTAACTTCAAAAGTAAAGGAAGCCAAAAACATCCCAGAGGCAACAAATAAGAAAATCAGAATCAAGGCAAAACTAGGCACATTCATCATGATTGCTTTGGTATGAAGAGTCCTACCTTGTAGTTACCACATGATTTTTATGATGATGAGAAGAAACATCTTCAAACAAAGTAAATAATAATTAAATGGACAGTCTAGTAGAAAAGAACTGGGGGTAATTTGAGAGAGGCTCTGTCTTGGAAAAGAAATGATGCCTAGAAGGATAAAATTTTGGAAATACATAAAAGTATTATTTGAGCCAGTCATTTCCAGAGAGTAACTGGGTCTGCCAAATTGTGTTTTTCTCTCATTATGGGAAAATCAGTGTAGGCAGTTACACATGCCATTATATTTCTCAGGTTTTCCCCTATCTGTCCAATAGCTTTCCTACCTAAAAGGACAGGAAAAAGTCTGAAGCTGGCATTTCTATCAAGTGTAGTACCAAGCTTAAAAGCCTCTCCCTGCAGAGGAGGGCAGAAAAACAGGTGCATATTATTTATGCATATTACATCATCAACATGTAATATGTTGGTATGTCATAATTTAATAAACTATTTTAAATGTACTGAGTTTTTTTCCCCACTTTTGTTTTTGTTTTTATTATAAGCACAGAAATAAGAAATATCTCCATGTATTTAGATTTTTATTTCTACTGACGTTTTTCCATTATTAATTCTTCAAAGTAGGATGTAATGAGATGATTTAAACTACAAAAATAAATTTGTAAGTTTAAAAGCTTCATCTCATTCATCAATTTAACCCCGAGACACTGAAATATGTAAAAAAAAAAAATGTTCCCAGAGTAAAATCATCTCCTTTGATTATAATATTTAAAAGAACATTACCAGGTCAGTATTCAAGAAACTAAATTAAGTGGGTTCAGCATGTTGGTCTAATTACTTAACCTTCCTGAACTCAGATTCTTTGTGTTTTGGGAGACTAGTACTCAATGTAGGTGATTTATAGAATTTCTATGTAAATCAAATCAATTAACAAAAAATGTATTTTGTATATAATAAAGCACTTTATAAATATTAGCTTATATATACTAAATACTTTTAAAATTCCAAATATTTTAAAGTTGTTTTGTTTTGTTTTATATTTTAGTTGTTGTTTTACTGGCTTACTCATTTAACTTCTTACAGTTAAACAGAGCTCATCAAGAATACATGTTATAGCTAAATGTGCAACCTTCTATCTCGTTCATATTTCATACAACTCCATGAAGCCCCAACATATTAGCAATGGGACAAAATACAGTCACACTACTCTATCCCATTTCTTTAGCACTTTTTATTCACAATGACATTTGTCTTGTGAGATCCCACTTTACTGGTAATCCTAGACAAAGACATGTTAATGGAAATCAATACATTTTGCATTATTCTTTTAGTTACTTATATCACCATAGAACTATAATTAGCATAAAAATCAGGTTCTACATCTATCCTAATAACATTCCCTGAATAGAAAAAAATCACCATGGGAAATAGCTGTCAGAATCTAGAGCTAGCATTTCAAAAAGGAAAAGTTCTTTATGAGAGATTAAAGGGGATTAAATTGAAGCAGTTTAAAATTCACAAGGAAAAGCTAACCAAGGTACAGGACTAGAAAAGGATATGATGGTGATAAAAATGTGTGTGTGTCCATCACCAGGACAAGATTAAACTAAATACTAAAATTTAATGGGTGGTTATATGTGAAACATCTTAATTTGTCTACAGTCCGGAGGAGCCTGCATATTATCAATCATACCTGCTGTAAACTAATGGAAGTCCATAAAATCAAGTTAAAATTAGGAAAGAAGCTATGTTATTTATCACAATATATTTGAAGCTGGTATTCAAAAATGAGTTTTTCACATACTTAAGATATTAGACTGGAGTAATGATTAAACTAGGGTGTTCCAATAAAAGTGTTCTGGGTGCCTCATTTAAGCAGTAATGTAATATAGGGGAACCATTTCACTCCATCGTCATAGCCTGCCACAACTCATCATCACCGGTTAACAACATCCTTTCTCCTTTCCAAAGTTGCACAAGTATAATTTAGGTTTGGCTTCTACCCCTAGAAAAATGAAAGACACTTATGCTATTTATAATACTCTGCACAAAATTGCAATGTAAACTGAAGAAAATCACAAAAGAACTTGACATTTAAATAAAAATAACTTTCATAATGAAGCAGCTACCTAGGAAGCAATTGGCCATGTAGTAATTTCCAAGATTATGGAGTTTCATAAACACAGCATCATTTTTCATCATTAATTACCAGTAGATTTCAAGACTTGACAATTAAAGAGTATGCTTTTGTTACTTCTTCATATTTCAATAAGTACTTTACTTTCAAAAAGTATTTTTTTCTTTAGATTTTTCTTTTTCATACCGATTCTGTTTAAAAAACTGCTGTTATCAATTTTTCTGAGGTACAACATACACACAGTAAAGTCCACAAATCTTAGGTGTACAAATTGATGATTACTTGTGTGTGTATATATATGTATGTGTATATATACATATATAGGCATACCTCATTTTATTGGACTTTATTGTGCTTCACAGATATTACATTTTTACTAAATTGAAGATCTGTGGCAACCCTGCATTAAGTCTATCAGTGTCATTTCCGAACAGTATTGGCTCACTTCATGCCTGTGTGTCACATTTTGGTAATTCTTGAAATATTTCAAACTTTTTCATTATTATATTTGTTATAGTGATCTATGATCATTGATATTACTATTAATATGGTGGGGGAGGGCACCACAAAACTACACCCATATGAGATGGCGAGCTGCATTGGTAAATGCTGTATGTATTCCGATTGCTCCACCTATGGTCCATTTTCCCATCTCACTCCCTCTCCTCAGGCCGCTCCTGAGGAGATGACAATATTGGAATTAGTCCAAAAACCCTCCAATGGCCTCTAAGTGTTCAGGTGAAAGGATGAGTCACTTGTCTCTCAATTGAAATCAAAAGCTAAATATGATTAAGCTTAGTGAGATTAGAAGGAGTTAAAGCTAAAAAGAAAGGCATAAAATCTTTAGAGGTGAATTATAAACTTACAGAGAAGAACAAGCCATAATACATATATTCGTTTTGGTCTGTCTAGAATGTTGAAAATCAATATTGCTACTTTATTTAACACCAAAGTAATCATTGACCTTCTCTCTGGTATCCCAAATATCTATGGCCATACTCTAATAATGAATATATATATATATATATATTTTTTTTTTAAACAGTATGTATATATATATACAGCATGTATATATACTATATATATAGTATATATATATACAATATATATTGTATATATACACAGCATATATATATAGTGTATATATATAGTATATACAGCATATATAGAATGCTGTATATATATATATTGTAATTTAGATATTATATAAATGCTTTTAAATGTGTACTATTTGAAGATAAGTATATTATGAGTTATTTCACATAATGTAACACACATCAAGCTGATAAAAAATGCTTGAACAAATAAATAGTGAAATAAATTAATTATTGGCAATATTAGATTATATCTTTTAGAATTGAGGATTTTTTTTTCATTTTTCTCAGCCAGTATATTAAATTTGTACCATCTTATATTTTTTCTAAATTATTTAAACAGTATGCATTGTCCATTTCCACAGATTCAACACTTTCCAGATATCTTTAAGTTACAGTATATTTCTATTTATTAGTTGAGTCAAATAAGGCTTGGAACTTTGAGCATTTTAACCTTATTCTTTGCTTTACCAATAATAATCAATCTCTCTCTCTTCCTCCCACTCCCAGAAAGGCATTTGAGTATATGTATGAAAAACCTTTAATAATGCCAACAAGCTTTTATTCTAGTGAGTTAAATTGATACGAATAAAAATTTATGTACCTGAACATTCACTTTTCCATTAATTTACTACATAATTACCACTTATAGCTTTTATTTTTATTATATTTTGTTAGAAAACAGCTATAGCAGATATTTTGTAACATTTTAAAGTAAATTTAACTATTTTAGAACAACTTGACAATATCTATGCAAATTTTAAATATTCATAATTTTTTATCAGTATTTTTAGCTCTAGGAATTTATTCAACAGTTGCACTCACACATCCTTGACAGATACACAGATAGATAAATAGATAGGTAGATGATGGATGGATGGATGGATGGATGGATGGATGATAAATAGATGATAGATAGATAGATAGATAGATAGATAGATAGATAGATGTAGAGGTAGACATTATTTTGGCATGGTTCATAAGCATGAAAAAATTTATAACCTAAATGTTCTTTTACATTGAACTGGTTAAATGAATTTTTGTGTATATAAATTGTATGATAATATTCAACTTTTTAATTGAGCTATATGACTCAATGTGTGAACATATCCATTTTTATTTTATTTAGTTTTAAAATTAATTAAGTTGAAAAACGGAATATAGAATATCATGTATTTAAAATAGAAAAAGAAGAAAAAAATCTGGAAAGATATTCATCAGTGTAAGTTCACTATAATTTCTTTCAGGAAATGAAATTGGTGATTTGAGAGAACAGGAATAGAGAAAAAAATAATGTCTTATTAGGAGTTGGTTCCTTAAATTAAACATAAGTATTAATTTTATAATTAAAATATCTGACAGAGATTTCAACAGAGTAAACAGCTAAGAATTTGTAAAATTTTTCCTAAATTGTAGTGTACTTTGCACAAAACACAAAAACATATCTTTAAGGCTCTACATTCTGTGTTCAAGTTGTCAAAAGTGAATAATATTTGTAATTTCAAGTGACACAATATGGTTAAGAGACAAATGAAGTTAATGTAATACTTGAGTTTAGGCAAAGTATCCTCCACTGGTCTGTAAAAAAAAAAGTACTGGGAGTGAAAAATGAAATTGACTGATTTGAAAATCACCTCACTTCTTTTCCTCTGGCTAGCTTGTGATGAAGATGCCTGATGACTGGTGAAATACCCAGAAGACAGGCAGTAGAGAATGAACCAAAAAGTAAAAGCTCTAAGCTATTAGCACACTGGACAGTTGAGAGCGGATGATTCTTTGAATACGGAAAATGCAAGATAAATGCTAAAAATCATTATTTAATATCTCACTGTTTTGCCTAGGTGATTTATTTTGCTGGAGTTGACCTATTAGATTTATATTGTTCTGAACTATGACATGCAGAAACTACCAAATTTTGTACATGTATCCTATTTCATTAAAATTAATTCTGTTCTAGAAACTCGTAAAGTTTCTTTTCTTTTTTTTAATGTAAACTCTTATGAAGAAATGCCTCAATTTTTCAGAGCTATTAATGTAAATATTACTTGGGAGAAAATGTTATTTTTTAAATAGCTTAAAAATCTGTTCATGTTATAAAAGAGATGTTCATGATTTTACTGAAACCTGCTTATAAGCAACTTTTGTATTATAAAGGTTGGCATAAAAACTTCCCCTAAATCACTTACCTGAAGGAGCCTAGCCATTCTCTAGAGGTGCCAAAAGATCACAGCACCCAAAGCTCTTTAGAGCTGCTTGCCCATTACTCAATTATTCCTTAGAGGGATGGTAACTGCATCTTAGATTACAGCTTAACTCTATTTTACACAATATGATAGTTTATAAAATTACAGTCTATGCTATAGCATTTCTGTTTGATTTATGCCCAGCCTGAGGCATGAAATCTGCTTCCTTCCAGGAAGAAGCTATGCTTTCTTGAATGGGAAGAGTAGATGACAACCATAAAATAACTAAAATAACTCAGATTCCGCTCCCCCCTCCACACACATACACACACACACACACACACACACTCACTCACTCACTCACTCACACACAAAATGTGGAGAACTAGGAGATTTCTAATGTTTCTGGTTTTGGTAAATGGGAAAGGTTTAGTTTCTTCATTGATTTGTTGGATACATATACTTCTAAACTTTATACAATAGTCAGCTCTTATCCAAAAATTGGTTCAATTTAAAGTTAGAGGAGAAAATTAATAAAACTCAACTTGGTTATTTCTTCCATTTTTTGCCATTGTATATTTTATGAAACAATCATTTAGAACTTAGTGAATAACGATGTTTAAAACTGACCTTGGCAGGTTACCGATTAATGCAATTTCCATTTACACATGTGTAGGAAATTTTCCCACTGAAACAAAACAGGAAGAGGAATGAAGAAGAGCTATTTTAAAAAGTATATCAATACATATTATGAAAACACAGTGAAACATTTTCTTCAATCATTAAAAAATTACATATTTTGATAGTAAAGCATTAGAAAAGTGACAAAAAATGGCATACATTAGAAAAGACCTGCAAGTACAAATTATTTTATTTTTAACAGTCAATTCAATTTTGATGTGACAGTTTTATGAAATAGTAAAATCTTTTAGATATTCTTATTTGTTGTTAAAAGTTTAATTGTGGACAATAATGCAGTGAATAGAAGAGAACGGAATATTTTCATATTTCAAGCCAGCCCAAAGCACATAGTTATTTTCCTCTAGATTCCCATTCTATGGAAGCACGAATAGTTTTTTTTAAAGAGAAATATGAGATTTTTGTGTGAATAACATCATAAAGTGTTAGCTGTCCCTCAAGTTTTTGGGAAGCTTTAATCTCTATTTTTGCATCTTCTAGTTTTGGCTATGAATACTTTAGGCAGTAAGGCAGCTCAGGCATATCTTATTGTGAATATATATTAGGACATGACTTTTTAGCTGATGTTGGAATTGTTTTTCTGCACAGGACAGCGACATGTTTCAGTTAATTTTATTTAAATTATTCTAGCATAAATAGCACAAAAATATGAGAAATCAAAGTATTTTTATGGTGATAACCAATAACCTAAGTAACCTGATCTAAAAATTTAATTTAAAAATCTGGAAGCATACTTAAAAAATATGCAAACAACCAGCAGTATTATTAAAATGATATTTTACTTGGAGACCTGCCATATTCCAAGTAGATGGGTTATATGACTGGAAACAGAGATATTGAACAAAGGTATCAAAGAGATTAAATATTTTCATCAGCATGGCACTTTATTAGACATTCAACCTTTACCAGCCATCATTGGGGGCCCAGGTTTTCCTGTTGTAATGTTAATGTTGCTGCAATCCTTTTCTTTAATTCCAGTTAAATCATACATTTAAATTAAGTTAGTGGAAACAATGGGACTCCTACACCTGGTTTCACAAGTCTGCCATTCCTTGATAGGGCTTGTGAATTACGTGGGAATATTTTGCTGTTGTAAAACCAGGTGGTTCAATTAAATACATAAATTGGTGAAAACTGGAGTATATTTGGCTGATGCAAAGTTGGAATTATAGTCTTGTAAACTAATAAAATCTGGGCACAGAGCTGCTAATGTGTTTCTATGTGATTTCAGTAAAGACAGTTTTTTCATGATATACCATAGCTAGTAGCATTTTTCTCTAATAAAAGAAAAAAAAAGAAAAGTTATCTTGGCAATTTAAGAAAAGTTATATATTTATGTCTACCTATACATAATTTTTGTTAATAAGATTCTGAATTTTTCTACATAGAATAGTTGTTACTCAAATTGAAGAGAAAAGATTTCACTTTGCATCTCCTATAGTTGTTGAAAAGATCAATACTCTCCAGGCTAATGGGCAGTACTGTAACTGGCAAAAGCCCTTAACAAGAGAAGGAACCTATTAAGTTCTTCACAACATAGACAAATTATATTTTACACAATGGATATTTTCTAAAAATGAATATCTTAATCCTGAACTTTTAAAAATTTTTTGCATGTTATAATTTAAGATATGACTCCTTTCTTAGTGAAAAAGTTGTCCAACACAAAATAAATTTTATTTAAGGATGAAAAAATATCTTTAAATACTTTTAAGCTGAAGAAAAGGTTCTAATAAATATTTATACACCGAATTATTTTCTGCATCAAACAGAATATCACGCATACTTAGAAACTACAGCAATTGACAGAGATGTGGAAAAGGAGATAACTCCTTCTATAGGAATGGACAAGACCTATTTTTTCAAAAAATATTTAAAAAGAGGCACTTTCAGTTCTCATTGGTTCCTTACCTAATATGTCCCATGAAGAGAATGAAATTCACAGAAACACAATTATTGTACTTGTAATTATCAAGAGTTCTATAAGGAAGGAAAGTCAGAAAGCTAATTTTCCTCTAACAGGAATGGAATAGATTCCTTGTGTGTATGTGTGTGTGTGTGTGTGTGTGTGTGCTTTTTCTATAAGGAATAAAGGATATGCCAAAATACAAATATGAATGTAGATTTAAACTGCAACATCTATCTTTTCTACCACCACCATCCCTCCCCCAAGATACTTTAATCTGGATCTAGAACTCAGCAAGTAAATGCATTATCTCTATGCGATTGTGATAAATATAAATGAAAGAGAAGATGACTGAAGAAAGTGGAAAGGGATCCCAAGGAAAATTAAATACATAGAAGAAACTATAAGAAAGATTATAAAAACAAAATTAGCTAAGAAAGTCAGGTTACTGTAGTAATATATTTAACAGTAATCTGTTTTTAAGCTGTTATTTAATAGACAGGTATAAACTACAATAAAAATGTGATACCTATAAACTAGCTGTTTAAGGGACACAGTTCGAATGTCCTGTACATTTAACAAGCAAATTGGTAAACAAACAAACAAACACAAAGCTTGCAGATAGATAATAAAGACATCTGCAAAATAAAGACAACAATAAAAATGATTCTTCAGTTTAAAATAAAATTTTTAAAAATATAACATTGCGTTTATTAGAGGGATAATTTATTCTCTAAAACAAGAGAGATCAAAATCTTTCAATGTTCTTTTAGAGCACAGTATTAGATAAACATTCTCTGTGATGATGTCATCGAGGATGTTAATCACAGTGAATATTCATCTGGCTGATCCCAGGCATGCAGTGAAGCATCGTGCCCCTTGTCCAATATTCTCTCCTGTTAATGATGGAGAGCTTCCAAGAAGTCCAATACACTTGTGGAGTTTATGGTCCACATCGGGGAGGGCATAAAATAAGAAATCAGAAAGTAAAATGTAACTATATCAGTGTCAAGAACTGTGAAATACCTGAGATTTTACTCTACTTATAAGCTAATAAGTTAGCCTGCCACAGTCTTATGGATGTTGGTGGAAAATATGAGACTTGGGTCAGAGGCCAAAGGATTTTATTACCCAAAGCAAAAGCAATATCAAAGTATCATTTTCTTTTGCTGGTTCCCTGACCTCAATTCACACAGACGAAAGTAAAAAAGGCAGGTGACTCCTACATACACAAAATATCTTACTATAGAAGAACTCTTACCTTTGGGAATCTGAATCTTTCATAAGGGGCAGTAAGAATATCTGACTTTGCTCCTGAAGGAGACATGTCCTGTATCTTCCCAGGTTGTTTGCTATACAAGCATCTTTGAAAAGACAGTGTGAAATGAAAACAATTGGTTTCTCTGTTTGCAAGATGTACAGAAACACATTGAACAGACTTATGGAGAATTGTCCTTTAATTCTAAGATGTTGATAAATGTTATTTTTAAAAGTGTAAGCAATGAGTATGGAGGAAAGGAGAATATTGCCAATTCTAAAAAGCATAGTCGGGGAAGGCCTAGAATACATATGTGTGTGTGTGTGTGTGTGTGTGTGTGTGTGTGTATCCATATATACACATGTATATGTATATGTATATATATGTATATGTATATATATATACATATACATACATATATGTATATGTATATATACATATACATGTGTATATATGGATACATACATATATATACACATATGTGTGTATATAAATATATTCTGAGTCTTGAAGAGAATGAGTGGTGTAAAAAAACAGAAGTTACAAAGATTTATCTTTGACATATCTCCCTTATGCACTAGTCATACTGCAGAATTACTTCTTTTCTTGTTTTGCCAGATACCTTTAAAATTTTTTGTTTCAATTAGTTTTTAATAAATTATGATAAAAAATTGTAGTCATGTGGAGCTAATGAGTTCTATTATTTTAAAAATACCAACATGAAAAACTAGTATAGAACATGACTAAATATAGAATTACTAAAAGCTAAATAGAAAACAAGGTCACTTTTTTTTAAGCTGAATTTGTGTACCCTCTTACCAACCTCTCTCATTTTCTCCACCCCTTTGAGGTCTTGGTTTTACTTTCTGTTTCTATGAATTTGACTCTTCTTTTTTTTTTTAGATTCCACACATCAGTGATACCATGTAGTATTTTTTTTCTGACTCATTTCACTGGGTATAATGCCCTCAAAGTTCATCTATGTTGTCCCAAGTGGTAGGATTTCCTTATTTCTCATGAACTCTCAGGTTGTTTCCATATCCTGGCTATTGTGAGTAATGCTGCAATGAACATAAAAGTAGAGGTATATCTTTGAGATCCTGTTTTCATTTCCGTTGGATATATATCTGGAAGTTGGATTGCTGAATAGGATGGTAGTTCTATATTTAATTTTTTGAGTAATCTCCATAGTTTTTCATAGTCCTTGCACCAATTTATATTTCCATCAGCAATACATAAGAGTTCCTTTTTCTCTACATTCTCCACAACACTTGTTATCTCTTGTCTTTTTGATAACAGTCATTCTAACAGGTGTGAGATGCTATCTAATTGGGATTTTGATTTCCATTTCCTTGATGATTAGTGATGTTGAGTATCTTTTCATGTACCTGTTGGCCATTTATATGGCTTCTTTGAAAAAATGTGTATGCCATTTCTCTGCCCATTTTTTAAATGGATTATTTATTTTTGCTATTGAATTTTATGTTTTTTAGATATCTTGGATATTATCCCCTTGTCAGATATATGGTTTGCAAATATTTTCTTCAATTCCATATGGTGTCTTTTCATTTTGCTCATGATTTCCTTTGCTGTGCAGAAATTTTTTAGTCTGAAGTACAAAAAGAAACAAATAACATTTTGAAAATTAGAATTAAAAAATCCCAAATAAAATATTAGCAATTGAAATTCAGAAATATTTTCAAAGACTGATGGCCATGACTGAGTAGTATTCATTCTAGGAATACAAAAATATTTCAACATAAAAAATCCAAAGCCAAATTTAACTACATTAGTCATCAAAAGGGGAAACAGCTATGCAATTATCTTAATAGTTGCTAATATGTAATTTAACAGTGTTTAAGATTTTTCGAACATGTGAAAACTAGTAACAGACCTGAAATTACTTATTTAATGGAAAAATTGGGACTTAATTTCTATGAATCTATTCATAGTCTTCATGTATCCATCTTAGTTTGAATATTCATACTTTTGGTACACAGATTTCATGTGTTGATAACTGGATATGCACCAGACCCCACTGGCTTTATATATGTATTGTATTAACTTTCTAAAATATGAACATTTCTAAATTGCAAAACACATCTCAACAGGGATTTTTGGTTAAGAGGTTTTAGTCTTATAATAATTGTGAAATTTAAAAAACTATTTTGCATTGCATCATAATATATATTAAAAAGAAAAAGGAAAAGCAATAAATTTTTAACTAACTAACATACATTTGTAAATATTATACAATTCAGGATATAGATTATGTCTAGCACTCAGGAAGACCCTCTCATGGCTCCCCCCGCATCACTATCACTGCCCAATGATAACATAATTAGTTAACATAACTGGTTTGGATAATTTCTAACAGAAAATATACAGCAGGTAATATTTGATATATGGCTTCCTTTGTTCAACAATATGTTTGTAAAACTCATCACCGTTATCATGTGTAGCTATATTTCTCTTTGCTGAATAGTATAGCATTGTATATTTACAACATATTTATATGTAATAGTACAGCATATTTATCTATTCTTCTGCTAATGGACTTTTGCTTTGTTTTCAGTATGAAACTGGTAGATTTAACTTTTATTTTTTTCTCTTGTATATGTTTCTTAATTTTTCAAAATAAGAATTTTTGTTGTTGTATTGATAATCAATAAAAAGTGTCAGGCTATCACATTGACCTCATGGTAGATATTTTGAGTAAAAAGACTATGGTGTCAATCTCCCCCAAGCATGCATGAAATGCTTAATACCAGAACAGGTCTTATTTATGATAAATTGGCATTAAAAACTTAACTCTAAATACAGAAAGAAATAGATAAACATTTACTAACAAATGTTTTTTGATTATAGCTGAGTAAACTAAAGGGATAGGGAAGGGTAAAGTTAAATTGATCTAATCCTCTCTAGTTCACAATTGCTGATCATAATAACAATTACATTAACTATTTATAATTAATATATTAATTAATGTGATTAATATAATTATCAATAAACTATTAATAATTAATAATAATTTGTATTTTGCTTTCCATATGTCAAGGACAGTACCACAAATTTTATATTTTATCTCTTTTCATCCTTATATTTTTGCCCTTTCTATCATAGACTTAACTCCTGTCTACAACAATATTCATGACTTTTTGCCCTCAACCATGGACTTCCGTTTCCCCTAACCTGACAATGGTCTTTGTTTTTAATACCTCTGGAAGAAACTTAGGGTCTAACACCCAGCTCCCAATGGAGAAGGCAGAGAGGTAAAGTGCACATTAGGTAAGGAAAGGAGGATTTGCTCTTTTCTCTGGATTTCACAGTGTATACGTAATCTTCTGTTGATATATAGATAACAATAGATGATGATAGACTGTTAATAGATAGAAAATGGACTAAACTTTCTGGTCCTTCAAAAGGTTATAAGTTTAACAGAATATTTTAGAGGGGGCTGTTGTCTGTATTTGCAGCTGAACTAAAGACAAAGCTTCATCTCTTTTGGAAAATATTTCTGATAAATAATTAAGAACTAACAAAGAAATCACTACTAATAAGAGAAGATCATAACATAAAATATTTAATGGATTATGGATTTTTGTTCTAGTTTTCCTAAAATTATTAAGAAATATTCTTTTTCCACCTTAATAAGCCATATTTTCCTTTAGAACATATACATTTCAGTCATTTTATGTGATTGATATATTGATCAAGTAATATAGGTATATATATATGAATGTGCTGTACATGGTCTACTTTTGTGCCTAAACCAATACAGCATATGTAATTAATGTGTTATGCTTATTCTAAGAGAAGCTACCATTTCAAGTTTTGTTATCTTCTTGTAAACTTTAGAAATGTGTATTACCAAGGACTGCAAAATCTTGAAAAATAATCAAAATAGATAATTATTAAACTAAACAATAATGGGACTATTTATTCAGGATAAGGAAAGAAGAATTTGCCCCTTTCTCTGGATTTCACAGTGTATAGATGATAACTAAAATATCTCAAACTGGTAGAAAAGAAAACTTCAAGCCCTACTAATTTATAATTAATGAACTATTTATGTAAAGTTTAGCCTGAGACAAAGAATAGTTAACTAGCATGATCAAAGCTAATTATCAATAAAAATAGCTGATGCTGAAGTTTTTACTGACTTCTCTAAATACCCAGGAGATCCCTGCTTTTGAAGGACACCTTTTCTTATAGGAATAATTCAGTGTTCCTTTGTATTCTTGTGAGTTGAATATATTTATCAAGTCGAACCTTTCTCCTTTATTTTTCCTTTGATAGGTTTGATTGCCATTTATGAAGCAGGGATATGAAGGTATTACTAGGGCACTGAAGGTGTTTAAATTCTCAAGAGAGATGATGTTTCATATCTAAAATAAGGAGAGAATTGGAATAAGATTTTCATAGAGCAAAATCAAGAATTTTTACCTTGTTAGGTATTCTTGCTGTTTTTTGTGTGTTTGTTTGTTTTCAATTAAAAAATTATTAGTCAACATTAATTTGATAGGCCTGGCTTATAATATCAAAATAATATGATCCAAAGAATAATTTTGATGAAAAGAAGTAATGAGACTTGTAATATTTGTTCTTCAAGAGGCAAAATTATGTACTTACATCAATTTCAAAAATTATCAGTGAGAATCTTTGTCAAGATGATAATGAAGATAATCAAAAAAAGATAAGTTTAATTGAAGAAGTTTGGCTATTCAGTGTACCTGCTAGAGGCATTCTAGTTATAGTTAAGACTTTTTTTTTTTTTTTTGGATAGATTCATTGCAAAATCCTTTTGTTTCAACACAATTGTATAGGAAATATCCTGTAAACACTATCCATGTTTCCATTGCTTGTGTAGTGGAGGAGAAATAAAAGCAAATGTCAAGTTAGTTTATCCAAAGTAGATGTTGTGACTTCTTTTAATGAAAAAGCAAAAGCAATAATCTTGCAGATGTCAGCAAATGCTGACCAAATCACAGAAATGTTGTAATACCTACAATTATTAAAATTTGTCCTATCAAGCAAAAAAAGAAAAGTAGTTGAACCAGTAAGTATTACATTTAAGTAATCAGAGCTTTAGTAGAAGAGGAAATCTCAAAGAACCTGCCTCAGTTGCCACTCTCCTACTCAGACTGCACCTACACAGGAGATGTATTCTGCTTTTACCTACCACAGATTTCTGAAGACTAATCTGAAAGTCAAATGTACAAGAGTGGCTAGATTGCTTACAATCATGTATATGAACGTATTTAAAACTTCTAATCATTATCTAAGTGACCATTTGTCTAGCAATTGCATGCCCATGTTTATTAAAATAGTGTTTCTCAAACTACCTGTGGGTAAAGACCCTCTTTTTAAATTCTCGATCAATCACAGATAGGTATCTTAGTAATAGTGAATAAATATTAGTGACTAAGAAAATAAATTTAAAAAAAAAAACAGAAGACAGTCACAAAGGACCACATATTGTATTATTCCATTTATATAAATATTCTGAACAAATATATAGAGACAGAAAGTAGGTTAATGGTTTGCCTATGACAGGAGGGGGCACAGGCAGGGCCTGTAATGGGTACTGGGTTTCCTTTCGGAGTGATGAAAATGTTCTAAAATTAGATTTGATGATAATTGTAGAACTCTGCAACTATGCTAAAAACCTGGAATTATACACTTTAAAAGATTAAATTTTATGATATGATAATTAAATCTAAATAAAGCTGTTTTCTAAAGCACAGACGTACAAAATACATGGTGATGTTTTTCTTATTAAATTCAAAAGACAGGTGATTATATTTCTAGAAATATAATTCAAACAAACATGACATGTGGAAAAAGAAAGAACGATGGTAATTATGCAGGGCACTGAGTTGGGAATCTTTCAAGTTATGGAGCGAGAAATTGAGCATAGATGGTAATAGTGACTTTTTTTCTTCATTTAACAAATATTGAGAGTTATCTATGTGAAAGATTCTATGTACTGAAGATATAATAGTGAATAAAATTTAAACATTCTCTAAAGTAGAGAAAGACATTAAGCCACACTTTCATATGTAAATACTGTGTATACTTGCAGAGAGTGATAATTACTATGAAAGAAAATCATAGGTAGTTAGGAAAGCATAAGAAAATAATTGAAATTGGAGGGGGTGCAGCAAAGGGCAATTGGAAACATTAATCAATCAGTAAAAATTAAATAGATGAGGAGAGAGGTTTCAACGAAAGCACTGGATTTGGGTAAATTCTTTGAGACAGGTAAAAGCATGGCCTATGTAAAAAACTAAGAAAGTCCCACCATGGTGGTGTATAGTAAATGAGGGGAGAGTGAGTCTGGGTAAGTCCAGAGTGGCTGGAAAGAAATAAGTTATTTGCCTTTTTAACCACAATAAAAATTTTAAATTTTATCTTGAGGGCAATTTCAATATTTGAATGTCCATTTTGATCTATTTTGCATTTTAAAAGATCATTGGTTGATATCTTGAGAATGGATGAAGGAAGAAGGTAAGATATGTTTAAAATACTGTTACAAACTTTGTCCCCCCAAAAATATAATTTCTAGAATATCTTTCTTCTTAAAATGAGTGTATAGCCAAGCTGTATCCTTACATATATCTCCATGGATCCCCTGGCTGATTATTAATCCATCCTATCATGTCATCTATTAAACACAATATTATATTACATTATATTATATCATATTACATTATTACTATATCAAATACTATGTGCATACTATATTATATAGTAATATAACATTACTATATTATATACATCATCGCATGCTGAACACATTCTTTTTTCTGTCTTTCTTCACACTGACACTAAACTTTATTTAAATCTATGTCCCTCTTAAATCTATGGAATGCCTTCTTAAGGCTAACCATTAATTTTGGCATGAGAAATTATTCGTACTTTTGTCTCAATTTATTTCCATCAGTAAAAATAGTTTTTTTAAATTCCCGTTCATTTCAATAAAATAATAAGAGCAAATTGTACTTTAAGTTTAAATTAACTGCACAACATAAACAGAGATGGCAACATGTCAAAGATGTCAATGGCATCATGAGAATTCTTGAAGTATTTGTTAAGTGAACTATAAAATATTAACATAGAATATATATATGTGTAAATATAGAGATTATACATACATATCTATATGTAGTTTAGATGTGTCAGAGTTTACAATACACATTGTATAAAAGTAAAGGTAGGGCAGATAAACAATGTCTTGTTTTCTCTCTATGTACTATTTATTTACCTGCTACCCACATTTTTGCCCTATGCAAGATCATCTCTTATGCTGAGCTATTTATATCTGTTTTACACTATTCATTTGTATACATGTCTACTATTCTTAATTTCACATCAATTAATTTAAAAAGAATTTAATCATTTTAAGCTAGAATATTGGCCATGAATATAATCACTGTAAATTGTGCTAATTCATTCATTTCTTTCAGTTTACACACTGAGGATTAAAGTTATAAAGCACAATATGCAAATATATGCAAACATGCAAATTAGCTATTTCATTTTCATCTAACATTCCAGAAAAAAACAACAACAAAGCTTAAAAATGTAACACTGTAAAGAACACCACCAAAGGGTGTAAATCCATTCAGGATGTATGGAAAGGTAGTTACTTTTAATTAACTTGGATTAATTAAAATCTATGTTGTCTATTTAACTTTTCAAAGAAATTACCATTACAGTTGACTCTTGAAAGACACTGGTTCAAACTGCGTAGGTCCACTTATATGTAGATTTTTTCAATAAACATTGCAAATGTATTTTCTCTTTCTTATGATTTTTAATCACATTTTCTTTTCTCTAGCTTGTTTTATTATAGGAATATGGTATATAATACATATAACACACAAAATGTGTGTTAATCGACTGTTATGTCATCTGTAAGGCTTCTAGTCCACAACAGGCTATTAGTAGCTGAGATTTTGCTGAGTCAAAAGTTATATGATGATTTTTGACTGTGTAGGGGTCAGTAGCCCTAGCTCCCACATCGTTTTAGGTTCAACTGTAAATCATTTAATTTAATTTAAGCGAAATGATCTTTAGAGATAGTCTGGTCATTGTCAGTCAATGTTCAGTGATTGACTTATTATTAGGATAATCTCAATTTGACATTCTCAAATAAATAGTATGATTAATCCTGGTACAATATTTAATTAAAGTATTTTTAGAATAGCAGTTCTCAAACTTTTTGTTCTCAGGACCTGTTTAGGTGCTTAAAGTGTACTGAGGACTCCAAAGAGTTTTGCTTATGTAAGTTTTATATATATATATATATATATATATATATATATATATATATATATATACACACATACACATATATATATGGTGATAGAGAGAGAGAGAGAGAGAGAGAGAGATATAGATATAGATGATATAGACAGACAGATATTTGGCACATTAGAGATTACAACTAAAAAATTAAATTGAAATATCATTAATTAATTTAGAATTTAAAATGATAGGCCTATTATATGTAAACTTAAATATATTATTTTATTTTAAAAATAGCACATTTTCAAATAGTCTTTAATATCTGAATTAATAGAAGAGAAATTAAGTCTTATATGTTTTTACAATCTACCATTGAGAGATATTGCAATACTTGTTGTATATAAAGGCAATCTAGTCTCGTGCATATGTAGTTGGAAAAAAGAGAAGTATTCTAACAGGTTTGTCCGATAATTGTGGATATTCTTCTTTGTTACTACACCAAAACTTGACAATTTATGTGGAAACTGAAACCTTGTCAATAAGCTTTTTATACTCTTTACACCACAATCCACTGATTTATCTTACACTCTGAAAGGACATTTCACCCATTCATGATTGCATAACATCATCCATTGGTATTTTGGAAAATATTGTTTCACTTATTTATATAAATCTCTTAAGTTTTAATACATTTTACTTTATATCAATTCCATTTGTTAGTTAATAACATCACCTACACCTGTGTCATCAGTAAAGGCCATACAGATTGAGAAGCTCTCAAGATCACACCAGGGGGTACAATTTTCAAAATTATAATTTTCACTTGGAATTTCAAATTTTGTCTTTGGCAATCAATATTGTCGGTTATTTTCCTTGAAATTACAGTCTACTTCATTCACTTTTGAGAAAATATCTGCTGAAAAGCTAAATCTGAACTACCATTGTTTGTCAGTTGCTCCTTCAAATAAAAATAGTAATCTAAGAGAAAAGCAACCAGTTCACAACTCAATCTCACAAATGCTTTTCCTAGAGATAACCATTGGATTTTGGCATGGAACAGAAGTACCATTTGCGTACTCCCTGCTTTGTCAAACGGACCCTAGTCTGTGAGATGTAGTACAATTAAAGGTAGACGTTTAATAAAATTAATAATTTTACCACTTCACTAAGGACTTACTTAAGTGTGACTGGCTTTTTGTTTTTCTTGTGATTGCACAGCACAGAAGAATACAATGATTACTTGTGTAGTTGGGTGCCACTGATATAGTGTTAGCATTTTTACTCACTATTGCTTTTGCACCAGCGGTCAACACATAAAAGGTAAGTGACATTTTAGTATTAATATTAAACTAGTTCTGAGCTCTTAGATTTCTCAAAAGGATCTCAAGAACCCTCAGGTCTTCGCAGATTCCACCTAAAGAACAACAGGTATAGAGGAAAAGGTAATGTCAATATTTAATAAGAAAAAGGAAAATTTTCAAAAGTACTTTAGCTACTGAGAACTAAGATAAGGAGTGTAGAGAAAAGAGAGAAACTCATTGTTTAAGTGTAGAAAAATGAGATGCACTGCTTTTTTCAATAATAGAAGAGATCCATAAGCATCCTAACAGGCCTTACACCCATTCCCACAGCACTGTGCTAGTTTTAACTCCTAGTGAAGAGTGCATTGCTCTAATAAAGTCATCCAGAGACAGAGAGCAAAACATATGCTTTCTCAGCCAAATTCCTTCTACGCTTAACTTTTTTTTCTTTTTCTTTTCTGTAAAGAGATTTTCCTACCTGCCACACAGACATGTTGCAAAAACTAAATAAATATAAAATATATAAAATATTTTGTGTTCCTTAGAAAAAGCCTTTTTTTTAGTACTGATCAATCTATGACTCTCACAGGGAAGTGTCTTCTAACATGCAAATGAGGTTGTGTTCTGCGTTCAAATGGTAAAGGACTCAAAATGTACAAACGGGAGGGTAGTTAAAGGGCTTGGTTAATGTATGAAATAAATTTAATTTTAGTTATAAAAGAACTCAGACTTTACTATTATTTGAACTCACATAAACATAGTTTATTTTCTTCCAAAAGTGAAATTAGATATAAGCATTTGTTCTTTGTGTTAGTATTTGTCTTCCTCAGGGGGGGGAAAGAAAAGCAGTCACCTCTTATCCAACTGATATGGCTCTAAGTGTTATCTAACTCTCTATGTCCATATACAAACAGAGAAATGTGCCTAAAATGTTCCAGTTATTATTCAATTGTCTCTCTGTCTATTTGAATTTGATAGCATAATAACTTCCTCACGAAATCAAAGAATGAGTATGAAAACAAATAACTAACAAATAAAATAAATAAAGAAAATGCTTTCATTCTCTTTTTAATTAGAATTTGATTTTTTGAATCAATAATATATTTATACAATTTAAACTTCAAGAGATATAAGTATATTCAGACAAATATAAGTATATTCAGACAAAATTACCCATCCAATCCTGTCCCCAATCATATACTTCATCTAAAGAAGCAAACAGTATTATAATGGATTAGAAAAATAAAATTTTTGACATTTCTCTGTTGGTGTTTTTAAAACGTCATGTGAGAGAAGAGAGAAAGATTTTGCTAATCTTCAAAAATGCGGGTATCATATATTTTCCAAATTGAGAAAAATATTTTACTCTGCCATAGTGGGTATTTAAAATATTTCTTTTTGATGATTTTGTTTGTAAAAGAAAAGTTTAATTAAGAAGTTTTTTTTTGAACATACTTGGCAATTGCATGTTCAAATTAATAAAGTATGTGGAGTGTCAATTTATGTGAATAAGAGCAGAAATATCTTGTTCTGAATTATGACTTACATTAAAATAACTGAAGTATTTTTATAAAATTTTTAGATCTCATTTTAGAAAATTGTGGAAGTGTTCAAATCACATGTAGCTTTGTAACATAGTTTTTTATGATTATATTTTTCTGTTTTACTATCAGCTGCTCTTTGAAAATTCTGTAGAAGGAAGGCAAAGTCTTTCAAACTTTGTAGACAGTGAAAATCTAATTCTATCTTGAAGAAATAAGTGGTTACTAGTGAACAGATACTTGATACTGCTTAACCTATTTACTATAAAAATAAATGCATTGAAAAACATTTAAAGCATTTTTTAAAAATTTCCTGGGATGTGGTTCCACAGTATAGTGGTTGGCACGCCTGCTTTATATGCAGAAGATCGTGGGTTCGTGCCCCAGTGGAGCCATGGTCCATAGTCTACAGCCATGCCACCCTGAACAAGCCCGATGTCTGATCTCAAAAGCCAAGCAGGGTTGGGCCTGGTTAGTACTTGGATGGGAGACCACCTAGGAAGACCAGGTGCTATAGTCATAAATAATAATAAATAATAAAAAATAAAAATAAAAATTTCCTGGACAAATTACACCAACCACAATGAAAAAGAAATTAGATTGGTCAGTCTCCCTAACTCTGATCTATCTATATGTGAGATAAAATGCACACATATATAGATTTTGAATACTTTTTTCATGCTAAATAACCATTTAACAACCAATAAATAAAGTACTAGTTGAACTTTATTTATTTATTTTGGGAAACAGAACATTTCCACTGTTCTTCTTTTATAGATGCCACAAGTAAACTGAAAATGAAATCAAAGGGAACATTTAAGCTGCAACTAGTAGTCTCACCCAAAAAGACTACTAGTTCTGACAGCTATAAGTATAATTACAACAGCTTTAAAAGGACTTGGAATCAGATTTTTTTAAAAACTTTTCCTTCAGCACAACTTTATTTTAGGATACCAAAGCAAAAGAAAGTAATATCATATATTGGCCACCCAACATAATTTCATCTTTTTTTGCATAATTAGGTCTTAGATTTAATTTTTTAAAAAGGTGGGGAATATTTAAAGTTATTTCTGATGAAACAGAAGTAAAAGGGAAAATATTCACCAAAAAAAGATTCAACTGCTAGAATGACATTTTCATTTTAAAACTTCAGTTTAAGATATCCAAAAAATTATGTAAATTTTATTCTAAATTCTTTGCTTTTTGCCTTTCTGAAAAAAGAAAATTATGTCACTCCCCAAGTTATGGATGCCTATACACATGACAAGTATTTAGGAAGAGGGGAAGGAGGAAGGAAGGGGAGGGAGAGGAGAACAAGCTGAGGAGAAGAAGGAGAAGAAAACCCAAACTATGCTCTGTGCATGTTTCTTTGGGGAAAATAAAAACAAATAAACAAAAGAGAAATTAGCCTTATAATGAGAAAACACAAATTTACTTAATGAATATTGCTGCTGAGGTATGTGACTTTTACATTGAGCTAATATGCCAATTCCACCCCCCCCCCTTTCATGGCAAAAGCTTTGGAAACATTATAAATAAATAGGACAAAAGTTTTGTCTTATGTAGGCATAAATGATCGTTTATATAGAAAAACAAATTTTCTGAAACTATACCCTGCCTTTCCTCCATTAGTGGTAGAAAGAGTTTTAAAGTTAATTTTAGAATCTACTTTTTCAAAGAAGCTTTTTCTGTAAAATTTAACAACCATCTTTGAACATTAAGACACTGGACTGAAATAAAACTCAGCTCTATTTTTGTATTCCAGTACACTTATCTAAACATCTTACATCATTTTTTTTTTCTTGTTAATCCATTTACCTATTGGATTAATGTTTTACCTATAATCGTGTCCTTTTTCAGTACATCAATTCTCATGGGTACACCATTCCTATTTAAGTCATTCTAATTCAAGTTCATGACGAACACGATATTAAAAGATTATTTTCTATTTATAAAGATATTTTCAAATTTTAGTTTACCAGTTGATAAAATATACCAATTTCAAAAATAAAACTAAGTTAATAATTATCTTCCTTAATAATTTCTCTCACTATTGAAGTCCACAGACCCAAGAATTTCTGACTGCTCTGAATTGTAGAGCAACATAAGTTTAATAGTGATTCTGAAGGAAATATATCCATATCTTAATTCAAATTATAGAAACTGAAGAGTCTGGACAGCACAGAGACAATATCACTGTGATTACAGCTGCTTGTTGTGTGGGCTGCCCTATCCACAGTGTAGGAATTTTGAGTTGAAGAGTACCATCTCAGCGTCCCCCAGACTGAGAATAAACAATAACCAGAATGACACTCAAAGTCCTAGCATTATTTCAAACTTCTGGAAATATACCAGTGACCCACAGAAAAATTAAGTTTTCGCATTCAAGGTATATGTGCTTAGCTGCAGAAGAAAAGACTTAGGAGGAAGGTAGCCACACAAACCTTGACCTAATCGTTTAAATCCTAAACATACTTTTGTTGCATTATGGACATAAGATCATAGGATTAGCCTCCTTAGGAGTAAAATGTTGTTCTGTCACAGAAACTGTTATTTTAAGAACAGCCATAAAAGACACTGATTTTTTTCATTTGAAATCTTCCCTTCTCCTCTGTACTTGAGAAATACATTTAATAACAACAAAAACTGAGAAAATCATTGCTGATCTGGCTAGATAATAATGACCATCACTATTACTGGCCCTGTCATCACAGTCACCACCAAGATCATCTAATCTGCCAGTCCTACATAAGGAACTATTAACAGAGTAGTGGAGAGGGTTAGGGGAATCTCTAAGGCATGGTTAAAAACCAGGCAAGTACAATAGCAGGAAGCCTTCCATCGTATCCCATACCTAAAAGTGAAAGAGGAGATAATAGTGTTTTCTAAATCCTTTGAGCACTAGAACCTGAGAAGAAAAGATATCCACACCAACAAGAGTTGTGGCTGAGAGGAAAACAGCCACTGCCAGAACTGCTGTGAGGCTGGGCAGGAGCATGGGAAATAAACACCGATATATTGCTGCTTTTATTCTCCAAGCTCCATCTTGTGCCTCCCATTGGCTAAATCCAACCAGTATCCAGACAGCAAGACAGCATGGTGTTGCAGTTCATGGAGCTCAGACTCCAGGAGCATAGGGAAGGGTAGCAAAAGGGCAAACTAAATAATCACCGGAGATGGTTCCATTATATGGAAGTAAGTGGCATTTAGGTGAAGTTTTCTTCCTCCAAAAGCAACACTCTTAACCTCCATATACACTTAAAGTTTATTAGATTAGGGATTTAGATTATATGATGATCTAATAATAAATTAGAGGTAACAAGAGAAGAGAAAACTAGAACGAAATGTTCCTTCTGCTTTCCCCTTCTAAGGGTGAGGACATTTACCATATTTAAAACTCCTTTCCTCTGAAGAAGCTACAATACTGACAGCAATGATGATGATTAGATTGGTAGATGGCTCCTATCCTATCCACTGTGTGTTACCTCATGCAGATTAAATTTAGATTTCTTAAATGAAGAAAGAAAATATCTCAGTTGCACGTGCCTTACAGGAAAGATCTGTTAATTCACACTTGCTGAGTAAAGCAGCTGATACCGCCTGGCACCCGTGATTCAGGAGGGATGTGTGTGATGCATGGGGAAATATGTGTGAACTGCCCACAATGTTTGACAGCTAAATGCTGTTTTTGCATACAAATTGGTCTCAAAGTGTTTTTATATCACTGAAGTTCTTTGTTTTTATTTATAAACCTCTATGTATTTATGTTCTATATTTTACTAGATCTATAACCACACAAACAATACCCATTTATTCTGACTTATTTATATACAATATTAAAAAATATTTCTGATTTTATTATTTCTAACAAAATGTTATTTATAAGCTAAACACATTTATTGATTCAATTAGTATTTATTGACCACCTACTATGAGCCAAGGGATGGTCTAGACACTAGGAATCTAGAGATAAATTGATCATAAATCTCTGTCCTCGTTCTAATGGGAAACAGACAGTAGTAAGTTACATAAAATAAATAGTACGTTATATTGTGATAAATGCTATGAGACAAGACCAAACAGAGGAGGAAGGATTAAAAGCGTCAGAGGTAAGGTATTTTCATTACTCATTACTATTTGAAAAAAGGAAAATTAACCAGTGATTGTGTACTGTGAACAAAATATTACATCATGCATTTTCCATGCATTACCTTATGAAAAATCACCTTTCTTAATTCATCACTTAATTTATCAGAAATTTAGATCTGAAGATATTATGAATATAAAGCCATATGCTCATTTTGCTCCTGCAAAATACTTCTTGTTATATTTTTAGATTAACATTTTTGGGACTATAATTTTATGCCACTATTATATTTGAGATGTGCATATTGTAAAAACAAATGAACAGAAGTAATCAGTAGAGTGAAGCTTTTTTTAAAACTAGAATAAAATCATAAATAACAACGAGCATTTTGTTTTATAGTATCTTGTTGTTTAGGATTAGAGTTTAAAATTTTATTTTAGTACTCAATGCTTTTTTCTACTTTTTTAAAGCACAATTGCCATTATCCTCAAGAGTAGTAGAGACAAATAACAAATATGCTATTAATTAAAGTTTTAAAATACACAAAGGATTTATATGAATAATTTTAATAATTGAAGGAAAATAAATACTAAGAATATTCTTCCCAAATTTATTGGCAAACCCATATTACATGTTCAAAAATGTTCAATTTACTGTTTTTTTAATAAATTGTCTCTAGAGATGTAAAACCAATGTCTATACTGGATCTTAAACTGAAGTGATTTTAAACAATGACACCTCTGGTTACTATATTACAATTTTCAAGAAAACATTAGAACAGAAAGCACCAAAGCAATATTGAACAACTATAGAACTATAGTGCAATGTATAAGAGCAGAAATTTCATTTGTAGAAAGACTTGTGTTTGAGTCTAATCTTTCACACTTACCAGCTAAGTGACCCTGGGTAAGCAAAATAATTTTTCCAAGCCAATTTTACTATCATAAAATGTGAGTAAGGGTACTCAAACAAAGTAGCATTGTTAGGATTAAATGAAATAATGCTTATAATTGCTAAAAACAATTTTTGGCTTATATTAAATGTCTAATGAGTGTTAGCTCTCATTTTGATGATCTGAATTGGTGAAGGATGTAGCGCTTTGCTAATACTCTTCATGATATTTCCAAAAAAGAAAGTGAAATTTTGAAGTTAGTCTTTTCTGCACAAATACAAACTGTCGATCTTATCTGGAATTATAAGCAGAAAGCACACCTGTGAGAAATATAATTCTCAAGGGATTTATGCGAAATTGTAGAAAATCTGTATTTTAAATAATTTCAGTATCTCTTCTCTGGAAGAAGAAATATAAATCTCATAGGAAAGCAAACTCTTCTTTCTTGGTCAATGCTCAAAAAGAATCACATCCAAATAAACATGGCAAGTGCAGTAGTTATATGCAACTAAATTTTGAGAATACTAGAATAAAATAATCATCTGGGTATAATATAATCTTTATGCCTCACATGGCTTAAATAAATTCAATGATAGCCAGCGAAATAGTGCATATGTAGCAAAGGAGAATCAACAACAAAGAGAGATCTAGGAAAGAAGACACTGAGTAGCACTTGGCTTAGGGACAGGACCCAAAAAGTAGCAATGAAGAATCAGTCAGTGAATAGGTTATTAGGCCTATGGTATCTGAGTGAGAGTGTGTACACAGGACAGCTGAGCAGGGAACAGATGAATCAGACACTGAAGAAGGGGAGGCACTGGCTCTGTGAGGTCATCAGGTGGTATTATCAGGTGGAAATGCCTGCAGAGTGACATTTCTTTCAGGATTTGAGTTCTAGGTGCCTTTTGTCCTTACCTAGAAATTGCTTGGCTGTAGCTTTCTTTCCATCCCTCCTCAACTACTGCTCACATACCTCTGAAGAAGAATCAGACAGTGAAGCTGTACGAGAGGCATTCAGAAATACTATTGTGCAAAGGAGTTTGATTTGCTTTTGGCTGCAAATAAAATCTTGAAAAAGCTCCTTATACCAGGATTCTATTGTAAATTTGCAGTTGTTCCTTTAACAATAACTAATATATTACAGACTTTTTTAATTAAGAAGTTTAAAAAATATTGGTATCATATATAAAAGACTTTCATGGCATACAGTTGCTACTAATATGGAAGAAAAGTCCTATAAAGTTTCATTTGAAGCAATGAAATAATATTTAGCTATTAGTAAGAATTCTGCTCTAGAGTTAGAGAGGGAAAGCGCTTGAGAAATCCAGCTGACAAGCCAAACATATATATATTTTACAAGTTACTATATTTCCCAAAGTGCCAGTCTCCTGTTTGATGAACATTCTATAAATACATGGATAATAAATTCTCTCAGACCATTCACAGGTCAAAAAAATCAATTTAGTATATAAGAGCAAATTGGGAGAGGATTTATTGTGTGAAAAAATTATTGTCCAATTTAGGCTAAAGGTGAAATATATTAAATGTATTAGAAAGAGTACATTTTGAAATTTAAAGTTTAGCTTATAGAAATTATGAAAGTTTATTACATTCTTTTTACTGTAGATATTGAGAGACAGAGGTAAAGACTTCCCAATTTATTCTACATTTAGAAATTGAGACAGTGCATAATAAAACCTTCTGTTTTTGATGTTTAACTGGAAGTAAATTTATATGTATATATATATATATAAAATTATATGTATTTAAAAAATTATACATGCACACACACATACACACACATATATGCTGGAGTTGGTTTAGACTGGCTTGCAACAGCTGATAAATTTTCAAAAATATGAGTCAATTGATGTTACGTTGTTAGGTTGATACAGGCCAAAGTGAATTTCATACCACCAAAATCAGAAGTTGGCCAGAAATTGCTAAAAATCAGTCCCTTTCCCAGAGAACTGGTTGCTAAATATTACCAGCACATCACTAGCTACTTTAGTGTTTTATAATTCATTTATTTCAATAAATATTTGCTGAGTACTTGCCATGTTCCACATGCTTGGGATGCATGGATGAACAAGACAGACTTATGTAGTGGCTAAAGATAGCAGAAAATCTTTTGTTGTTTTAAATAAATTTATTGCAGCCATTAAAAGTAAGCAATTTTAAAAATCTCAGCTTTGTATAATATTTTTCTCTTTATTTCATGACTGTAACAATAGATCTTTAAGATGTGGTCTAAAAGGATAAAGGTATCTCTTAATGGAATTCCCACTAGAATCTGTGGCTTATTCCCTATATATCCCCAGCCTAAGCATGATGCCTGGAATATAACAGGTATATAATAAATATTCATTGAATAAAAGATAAACACAAGAGGAAGGTGTCCTGCAAAAGCTGGAGAGTCTGAACTGGTTTAGGAGTACCTGTCATCAGTCTATTATGACTAGATGATTGTGTATTATATTTGTTAAATGTTTCTTTACATTTTTCTGCATAATATCCATACCACAATTATAAAAATTACCTACATAACAACTAAAGTAAGTGTAGAAATCAGAAGCATTCGCATTGTATCGCTATAGCTTTAACTATATAACAAGAATATATTGATCAACAGATGTTAGCTACTGTTAGCACTTTCTGTGGATCACTTGAAATATGCCAGTCCCTGTGGCACAGTGAAGGAACAAAAGCAAAGAGAGTCTAACTTGCTCTAAATTACACTTCCAGGAGTGGAGGTAGGATTTAGAATTAGATAGAGTTTAGGTATGCAACTAATGAGTTTTCATTATATTAGTGTAGCTTAATTTATGTTACATTTACCTATATGTTTTTCTTTGTATCAGGACCTTTTTCCTACAAAAAAACAAATTAATTCCTGTAAGTAAGTCATTTTTATGTTCGGTTCACAGCAGATACAAAACAGATTTGTCCTTTACACAGGGCAATTCATAAAGTACCCCACTTTTGTTTGAGGAGAGTCAACTCTTCAAAGCTGATGTAGAAGAAAACTGATTCAGATTATTGGGAAATCAAACAGAACAATTCCAAAACTGTTCCTTTGGGTTTGAAAATTGCTAAAATCTAGTTAGTCTGGTAAGTAACATTGCCAGTCAATCTTATGTTGTAAATTATGAGCTTTAGTGACGGGATGTTCTTTTTTCTCAAAGACATACTAAAGAAAGAAATGATGTAATAAAACATGTTATTCTACTACTGAAAATCCTTAATGACTTTGCTAGTTCCTAGAATAGTGAGAATTTATATTCTTGTTTTAAATTCATCACCTTTTAATTTATATTTTAAATTTTGCTTTATAAATTTAATAATTTATTCAAGTGTAATACTACTACTAATATTACTACTAATAGCTAAAGCTTAAATCATATTTACCATTGCCAGTCACGGTTTAAATAAAATATTTTTCGTATATGTGTATATATAATATGTTCAATAACCTTACTGGTTATTTTTATAATAATCCATTTTGATAGGAGAATATTGGCAATTCACAAGGTTAAATAACTTGCCCAAGCTAGTAAGTGGTAAGTCCATGTTACATAATAAATGTATAAAATTTCTAAATAGAACCACACATATTCGTATAATTTTTTTAGTTTATTAAGGTGCACAATTAAAAAGCTTGAAGGTCACGATCTTTGAGAGTAAATTAACTTGGAACTTGTGGACTGTATATTGTGGTAGGAGGCAGGGCGGGAGAAAAGATAAGTAATAGCATTATTAGCAAGCATTTATGATTATCAATGGTCTGGCATAATTTTACCTTTTTTTAAAATATTTTTTTATTTTTCAATTACAGCTGACACACAATACCACATTAGTTTTGGGCATAAAACACAGTGACTAGATATCCACATAATTTATGAAGTGGTCCAAAAACAACAGTTAAATGCCATGAAATAGGTGGCAATGCCTTAACCATATGCATGTTGTCAGGTCCAAGGGCCACTTCTGTCCTTGTCAAGGGAAGTGCTAATCCTCTCTCTTTTCATACAACACAAATTTACCTTTTTAATATTATATTCTTTCACATGTGTTCTTCTGCTCCTATTCACACAAGGCAAAGCACTCTCATGATTTTTTAAAACAAAAACAAAAACAAAACAAAACAAAAACATTCTATTTCTCCCCTTTAAGCCTTATTCCTTTCATTCATTCTAACTAGAATGTGTTTTCCTTAAACATCACTTCTCTAAATCATTCCTATTCTCTTACAGGTCTTTACTGTGTGACACCTAAGCCAAGAGGCCTCCTCTGCCCTTAGGTGGAAGCTCTGTGGGGCTCATTCCCTCCTTCCCCAGGCTCCTATGGCATTCTGCCTCAGTTAGAGATGGTTCTTCTCACTGCCTACTATTGTTAATAAATGTTTATGAAAGTATGCCCCTAATTTACGTTAGCATTTGGAAGTAGGGGAACATAACTTACTGTCTTTCTCTCAAAACAGACTTTAATAAAGCCAAAGAAACATATTCTAGCCATTAAAGCTGACCAGGCTTAAAAAGGCTGACCTCTTTTTCACCCGGATTATTTCAGAAAGAATGAGATTATTGTCATCCAGTGACATTTTTAAGAGAATAACTCCAAATGATCTCTGAAATCCCTTACAGCTTCAATATCATGTGACCATTTGACCTCTAAAAACGTCAAGTTGAGGAAAAGAACTTTAATGAACTTGTTTAAATAATTATTTTAAAATATATGTACCATTTATTTACATAAAACTGGAACAAGGGTTAAGAGTAAGGCAGCTTGGAAAACAAATTCATAGAGGATCAATAAAGAAATAAAAATAAAGCTGAAAGAACATAAAAAGGAAAAAAAGTCAATGTGATATTTTAAAACTATGTTGACAGCAAACATGTTATTTTTTATTTTACCATAATGTTTTCTACCACTGAGCAGATATAGTTCAAATATCATTATAGCAATTCAATAACTGAATATAAATATATTTGGGTAAGTAGAATCATCTCATTTTGGGTTTTGAGTGCTTTTCTTTAATTTTGATTTTTTATAATTTGAAGATAAAAATGTTTATTTGTGACACCTAATAAATTCAAATTAGTAACTCTTGATCATTGAAGGCATCAATAGGAAAGAAGTATAAATGAATTTCATAACATTCAAAATAGGTTTAACATATATATATAAAATAAATGTATATAAATACTAAACAGGGTATTTCATCATTAGACTCTGACATTTTTAACTTTTAAAAAATAACCATTTAAAGTGGAGTTAGTTGTAGAAATTAGAGAATGTAAAAACCGTCAGCTGTTTCAGAGACACCCAGTATTCCCTCTCACTCAACAGCTGAGATAACTAAGGCTTACAGCACTTGCTTCCCCAGTTTTCATACGGTGAGTCCATTTCTCACACTATATTTCGACCTCATCAAGTAAAAGGAAAGTGAACATTTACATTTACATCTTCTGAACTAGAAAATATTGTGTGATGTAAATAATTAGTTGAATAAATATCAACTCAATCCATGTTGAATAAATGAATACATGAAAGAATGAGAAATTATGTAACTTGAATGACAATCCACATTTTCTGTCCAGTGTTTGTTCCACCATGCTATTTTACATCTCTAACGTTATTGCTGTTGTCTGTTTTCAGGAATTAATAAAATGAAAAGTAAGTTTGTTTTAATCTTGAAAGTATATTAATGAATAAATTTTATGAGTTAATATTATATACATGACAAGACATGTTTTTTTTTTCCTTGTGAGACAAAATAATGGACTGCAAATATTGTTTTATAAAGAAAAGCAACAACTGTTTCACATAAATCATTTTAACCTTTGGTAAAGCACAAAACTATTCATATTCACCAGTGTGCAAAAGATTTTATATACACTTACTCTTTTATATTTAGACTATTTAACTTAAATACAGTTGCTGTATTAAAAAAAAAGAAAACAAATTTCACCTAGATCATTTTAATAGTTTCAAACAACCAAAAATCTAACAATTGGGAAATTTAACTAACTTGGATATTGTGACCAATGCATTAGAAACACAAATTTCTTACACTTCATCTACAAAAACTTCAGTGTTTATTAGTTTAAATTGACATCTTTTGACATGCAGTTAATAATTTTGATGGTAATTATTAGAAAAAGCTTAAAAGATGTAGAATTTTTATTTGTACATTTTCATGGAAGTCAAAAGTTTTTCTTATGGAAAAGCAAGATTTATAATATTTGCCATCGAAGAACAATGATGAAATAAAATGTAAAGGTCTAAAGTAGTTAGAGGTAAACTATGAAATCCATTTAGAGGGCCAAAGATAAGACACTATTACACTGGATTATTAGTATAGCAGCTATAAATGTGAACTGCTTGGTTTGTATTTTGCGAAGAATATCATTCTATCATTTACAGAGGCTATTATGTTCTTTATAAGACTGGTGTGAGAGATAACTAGATAATCATACCAATCTTTGGTTTGAAAAGATGTTTTCCTGTTAAGAGAAAGAAAAGCCCACTAGTAATTTATAGTCCATAAGAGTTTTGTAATCTAAAAACCAGGGGCATACCATTTTATTAATCTCCTGGAGTCTTTCTATATTCCAAGAGAAAACTGGCTAGCGATGTCCTTGTGGGTGATTATTCGTCAGTGCCTCTTTCTATCTATGTGCCTGTGTGTTTTAGCTTTTCTTCCTCCTGAAGAGTATTTCATTACTTCCTTATAATGGCATGCCCCTTGCTGAACCGTCAGTCTAGAGCTGTGAGCAATCTACTTTTGCATGCTTTCTTGCTGAAGGCCTATCATTTTTCTTTTTTTTTTGGTTCCCTACAAACCCTAATTTCCATAATTTCCTTCATATCATTGTTATCAGTGGATCTAAAAAAAAAGATTAAAAGAAAAATCTAATAAATCAACTTTTAGTTAATTGTCTTCCATCCAATTGATGGAAATAAAATAGTTTACCTAAAACAAGCCAAGAATGTGTGTGTGTGTGTGTGTGTGTGTGTGTGTATTAAAAATTACCTTGCAGACTGACATCATAGGAACACAAAACCCAAATTCTGGTTCAGTTTTGATTCAAAACAATTAATGCTTTTAGAAATTTTAGTAAGAATCCAAGAGGTGACTATACACTAAATAGTACTCTGACATGGCCTACATTCAAATTTAAAACATATAATTATCATATTACATATATGCTATTTGTAAAGTTGATACTCCTGGGAGATTTGTACTGTAACTAATGTAACTAATGATGAAGAAGCAGATGATGTTTTGGCTGTTGTCAAAAAAAAGTATGCTAGTGAGAAAAAAAAGTATTTATAGTTCAGTTCAAAGCATCTTTAACAATAAAATCATGTTTTCTACCAGGTTCTGCTTCAACATTTATTATAACTTACACTAAAAATATTTCTATTGATGCTGTTTCTTCTAAAGGTATTTTAACATATCGATCTCCTAATTTTCTTTTTAGTCTGAATGTTGATCAACAACAGGAAATATGCCATTACAATGGATTGGGGAAAAATGCATTGTGGGAATCCAGTTAGGCTACTGAGAACATTTCACTGCTTTCAGAGCAGAGCCTGTAAAAGTACAATATATTCAAAAGCAGCCAATCTGGAAATATCTCCTCCTTGTTTATGGATGAAGCCATGTAGTTTTACTGATTCATAATGGAGCTACAGCCTTTTATTCTGACAGTTTAAACACCAGAAAGAAAAATAAAACTGCTATGTGAGAATTTCCCTCATAAACGGTTTCATGTTAAGACCTACTGTCTATAGGTTCATATTAAGAGTCACAACAGGTCTGATGTCTGGGATCACAAAACTTCCTCTTAGTACAACAAACAGTGTTTCAGGAATAGGAAAAAAAATACAACTTAGAAATAAAGCTTGGTGAGCTATTTTCGAGTAAAAATTTAAATTTTATAAAATCTAATGGTAATTTTCCAGAATACACAAAGATGTCTTCATCGGCATAGTAAAAATTAAAACAAGATCACCTATACATTTTTACATACTTTCCACAAAAATGCCATCAGCACATTGATTAGAATATATAAGATCTCTTGGGAGAAAAATACTTTTTGCATTGCAGCCTGTAAGCCCAACTTGTAATAAGAGACAACACACATTAATAGCTTTATCAAAAAGGGAATACAGCATTTAGAGATGCAAAACACCATTTTGAGGTTTTCCAGGTACCATAATGATAGTTTTTCTTACCTCTGAATATTCATGACAACTCATAAAACTAATGATAAACATAAAAATTGATGTGAACGTTTGACTAATCTGCTCTTATTTGTTTGGAAGAGCTGTCGTAATTGCCTGGTTTGTAAATTAAACATCTGCTATGGGAATAAACAAAAACATAACTGAGCATATTCAAATAAATTGAATCCACTCTGGTTCTATAAATTTTATTATATGGGCTCATCAATTTTATTACACCTGAACACAGCATTGCCACCAAAGTCAATGCATTTTTAGGTGTCCTATTTGTAAGAATAAACGCTTTCTTTTTCTAATAAAATGCAAGTGTTATTTAGTTCATTTTTAAAGGCATGTTTCCATATCAGAGCTCAACTCATTTAAGCCACTCGCCATATTAGCTGAACATGAGCTGGAGCTTCACTACCAGGCTCCTTAAAGGATTCAGGAGACCATTAAAATCACCTCTACATCACAGCGGCACATGTCAAAAAGATATTCATTTCACTTCAATGAAATTAATCTGTCTGATGGTGAGCATAGCCATATTTTTCTAGTTTCTGAGCCATAAAGATGAAACATATAGCAGAACAACTAACCACATCAAGGGCCACAATTAAAGAGAGAAGAAGGCTTGCTAAATTTTAGGAGTCATACTTTTGATGTAATTATGCATATAATTTTTTCTGTAGTAATTCTTTGGTGCCGCAGATCTGTTAAAATAATTCATATATCAGAGGGTAGGGGGGAGGTGGAAGAGGAGGGTGAATGGGGTAAAGGGGGTCAAATATGTGATGACAGAAAGAAATCTAATTATGAGAAGTGAACACTCAGTGTAAATATATATATGCCTTATTGTTAAAGTGTACAGCTGAAACTTATTGGATTTCATTAACCAATGTCACCATAAAAAATAAAAATAATAAAAAACAACAATTCATATCAATAATTCCATTTTCTGTAGAGATTATCAAGGCAAATTAATTACGTAAAAGACAGACAAGTAAATAATGGGCAGAAATAATTGCTACTTTAGATAATAAACTTAATATTAGGCTGCTTGTGAGAGGAAAATGATGTAAGGTAGCATAAGACAAAATATGAAATAGCTCAGAAATTCCTGGCTTCCAATATTTTTAAGGCACATTCCATGTTGTTCTTAGAAGTGTGAGGTATGAATGACAACAATTGGCATATTGTGTGATGATGCGCTTAAACTTTTGTATAAAGATAATATAAGCATGTTGACATAGCAGATTCCATTTTAAAAATATTTAAAAAATCAAAATTTCCAGTTAGCAAGGGAGCCCAAAACTTCACATTTACTTTCCTTGAGATCACAGTTGCTGACCTAGAGGCTTGATACCTATATCCCTGATAAGCTGGGGCTTCCCTGGCCCTTCGTTTTTCCCTCTAGAAAGAAGCAGTTTCATCATTGCTCAATCAGGAACTCTGTAAGCTTAAGGAGGTCTATGCAGGCTCGAGAGAGAGAGATTCTTGTAACTGCAATTTGTCAGAAACTTCAATTACTAACCATATTTCACCGAGTACTTCTCATTTCTAGGCTTTTCTCATAAATTGAGGAAGACTTTTTAGTCAAGCAGGTAATGACATGATTTCAGGACAATGATTTAGGGACTGGACTACCAAATCATCTGACTTAAACTGAAGTATAAAGTGAAAGAGATAATCACCAAGATTTGCTCAGAAAAACAAAGTCAAAGCCAAACTATGGGCCCATGGAAAGACAGTGTCTTATTAGATCAAAGTCGATTGGCTAGTAAAGTGTCATGGACTCAAAACATTTTAAAATCCATATCACACCCAGCAAGACAGTACATGCAAGAAATACCAACCCTGACTTTCAAACTGTTCACGAGGTTTTGATTCAATAGTGACAATAGCCTTAGAGAAAATTCATCTTGTTATAGTCCACTAGATATACGCTTTCAACAGTATCTGAAACAGTTATTGCTAATTTTTATGCTATATGGTGGTAGTAGCAATTAGGAACAGGTAGTTTCCATTATAACTGATGGAAAAAATAAACTTGCAATCTCTTATAGTGTTTTTAGTAGGACTTCAATCTTCCAAACACAGATTTAAGTCTCATGCCTATAAATATATTTTGAGAGGTAGAAAAAAAAGTATTGTCTTTCATTGCCAAAAAAAAGTCCTTAGATTTCAATATCATACATACCCAACAAACACAACATGTTGAAAGATGTGCTCTCTTTTGTGTACTAGCTAGCCATTTATTTTTTAAATGCAGTAATTTGATAGTTCATCTATCAGAAGTCTTTGCGAACTTTTAAAACTTTAATATATGTCAAAGTTTAGATTTATGTTTTGTATGGAATTGAATATAGCATAAAATATTATGCTCTACATAAGGTGCTGTAATGATTATACTGTTTTATTCTTTGGAGAAAATAGGATGCTCAGGTGCAAGGAGCTAGAGTGCTGCAGAATGTATAAGAAGAAAACTGACAAAATAGGAGATTAGAAATGGGTTCTCTGATAAGTGATGGATAAGTCATCAAGACCCAAAGGAGAGGCAGGAGTTAACTGACAAAGGAGGAGGAAGTGAGAATATTTCATGAGAGGGCATAGCAAGCGAAGGCCCTTGTGGGATAAAATCATGCTGCACTGCAGGACCTCCAAGGCCAGTATTGCTCTAACACAAAGTTGAGAAGGGAGAGTTAAGAGTTTATGTCAATAACATTGGCAGGGGCAAATCACTGGGGGGATAAGGATGGGATGTGGATGCATAGCATAAAGGTCTAAAAGTAAGAGAATGGGAAAAATTTTTAGAAAAATGGAGTTTTAAGGTCATAGGTGTTAAAAGGCAAACTGAGGCATATTAAAACTTTTAAGAGTATTTGAGCAAACATTGATTTGAATTGGGCAGCATCCAACCTAGCAGATAAAAAGGAGCTCTGAGGATATGTGCAAAATGAAAGACTTGTAGGCAAACAGGAACAGGAACAAGAAAGTTATACTAGGTAAAAAAAAAAAAAAAAATGAGTTGGTTATTGCAAGGTTATTTTCCTTTAGAGCAGGGTCTCCAACCCCTGGGCCATAGACTGAAAGGTCTGTGGCCTGTTAGGAACCGGGCTGCACATTAGGAGGTGAGCGACAGGTGAGTAAGCAAAGCTTCATCTGTATTTGCAGCTCCTCCCCAGAACTAGCATCACCTCCTAAGCTCCACCTCAGATCATCAGGCATTAGATTCTCATAGGAGCATCAGTCTCTGGTGCCAAAAAAGGTTGGGAACTGCTGCTTTAGGGGATGGCAAGAGTTGATTAGGCAGATTACCTAATTAATGCTGACTGAGCAATTCTTAATTGAGTGTTTTAAGGTTCCATTTCCAGGTGAGCCAAACTAATCAGGTTAAGTCTCTGTTGATGTGGGCCTTAGCATAAGCAATCCGATTTTAGGCCTATTGTCTTGTTTTTAACACAGGCAATGGAGTTTGCAGAAGAGAGGGATTCAGCTGAGGGCCAGAGTTTCAGAAAAGTTGCATGATTCGACACCTATATCAGTATCCTCATAGTCTTGTGAACATGGGCAACTTACTTAACCTCTCTGTTCATCAGTTTCCTCATCACTAAAAAGAGATAATAATATTAATATCAATTTCCTAGGCTTGTAAGGATCAAATGCAACAACAAAGGTAAAGGGCTTCTTGGTACATAGTAAGTAGTCAATAAATGTTGACCACTATTTTTTGTGTCCTTGCATAAACCACACATTCTTGACCTTAATTTTCTGAGGGTATTGAAATTGGTTACATCTAACAAGTTCTCTAACTTAAAAATCTATGATTTTATCAATGTAAGAGGAATATCAATATGTAAATTGGAAAAAAAATAGAATTAGCTTCCCTTTCCAAATTTTTTTCATTTGTCCATTATGAGAATTTCTTTTAAGTAGCTCTGCAGTCTGTTCTTCCATATCTCCAACTCTATATTTTCTGAACATGGCCACAAAGAAACATTCATCTAGGATAGGATACCTATAAATTCTTTCATTTTCAATGGTCATTTAAGTAAGATGTGACAGAGACAGAAACTTGCAGAAATATCAGTTATCCCTTCTTCGGAAATTGAATGTTTTCAGCTGTTTAAAATTAAGTCTGTCTTTTCTAGTCTTCTGTGTTGCAGGGTGTGGACAGGTGACTAAAGATTTGGCCAATGAGAAACGCATGAATGTTCTATATGGTAGTCTACAGGAAATCTCTGTAACATATGCTTTTGACTCTTCTTTCTTTGTCCTGCTTATAGAATGTGAATGTGATGCCTAAACTGAAGCAACCATCTAGAAGAATAAGATGGAAATTGAGTGATTATAGTGGAGAAGCAGCAAGATAAAAGATGCCTGCATCTCTGACCACATAGCAATGTATTAGTTCGAGATAAGAACCACCTTGGATCTTTTATGTAAATAATAAATAAACTTCTGTCTTGTTTAACCCAGTTATTTTGGCATTCCTATCACTGTCACCAAGATAAAGATATAGAGATAGATGATAGATCGATGATAGATGATAAATAGATATCAAGATATATCAATAGATATTATTTTGATATAGTTATCTATCTACATAGATGGATAGACATATCAAAGGAAGATCTAGTCTCATACAAATAAGAATTTATGTTATTGTCCAAATTACTTTGAAATGTTGAACAAGGTTGAACAAATAAAATTTCTTAAACTATATAAAGGTATGTTTATAAATCTATATTCATACATATATATATGAAATTATTAAAACTCAGTAATGGTTTAGTACTTGTAAAGCTCAAACATATAATTCAAAAATGCAAATTTAGGACTTATTTTATTAATCAAAACAAATTGTATTTCAAGGAAAAAAATCTATTTAAATTTGTTCAAAGCAGGCTGAGGAAGGAAGATCCTGTAAGATTATAAATATCTTAGAACACAAGAAAAGTAAAAAGCAGTCAAATAAACAGAATCCAGGAAATATATGAACCAATTTGTCAACAGCAATAGTTTCTAAAGACTATCCTAAGGAAATAACTCAGGGTATGATATCCCATGATTCAAGCTACTAAAAGAATGAATCAACTATAATTGGTCCATTACAGTGTATGAGCTGGGTAGCATTTGGTTGAATGTTCAGTTCTGGTCCAACCTCTATGCCCAGAAGTATTTAAGTCATATGTTTTCATTGATGCTGGGTCTCTGGTGAGAACATTCTCTTAGAGTGGAGACCGATAAAGTAAGGAATTATTAGCTTCTTTAATATACTATTAGTTAATAATTTATTAATTGCAATATATCTATCTTTTTATAAACTGTGCTGGTAATTACTTAGCAATCAACATTCTCAACCTCTTCTATGCCAATAATATTGTAAGGATTTCTATACTGGTATTAAAGTCATTTTTGCTTAAATACTTAAGGAAGTTTTTTCTTTACCATGACTTATACACTACTCTAATGATGATGATAGCTAGCAGAACTCAAAATATTATGTGAAGAAAATGATTGTCATGAAATGACTTAAGAGATGTTTTTTGACAGTTGATCCAATATGGTCATGTAAGTTTCATGGAAGTTAAGGAATTCTATTTTTAAAAACTGCTATATCCTTGGTGTATAGTTACATATAATATGCATTCCTATTTTTTGAATGAATGAGCTGTCTATCTAAAACACATTGACTAAAATTTACATACAGTAGAGTTAAATGGCAATTATCCAAAAGAGAGCTTAATATTGGCAGTACAGCAAAAGCATTAAAGATGTTAATCTCCCAAAGAAGTTGCATATGACAGATTTCTGAGACTATTACAAGCCCTAGAAGTGCTCCAGAGAATTAAAGATATCAGAAAGGTTACCATCTAGAATTCCTTTGATTCATCAAAAAAGAATTCAGATAATAAGGGCATTTTGTTTACATAAATTATTTTATCTATACAATTGTCATTAGCATTGATTATTACTCTCAATGTGCTTTGTTAACTACTTTTGTGAAGTTCTCACCTATACAAAACATGCAATAGTGAAATATGTCCAGTGTTGTGCTAGTTGACAGTAGGCTACTAGCAATTAAACTTCATATGAAGGTCATGTTTTAAACAGCAAACATATAGCAAAACAATACTAACATAAACCCTCCAGAAAAAACAAAGCATGTACTTTTTTCAAATTGAGGTCAAATTTTGTTTTCATTTTTTTTATATTCTATCGGCAAACTGAATGTGTATACATAAAACAACAATGTACTTGAAGACACACACAAACACACATGCATCAACTCTAACATAATCCAATGATTTCATTTAAAAAATAAAACATGAAGATGGTTCTATTTTCAATTGCCTTTGTAAAGGTTGTTATCCTTTGTTATTTTAGAATTATACTCCATGATGTATAGGTGTGCATTCTATAAAATATGACTTGTGTCTGATACCATGCTTTAAAATCAAAGTGTGAAATCTCAAAATTAAAATTTACAATTTAGAGTTTGAAGAGAACTTAGAGGAACTGTAACACAACTAACCCATCAAAGGCAGAAATACTCTTCAGAATGCTTTTTTTTTTAGTAACTAGTTAATTATTTTATTAGCAGTAGCTTCCAACATTGGATACTTCCATTGTTTTGATTATGAAATTAAAATTATCTGCCAGTAATGTTCACTTATTGATCCTAGGTTAGCACTCGAACATGAATTGAAATCAAACTTCTTTGCTCCATGAGAGAACCTTCTGAATTGTTTTAAAAGTATAGTTGGTATATAATATTATATTAGTTTCAGGTGATCAATATGGTGACTAGACATTTACATATCTTACAATGTAATCACCTCACTAAGTCTATTAATCATCTGTCACCATGCAAATTTATCACAATACTATTGACTATATTCCCTTTCATTCTTTTCACCCATCCCCATCCCCAGCCTCCACTCTGGTAACTATCAGTTTGATCTTTGTTTCTATGAGCTCATTTTTGATGCGTTTTATCTTTCTCCCTTAGTCACATGTCTTTACAGTCCTAATAAATTCCATCAAGCTTTCTATGACATGATCTATAACATGATTTTCAAATTCCTCCCATCTCTTCTGTCTTAAAGAACAAAGTACTTTTGACAAAGGCTCATATCACAAATGCTTTAGACTCTGCACCATCTTAAATCTTAGAAGTTTTTAAGCATAATATACTTATACAAGGTCAATCTTAGCCAACTTGGGCTACTATAACGAAATTCCATAGACTGGATGTCTTAACCAAAGACATTTATTTATCAAGTTCTGAGGGCTGGGAAGCCCAAGATCAAAGTATCTGGATTTGCTTCTTGATGGTTTGCAGGTGGTGTGCATCTTGCCTGTGCTCTTATGGCTTTTCCTTAGTACATGTGTGTAGAGAGATAAAGGGAGCTCACCTGTCTCTTTCCTTTATAAAATTACTAATTCCATCATAAAGCACTGTCCTCATGATTGAATCTAAACCTAATTACCTTCCAAAAGCCCCACCCTCAAATACAATTGTATTGGAAGGTAGGGCTTCAAAATTCCTATGAATTTTGGGGGAACACTAGCATTCAGCTCGTAACACCATTCCTATGTCAACCTTCATATAGCTAGAGTGGAGTCTGGCACTAGTAGGTAATAATGGAATAAAGTCTTGTAATTTGTATTTTCAATAGGTTTTCTTAGTCTGTGACTACTTATAAATAAAGAATATATCTTAAATAAAACATTTTCTGGAATATTGTGATAACTTCTTAAACAAACTATCAAGCTGATTGTCAAGCATTATCAAAGCAAAAAAAAATTTACTTTAAAGATGGGATCCCCAAAATTTTGAGTAAAAGGTCAGAATTTAATCATATCTCAGTTCTCTTAGTTGAATACTAGGATATGCATAACACTGTAGGTCATGTATAACACTTTTTTTTAAATAGAAACTAACTTCTCTACGAACAAAAATATAAGGACAGGGCCGTTCTCCAGTCATTGCTAGTTTGTCACTACACCAACATAGATTATTGTGCAGTAACATCATTAATTAAACTGGGCAGTCTTTGGAATATCAATGAATATTATTCTCTTCAACAAGGAAGATTTAAGTTTTAAGTGAAGAATCATTTTTAATCATTTTGATTAAAAACAAAAATAGTGAAAACTCTCTGTCTTTGGGAAAATTGGTGGAAGTCACTTTCTTGTTTCTATATTAATTAGTGGCTGTTAACACATTTTTTCATATTTAATACCCCTATGGATACAGTAATAGTGGTCCCCTAAGAAGGGAATGCTCTAAAGAGGAATAAGGAAGAAGTAAACCATTATATGTGGTTTACAAAGCCTCTTGAAGTGATTACAACAATTAGCATTTAATACTGCCACACAAACCAAAGTCCCACACAAAATCATTGAATTTCAAAATGAAAAGCATTCTTTTCCTGCATTAAACTCTATAGTCCTAAAGAGAGCCAAAGCATTATTCTCATTGTTATTGTTATGATTTTGGCCAGGAAATATAGGGATACTTCTAATTATTAGGACAATGAAAATAAAATTCAGTATGTCATATACTTTCATTAAAAAAAAAAAATATATATATATATATATATATATACATATATATATATATAGAGAGAGAGAGAGAGAGAGAGAGAGAGGGAGGGAGAGGGGGAGGAGAGGGAGAGGAGAGGGAGAGGGAGAGGGAGAGGAGAGGGAGAGGGAGAGGAGAGAGTAGAGGGAGAGGGAAGGGAGAGAGAGAGAGAGAAAGCATGCTAGTAACCAACGTGTATTAGATGAGAAATAGAGTAATCAATCAAAACAAGCCATAAAAACTTGGTATGCTGAAAAGTCTCTGCCTCTAAAATTGAACTTTAAAATAGAGTGTGCATGCATTAACAATGATCAATGCATTCATAGCAAGTGCCGTCATCTGAATATACAATTATAAGCACTGGTTTCCATTAGGCCTGAGTATGTGCTATTGTTTTTTGGAGCTTTCCAAAAGTGCAATGAAAGTTGCTTTTTGTTTAAAATAAAGGGATTTGTAATAACACTAGAAAACTTACCTTTTGTAATAGTATTAGTATTTTCTGTCAAGCCATGAAAAGATGATTTAGGATTTTTGTTTCTGGGAAGTATGTAGAATTGAAGAAAGATTTTTTTTTTCCTTCTTAATGCTAGCTTCATAATGAATGCCTTAATCGTTAGAAAACCCATTTAAATCTTTTACTCACAATTTCCTGAAAATAGCCGTGGTTCTATGTTGAAAACCTTCTAGGGCAGCCTTTATTTTATGGCAGAAAAATAATAAATAATGTCCTATGCTACTTTGTGTAGAGAATCTGGAGGTTGAGATAGAATAAAGTTCAAAAGAGTTTTTCTGAGACACGAGTGAGGAAAATATGCACACCTTACTGTCTTGTACAATTTGGAATGCCATACATGCAGTCACTTGAACAGTGTCTTAACAAAACTGAAGGTCATTTAGCTTTCACTAAAAGTAAAGAAAACATAAAGTAAAATTAAAGCCTACTTCCTCTTTATAATGAGAATATTTTTAAGGACACACCTCTTTATAAATAATTTTGTTGTCCCAGGATAAAATGACTCAGGAAAAAAAAAAAAAGACAAGAATTTCTACCCTGTGCACAAATCATGTAGGCCTCCCCATTGTTGCTCCTTTGCTATTGTCACAGTTAATCTCTATCTTGGCCCACAAGGGCGCAGCCTTCCTAGCAAGGCCACTACTGTTATCTGCTATCCTTTACACTTTGAGCTTTTGTTCATCTCTGGTCCTCCAATGCCAGAGCCACTGTTTGAGAAGCCACTGCTACTAATTCATCACTCACAGCAATAACCATTGATATGGTTTAAGAAAAACATTAACATTTCTTTTTTTCTATGTATTCTCCATGTCAATGTTCTTTAACCTTCAGAAATTATAAAATGTTTCTTTTTTATATTGTTTTGGCTGAATTTGTAAAATGGATTTCTGCTACAGGAAGATTTATTAATCAGCTAATATCAGCCCTTTCTTGGGTTAGTTTTACTTTGACCAGATTGCAGGTCAGTGAGAGCCATACTTCTTATATTTTGCAAAAGCTCATCCTTAAATTAATTTGGCCAGTCTCCTTGTCTAAGTCCTCTGCTAGGGTTACTGAGCTTAATTCCACCACCCCACACACACACCCCCACACACATCCACCATCTCTACCCTACCCATAGTTATCTAGATTCTCTGGAGATTATGAACAGCCTAGAGGCAGGCTACTTAAATTAGTATCCTCCCTCTGTCACTTATTAAATGTGTAAACAATCCATCTCCTCATTCAGAAAATGTGACTTAAAGGACTCTCAACCTTTAGAGTTGTTTTGAGGATTTAAATGAATTAATGAACTTAAAATAATTAGAATGATGCCAGACCTATATTAAATGTAAGTTATGCTAATTTGAGCAACCACATATTGTTACAATAGTTGGAAGGAAATTAATTCCATTGTACAATAAGGGGCCAAAAACTATACAAAAGTAGAAGTCACAATGTTAGCCCTGGAAAAGCAATAGAAATGCGGTAGAGAAAAAGTCTAATATGAACTAGCAATATTAAAAGATGTAGCTAAGAAAATGGTCATAAGTGACATTGTGAGAACACAGCTTATTAAAACCTGTGAGTGTGTTGATTAATGTAAATTTCAGAACTGCAGCAGGTTAGGACTATTTTTAAAAATTCCATATGAGAGTAGCAAAATTAATTACATTTCAAGAACTAGACTCTTCAATACAGTAGGAAGAAATAAAACAGGCTCAGTTTCATAGTGGGCTTTATTTAAAAATTTTTGACTACATTAAGGAATTCTAGATAGTGAATAAGAGGAGAGCAATTTTCAACTGATACATTACAATATGCAAGATTAAAGGTAGACAGAAAGTTAATGTGCCTTTTCTAAATAAATTTTGGGTGTGTGGATGTTCCTATTTGGTTGGCTGATGAAGAATTGTATGATGAAAGTATTAAAAGTAAGTAAATGTAAGTAAAATTTACATGAAAAAAAATTACAGCAGAGTCTTTTCCAAAGCTGACAGGAGGAAGAAAATAGTAATAGCCGTTATGTAGGCAGAGAACCATGTCATCAAGTAAGATGATGGCTTTCAGGGATCACTATGGGAAACGTTGCTTGGAAGACAGAGACTGTCTAGGGAAGAGGAAAGGAAAGCATATTTGAGAGAGCTGAGTAGCCTTTCAAGGTGTATTATGTGAAAAAGAAAAATTAGGCAAAAAGATTTTGGCTAGGAATTTAGAAAGATATCAAGTTCCCACAAAAGGATCTGTTTGCATGGCTGCCTACGGCAAAAATCTTCCTGGCCACTGTCATCATATAGGGTGGGGTCTCTTCAGTGGTTCAGCATCACATCCAGATCTCGAATAAGCTGTGGGATCAGTTACGTAAATGACTCAGGTTTATTCTAACTCATCTCATTGTTTTTATTTTGCAATCATGGTAAATAAGAGGCTACTATGCTAAAAGGAGTCTTTATATTTTAGTCTCTCACATATTAGGGGGTGGTAAGGTTGGTGTAATGACACTCAAACTACTATACACATGCTAGCAATAAGAGAAAGTGTATTCATAGTTTACTGTGTCTATCAGAAATGGCTTATAAACTACTTCCAGTTCTTTTAGCCTTCTCTCTCTAGTTAAAGCCACTGCTGGGTCAACCAGCTATGTGTAGCCTCTGACAGACTTCATGCAGATGCAAGTTGAAAGTGCCTTGCTTGATATCCACACCGCAAACTCTTCACCTCTAGCCCCAGGACTTCTTTGCTGATATTAAGATAGCAGATGCCATATACCCCCACTTAGTGCTCACTCATATGCAAACCAGAAGCTCAGTGGGGTTAAGACCTCGTAAGGCAAACTTTTAACCAATAATATATATGAGCCAGTGAATAGTTTTATTTTGTTTTGTTTTCCCTTTTCCCTCTTTAGGTATATGATCCTCAGAATTAATCATTTATAAGCCTTTGTTATAAGCCATCAGAAGATTGTCCCAAGATAAAGCAGTAATGGTTTGGGGCCCAATTCCAATGTGAGGATAGCGAGGAGTTTTCCCACCAACAAGCAATTCTTGAGCTCCAGTTAAATGTCCTATAATCCAGCTCATTTCTTACACTATCTACCCAGAGACAGTATCAGATTCCGTGGGTTAAGGGGTCAGTTGTACAAGGCCGCCCCTCCTGCCCCAACTTCAGAAGTGAGTTGCAAACCCAGGTTATCATCTGTGCTTCTGACTTACTGGCTATAGATCGGAGGTTCTAACAACTCCCTCCTTGGGTTTGTTCTGTTTGCTACAATGTGTCACAGAATTCAGAGAATCATTTTACTTATTGGATTATCAAGATATAACTCAAGAACAACAAGATGGAAGAGATGCAAAGGGTAAGGGAAAAGGGCATAGAGTGTCCATGCTCTCTCTAGCATAACACTGTTCCAGCACTTCTATGTGTTTACCAACCTGGAAACTCTCAGAACTCTCTCCTTTAAGGTTTTTATGGAGGCTTCATTACAAAGTCAGGTTTAATTAAATCGCTGGGCATTGGTGACCTTCTCTTCAGAAATCAGGAGGTGAAACCAAAAGTGCCAACCCTCTATTCATTCCTTAATTCCTCTGGCAACCAGCCTCCATCCTTAGGTGCTGTCCAAAAGTCACCTCATTAACATAAACCCAATTGCAGTGGAAAAAGGCTTGTTATGAGTAACAAGACAGACATTTCACCTTTATGGCTCTGAAGTGATTTCAGAAACTGGACAAGAGACCAATTATTATAATAAAAGATGTTCCCATTGCTCTTAACACACAGAAATTTCAAGAGTCTTGGGAGCCATGAGCCAGAAACCCTGGACAACTACCAACTATATATATGAGAAATAGATTTTGATCATCTGAATGACCAAATATATTTCTTATAAATCACAATATCAATATCATAAGCAGTCACACTTGACAATAGTTGGTAGCCAGATTATGAATGTACCCTTATGATGGTGTCTCCCATTCCCTTACTCATTTGCATTTTCCTGGGATTATATTCCTAAATAAAGAAGCAACACTTAAGTCTTTATCTCAAACTCTCCTTTCCAAGGAATTCTGGCAAGGATGTTTGGCACCAAAATTGTCCCAAAAAGAGAACTAGAAAACTAGGATTTGGGAGCTTGCATCACTCAATTCTCTAATAGATTCATTCAATTGCTACTGTGATGGTGAGAAAACCTAATAAAACACATGTATGACAGAATATTGGAGATGATAATAGCAGTAGAGTTTTCAGTGGCCTGATGATTTAGAACATGCCACAAAATCCTAAAGAAAATGACAAGTAGTTGCATCTTATGCCTCAACCACTAGGAAAGATATGTAGTGCTTGGTGAATCTCTTTGGACATGAGAGGCAATATACATGAAAAGATATTTTAACTCAGTTATTGGTTGAGTAAGAAGACTCTAAGTTTTAAATCTGGCCCAGAACAGGATAGAACTAGGTAGTACATTTAGGCTACAAAATAAGATGCCCTATATTCATTCAGAATATGTGACCTAAGAGATCCAATAATGCTATAGGCATCTGAGGTAGATAAATCTCTGGACTGTCTCTGTTAAACCTTGATATAAAAGTCACAATGAAGACCCCTAAGGTTCAGAAAAAAGGCTATGCTTGCCTCTGAAATAATTGCTCTTCTTTTGAAAAAGAGCTCCTATATGTTTTGGGACCACAGTATACTTAAAAGAAATAGTAGAAATGGAAGGAAAAATGACTTAATGTACAGATATACATGAATCCCAGGGTAGTGATAAATGGCTTATTTATGGTTACAATCTAGAAAGACCCTAGACTATCAAAAATAAGCCAGTCTGAAGAAAAGATATGTGGCAATTTCCAGCCATTTTCTTTGACCACTCTAGTGTTTGTCCACTGGGCGTATGAATGGAGATACCATGATGACAAGGACTGATGTTACGCATTTACGTGATAGTATAACTTCCTTCTCATCGAGGCTAATATATCTACTTTGACTGCAAAATACATAATCTTCCAGTAACAAAGATTGATGTTGAACACTTAATTGCCCTTATTTACTAAGGAATACAATACTCCTTCATTCTAAAAGATTTCATTAGATATATATCCTAGATAACTGATCACCTTCTCTGTCTGCAGTGCCTACACTCTGCCAATATGAAAAACAGGAAACATTGAGAAAAATAAAAGTTTCTCAGCAACCTGTGGAACAAAATTAACATGTCTGACAAAATTTAATTTTAATCTCAGAACAGAGAAGAGAGAGACCAGGACAGAAAAAGCATTTGACCACAAAATCATAAAGAATTTTGATAAATGTTGAAAGATATAAATTTGCAGTTTCAAGAAGTTTAGTGAATCCCAAGCAAGGTAAATACAAGGAAAACTCTACTAGGGACCCAGGAAAAAGAGAAAACTTGTAGCCAGTTAGAATAAGATCACACATTACACACAGAGAAACAATCTGAATGCCAGCTAACTTCTCATCAGAAACAATGGAGGCCAGAACAATGTAGAATAATGTTTAAAGGGCTGAAAGTGAAAGAAAAAGTCAAGCCGGAATTCTATCTATAGTGAAAATATCCTTTAACAATGGAGGCAATATATAGACATTTTTAGCTAAAATAAAATCAAGAAAATTCATCATTAGCAGGCCCACAGAATGCTACAGATGCTAGAGTTATTCATAATGAAAGGAAAGAAATTTGGAGGGAAATTCTGAATTTATTTATTGAGAAATAAATAAACATAAAATGCTATTTTTTTCTGTTAAATTTTATGAAATACATATAACTAAAGCAAAAATTATAATATCTTGTTGTGGGTTTATAACATAAAGAGATATAATGTGACAACTATAGCATAAAAATGGCCTACATGTGGTAAATGTACTTTATGATTGCAAGATTTCTACATTTTACAAGAAATGGGTAGCGGAATAATTAAGCATATATAGTAGGATCCTTAACGCAATTACTAAAAACAATGTAAAAAGATATGACTAAAAGATAATAAGCATTTAATTTAGGATGTTCACATGATGATTCCGTCAATGCTGTCTGGATGATGTTGAAGCAATAAAAATAAACATATCTTCCAATTAATTCACTAATTTTAATTCAAAAGGTATATACATGTGAACTTTTAAGCATTTAATGTTTCTCAGTGAGAAAAGAATATAAACAAAACTTAAAATGAGAATCTATCAGCTATAAGTTTTTGTACAGGCTGGCTATTTTGAAGTATTTCATATTGTCTTAATGCTTGAAAACATCCAAAGTCTAGGATACGATTCAAAATTATTTGATATACAAAGAAACAAGGAAACTCATTTCCAAGAGAAAAAATAAATAAGGAAAATTGTCTTTAAGGTGATGCAGTATTGTCCATTGTTACATATTTATAGATTATTATGTAATTATAAAATTATAAAATGTTTTTTCATAAACCATTGAAAGCATATGTATAAAATTACCAATACTCAATAGGAAGTCATTACACCACAGCAGTTTAAAAAGCAGACATTAAAATCCAATGTATATCACTAGTCAATTTTTGTATTTTTGTCACCAAGAGCAGAGTAGTAGCTGTCTAGTTACGGTGGAGTTGGAGTAACTGCCAAGTGGTATAATAGATCTTTTGAAACATAATGAAAATGTTTTACAGCTTGATCGTGTTGGTAGTTGGATGAGCATATACACTTGCCAATACTCATTCATCTGGGCACTTAAACGGAATGTATTTTAATATGTAAACTATACCACAAAATTTTTATTTGTTAAAAAAATGTGGAGCAAGTTTATTAACTTATTGTATTCCTCGGAAGTCAAATAATCATAGTCAATAGTTATGAGTCAAAATGCAACTACATTTGTATTTATATTTGAAAAAAATACAAAGAAAACTGATTAGTTTCTTCAAGTTAGCTAGTTAATTTGGAAATACAGGAACTGTCACATAACAACTTCGACCAGGACACATTTTTTTTTCCTTCAGAGGACTCCTTATTAAGTGACACTGAGGAAAGAGATTAAAAGGACAAGGTATAAAATTATAGCATATTTTCCGTTAATAAACCACCATAAATTGGGTATAAAATGTAGACTTCAGAAAGATAATACAGGTAGTTGAGAAAATGAAACAGAGTAATGATCCAGAAAGATCGTAAAGAGATGCAGGTTCAGCTTTGCATCTTTACTATCAGCAAATAGAGTGCCAAATAGACTGTAATGGTTTCATCATTACTTTTCTGTGTTTCTCTCAGGTTTAATGTGATAGCATGCTTTTAAATTCTGAGCTAATTGGATGCTCCAGTGTATCAAATTTTTCTCTTTTATTTTTTCCCCAGTTAAATATCTGTATCGTTAAATTCTTTTACTTTTATAAATAGATTATTTGAACTTTTAAAATAAACAAGAGTAACCAAATGGTTTGATAGAATCAGGTACTTAACTTGATTATATTCATTCATCTATTTATTTGATAAGTACTTATAAACTATATTATATGTGTGACATTAGTAGATACTGAAGAGCATGGGAAAGAAATAGAGACACACTGTTTATTTAAGGATTTTACATATGGAAAGCAGAGCTGGAAAAAAAAATACTAGTACCAGGGCAAGGCAAAATAGAATTAATTATCAGATAAATTATCTAGTTGTTTAATACAGCAATTGCTAAGGAGGTCAATGAAAGTTAAGAATTTCTTATTTTAGTGCCACCAAAACAAAATGAAGCTTGAGTTTGACCTTGAGAGATAGTATGACAAATATAGGAAGAATAGAATTAAATTGCAATTTCTGTTTTCACTTACCTCAAGGACAAATTTTTTAAAAAGTTTTGTAACATATTTTTATCATAACTACTAATTAAGGACTTAAACCAAGCTTGCATTTTATGACAACGGTTATTTCTATTTTTAAAATTTCAAAAGGACATTTTCAAGAGTATATTGCCCTCACAACCAAAAAAAAAAAAAAAAAAAACACTATTATATTTCTCTCCTAACGTTGCTTTCATGAAACATCAGATGCAATAATATACTGGGAAGAGGAACAAATTTGTATGCATGAGTTCACACTTCATTGGCTCTTTTCCCATGGATAATACAGCACAAATGTATCTTACAGCTATCAACATTATGTTAAACGCAAAATTATTTCTTGGTTATAATTTTGATTACTGTATATGATCTATGTAAATGGAGTATAAAAATAAATCTAAAGGAAATTCAAATATTGTTAAAATATAATAAATAGTAATATATGGGAGCATAGATTTGAATGGACTAATCCACTTGGAAAGAAGTAGCACTATAGATACTTTTAGAACCATGTATAGTACCAAGTGGGTATTAGACTAATTGGGAGATCATGTCATAAATTATATTGTGTCTAGCCACTATGCTATACACCTGAAACTAAATGTCAACTCTAATTGAAAAATAAAAATTAAAAAAAAATTTTTCTTAGCATATTGGCAATCTACCAACAAAATGATTGTTCATTGGAATTTTAATAATTATATATAAATTTCCATTCAGAATTATAGGACTAGTTATAATAACACTAGTTTATCCTATTGTCTTTAGATAATAGTCCAGAAAAATTTTCAGATTAAGCATTTCTCTTATAATACTATAAAAAGTGTTTACTTATAAAAAATATTCTTCAAAATCTTGCACTAAAAATAATAGGGCTAATGGAAAACATGGATTAAAAGGAAACCACTTAATAAAAGACATAAAACCTTATTATTGAATCATACATATACACATATACATAAATACATACATATACATACGTATTCATACACATACACACACACTCTTTATGTTAGGGTATATATCTTAATAAAAAGAGTAACAGTTATATCTCCACATGAATTGCATCCATTATCATTATCAGTTAATCCTTTCAGCATTAAACCTTGGGTTTAAGACTACACCTTTGAGCTACTGTTTCCTGAAAGCATTTGAGCCAGGGTGGAATTCAATTCTATCAAAATAAGAATTGAATACAGAGTGCAGATTTCCTTATTATTTCTTTCACAGAAGAAAAATTTGCTGACCCCTCTTCTAAATGATGCCTGAGCTTGTTTCTCTTTCCTCAATATAGTGTGCCTTGAGCTGCTGAAATAATCACCAACAAATAGTATTTTGACTATTTAAATTTCCACTTTAAACAGTTTCTTAAAGACAATATCAAACCCAGTCCCTTTTCTCTAGTGCATCAATTTTCAACTTCCTGACTTTGTCACCCACACTCAGTTGGGTTATATAACTTTAAGCACATAGATTATAAATAATTGCAATTTATTATCTAATTGCATTAAGAGGCCACAGAAAAATTACCTTACGCTGATAGAATAGTTTTGTTAGATATTAACTTAATAAAAACAAACAAAAAACAAAAATCAGTGAATGCCTACTATATACATAGGCTTTTCTTTTTCAGCTCCTGGGAGTATAAATAGTCTTAGAAATAATAAAATCTACCTTTGTCTTAGATAGAGATTAGAAAGGAATATACCTTCTTTTACAAATTAATCAAACGTCTTTAAAAATTATAATTACAAAGTATAAATCCCTAGATAACTCATCATCTATAGCTGAGTTAAGGACATGGAAAGAGCTATATTCTTTAAAACAGAAGTTTCCCCTTATCTGTGGTTTTGCTTTCTGCGGTTTCAGTTACCTAGTCAACTGTAGTCCAAAAATGTTAAATGGAAAATTCTAGAATTAACAATTTATATATTTTGAATTTTGCACTGTTGCTATTAGTGTAAGAAAATCTTGAGCCATCCAGCTTGTCCAGCCCAGGATGTGAATCATTCCTTTGTCTAACATATCCACACTGTATACATCCCATCTATTAGTCACTTAGTATCCAGGTTATCAGATCCACTGTCCCAGTACCACAGTGCTTATGTACATACCCCTCAGAGATCAAGCCTTTCACCTGGATAATCAGCAACCCCTGAAGCAGCAGAAGACAGTATCCATGACCTGACTAATGGTCACTAGGTCTAGACCTATGGCAGGCTAAAGATAACATCTGGACTTAAGTTATGTTTCAGCTCCTGAGCCCTAAGGGAGAACATCCCCTTGCTACTTTCCCATGAGACCAGACAGAAGGACACTGTAACAGACTTCAATACTGTCCTCAGGACATGAAGAAATGATTTATCACCCTTACCTCAGCTCTGCCCGACCAATCAGCTCCTGGCACTACCAAGAATGCACTAACCCACAGTGTCTTATGATTTTGCCCTGTATAATCTGTAACCTACATGCTATAGGGGAGTCAGTTCATTTAGAGCACAAGCTCTCCATCTCTATATTGGCCAATTTAATATTAAACTATTTTTCTTTTCTATACTGCACACTGTTGCTTGTGCAGCTTTTTTTGGGGGGCGGGGCATTGCATGCAGATAGGTGAACCTAAGTAAAAACATTGGGATGCTGGTAACAATCTTTGGTTCCCTGATCATTTACATTTACACTTCATATGGATCCCTCTTGATAATTATTTAAATCCATTCTTGATGCCCTCACTCCACCAATAATTTTTTAGAAACTTAAAGAGAGCTTTGAAATTTATGCAATTATGAAATAGGGTCAGAGCCAATATTATCTACATCTTAAAAGGTAATACGACTCTAGCTGAAAATTGAGGTTCAAAAGGCAACTGAGATATAATCCCACCGACAGTGACTTCTAAGACTATAGACATATAAACATTACATTTCAGTGTAGTACATGTAGTTAATGATACATATACTCAATGACATAAGAGTAGAGATGGGGTTTGGTACTCAGTATGCTTGGGGAGCCTAGTACAATCATCTGATGATGAAAATTTTCTAATTTTTTTTTTTTATAAACTCTAAAATTAATGGAATTAAGCACTCTTGAAACTGAGGTTCTTAGAATAGAGGGCTCTCCATGAAGGTTTTGTAGTTATTGCAGAAAATAATCATATTCCATTTTCTTTCCCTCTTTCTAGACATGAGATATCACACAGGCTATAGCACCACCACCACCCCACACACACACATACACATACATACACATTTCTTTAATAAAGAAATAAAAATTCACTAAAAATAAATATTCTTGGAACAATTTCTGTGTGCTCATAGTTCAAAATATTAAAGATTAGAATCAGGTTTTGGTGGAAATCACAATAATCTTGTTCCCTGATCCTCAACTCAATATCTATTTTATTTCATTTTTTATTTTTATTTTTTTGTCATAGATGGGGGCATCTCTGATTGCTTAGTTCACAAATCCAATGTCATCTATATCTGAAATCATGTTTTTCCTATTACATATCAGCTCTTATACTACACATTAACCCTACATGAGATACTTTGTCTACCCAGTATAGGACCTTGGAAATAGACTTGCTTTGACAGGACATTTTCAGATATGATTTTAAAATGACACATTTACACTTTACTATATTTCCCAGTTCATGCTCATAGCTAAGACATTATTTCATGTTATTTAAAAGCCCAATAGAATTCTTAAATATATGCAATGTGGTCCATTCTGGAAAGTATTTTTTTTTTCTTATATAATGAGAGCATCAAAGATTTGATAATAAAGTTGGATTTTAAGCCCTTGAAGCAGAGAATGTCACACATAAATAAGAAAAAGTGTTGTCTAGAAGGAAGAATGAGGTCTATTCTAAAAAAAGAGGTCAATCCTCTGTTAGAGATAAAAATAATAGGTTATAAAGAGAAAAAAAAAAGCACAAGAATGTACTTATACATAAATTATTTGACAGTTTTAGTGAGAAGTTATCAAGCTGCCTTTCCCAGAAAACTTAGTTGTTTGTTTTTCAAAAATGGGCAAATCAAGTTTTGTGCTTATAAGCTCATTGTCAGAATGAAAAAACAAAGTTTCACTCAGGCTGCAATATGGGATAGTAGACATCATGGGTATTGGAGAGAGCTAAGAATAGGAAGCTGGTAGATCTAATTTGTGAAAAGTTCTTTTTTCTTATTTTAATAAATTTTATTATTTGAAATGTAGTAATTTAAATTAAATTAATTACATATTGCCTGTTAAGAGCCCTGACTATTTAAGCATCAGTCATCTATTGCTTACATAGTAACATTAGTTATTTACTTTTAAATGGAAGCTTCTGATGAGCTTCAGAATTTAAAATAATTTTACACCCATCCCTCTATTTATGCGGTATTTTTTTAATCCAAGTTCTTTAATATGTGGTAAATAGCCACCTCCCTAGCTCTACCTCCCCATTTATGTGGACTTTTTATATGCAGTTTCTATTTACCCGGTCTCATTTTACCCAGTTTCTTCTTTTTCATTTCCATTATTGGCACTCTTCCTAAAAAACAATAGCGTAATTCAGCAACGTAAACAAATACTTAATAACACACAATTATTAATGAGCTTCCCGTTCATTGGATGGCAAATAAAAAACGCATGGTGACTACTGATGATTTTCGGGATTGATTTTACAAATATTTTTCTGTAGAAGCTGAAAATTATATGAAGGAAAAATATCTTCCTTTTAAAATACTTTTATTCTTAGATAATGCACATGGTTGTCCACACAATTTAGAACACTCAAATGTAAAAGTTGTATATTTGCCACAAAATATAACTTCCTTGATCCAACCTTTAGATCAAGGCATTATTTCCATCTTTAAGATTAATTATATTAAACAAAGTTTTAATGTCATTTTTTAATAAACTTAAAGATAATGAATCACCTACAATTACAGAAGCGTGGAACACACAATTTTAAGTTGTATCAAGAATATTGCTTTCGCTTTGAATGATATAAAGTCGTTGACTTTTTATTTTTTTTTAGGTGAGGCAACCCTTGGTTGATCTCACAGATTGCAAAGACTTCATCAGCTTACCATCTCTTATTTTTTTATTTTTATTTTTATTTTTATTTTTTTTTACACTTACAGCACCTGGCCCGACCCTGCCTAGCTTCCGAGATCAGACGGAATCAGGCTTGTTCAGGGTAGCATGGCTGTAGACTAAAGTTGTCAACTTTAAAAGCTTGCTGGAAAGCAATTTGGCCAGAAGAGGTCGTACCAGGGAATATATTTCCAACAACTGAAGAAGGATTAACTGGCATTAATTTATTAAATAAATTTCAAGAAGAAGGCTCTGACAATTTGAATGTAGATGATATTAATGAATTACTGGTTGATCACGAATTAACTGATAATGAATTAATTCACTTAATATCTGAAGCCCATTCTACCAATGAAAATGGGAATGACCTTGAACCAATTTCATTCACTGCAGAAAATATTTACAAAGCTCTTCAATTGGCCATAATATTGGAAAATGCAATTCTAGATATTGATCCAAACATTCAATGAGATTTAAAATTTCAAAAAGATTTTTTAAAATTTTGCAGTGAATTGACAATTTTATGAAAATTTAGCAAAAGATGGAATTGGAAAAAGATCTTCCGTAAACATAAATAATGAAACTAAGTAGTACTTCCAAATATTTTGAACAATGAAAATAGTGACTTTGTGCCAATTAAAAAGAGGTTGAGTGTTTTAGATTACAGTACAATGAGAGTGAATAAAATTTATTTTTTTCTGAGTTTTCATTAGCATTTTTTTGTGAAAATATGTAAAAATAAATATTTTTATGACTTATATCGGCCTATTTCTTTAGTATTTTTCTTTTTCATGCTGCTGGCCTCTTTTTTCATGGCTTTCTTCCATATATTAAAAAAAAGACTGAATTACAATGATCTCGAAATAAAATTTAATTTAAAAATAATTTTTCCTTAAAAAAAAAAGACGCATGAAACAGACAACTACATAAATGGAGGCATGGGTGTATTTCATGCCTTTTAAACATTCATCTGAATGTATTTGTTCTAAAATTAATTTTCACAGTCCATTACTAGAAGTTTTCTAAAACAAAGGTAAACTCCAAATGATTTAATGCAGACTCAATTACTACAGTCCAAAATAATATTTAAAATATATTCATGTTTTTTCTGTTCAATCATATACGACTTCTCAATTATGATATGCCAGTAGCACATAGATTTATTTGTGTTTATGTTTTCTTTTCCCAGAGAAGAGTTAAAGTTGCCTACATAATACCTATAATATGTTAAATACCTATAATACATTAAAATAAAATTTGAACCAGATGAATGAAATGGATCTGAAAACAGGCAAAAGATGATAAATTCAAAAGTGAGATGAGTATAAAATTTAGTCATTAAACTTTCTAAATGTGAGAAAAAAACATATTTCTCTGAAATTCAGTAGCCAAAAAAAAAAAAGATGGAAAGATCAAATCACAAATCATGTCACCTATAAAAAGCAGATATACAAAAGTAGCCTATCTAATCCACATGCTGCAGCTAGTGAGAATGTGCTATGGGTTTTCACAAAGAGACTAGCACCTCATGGTACTATAAACACATCTTCAACACCATCTTCACAGTGTACAGAGCAATGAGATCTTTAAAGGCACTCCTGGATAATGTTCTTCCAGGTGGGCTGAAAGCATAATAAGAACAATCCTTTCAGCAATCAAAATGATGTAACCCAACCTCTGGATCACGTGCGGATAAAGAAAGTATTTCTGTCTCTCTCTCTCTCTCTCTCTCTCTCTCTCTCTCTCTCTCTCTCTCTCAAAATAAAAACCCTGGACAGAAATGGGCGGTGAATAGATACAGATAAATCTCCAAGAGAAACACTTTCTTTTAAGTCAGAGAACTTGGAAGGACCACTTCTGTATGTAAGTGGAAGGAAATCTTTTTGTTTTTTTTCTCTTCGTACTCTCTCAGCACTGCCTCAAAGCGAGTCCTTAGAATGCTGCACTCCTGTGGCAGTAGGGCAAAAGCAATGATGTTGGCAGTGGCAATAGAAATGGCAGTCACATAAGTATCTAAAATATTGATAAATAGTATATTCCTTTTTGGCAAGAGAAACAGAAGAAAGAGGCCCCTGTGGTCCAAACACCTGGGGGGAACCTTCAATGCTTGTTCTCTCTCTTTTCTCTCATTGTTTTTCCTCCTAACAGATCTAATTGCAGAAAGCTTGCACTAGCACAAGAGAAAACCTTCAGTTTTCTAGCTAGAACAGCAAAATCAGTCCCCCAGGAGCTAAAGTATGTGAGAGAATTCCAGAGAGTAGAGAGCTGTATAAAGAGATCATTTAAAACTCTGTCTTAAGTCTTGGACTCATTCCTAATCTATATAGGTGAAGAAATAATCCGAAACAACAAAATAAAGACTTGCAGAATAAAAATACAATATAGACAGTCACCAGGGTGCCATTTTGAGTCCTGGAAATTTGAACACGTAAAATGGACCAGAATAGTACTGGAAGACTTTGAAATCAAAACTGTGGTTAAAATCACAGGCCATGGAATGTGAATCTGAACTTGTATGGTCAGTAGCAAACTGCTAAAAAGCAGAAAGTACACATTATTCAGATGGTTTTAATAGTATTGAGTCATAATATAATATTAAACATTTTTAGAATACAACACACAATTATCCAACATAAAAAAAAAATAGGAAAATGTCAAAATATTTAAGAGAAAAGATAATCAATAGACAATAGCCTCAAATAATCCAGATGTTGAATTTATTAGACAAATATTTTAAAGTAGCTGTTTTATCCATGCTTTGTAAAATAAGGATGAATGTTCTTGAAATGAATGGGAAGATAGAACTTATCAGCAAAGAAACAGAAAGTATAAAAATGTAATTATAGACATTTTAGAAATAAAAATAAATTAAAAGACACAAAAACTTTGACAGAGGGGTTCAATAGCAGAATGAAAATGGTGAAAGAGCCGTTGAACTTACAAATGGATCAATAGAAATTATCTAATCCACATAACAGAAAAATATTAAATAAATGAAAAAAGCCTAACAATATCCAAAGTTCTAGCATCTGTGTCTTTTGAGTCCCAGAAATAGAGAAGAAAGAGTGCAGCACAGAAAAAAAAAAAAAAAAAAAATTAAGGAAATAAGCAGAGGGAACAAACAGAAAACTAATAATAAAATAGAAGACTTAAATCTAGTATAGTACAAATAGACTGACTAAAAGAGAAAGGGTGTGAGACAAAACAAGTCACAAGGTATTTTATTATGTATACAAGAAACTTTATATGTAATTGAAGAAAAAGTTTACGAGAAAAGAATGCAAAAGATGTGCAAACACTAATAAAAAAGTAGGAGTGGTTATATTATTATCATAAAAGTAAACGTTAGGAGAAGGAAAAAGTCAAGGATAAAAATGGCTATAAAACAATGATAAAAGAGTCAATTCTCTAAGAAGCCATAAAACTTTTAAATGTGTATGCATGAAGCAAAAAGTGACAGAACTGAAAGAAGAAATAAAAAATCCATTATTGGTATATACAACATAATACTCTTAAGTATTATGCTAAGTGAAAGAAGCCAGACTCAAATGTTACATGTTTATGACTCCATTTATTTGATGTTCTGGAGAAGGAAAAAAAAAACTGTGAGAGAAGTTGTTGCCAGGGTAGAGGGACGAAGCAATTCGTGAGAATTTCAGGTAAGAATTACATCTGTTCTTCATTCTGATTGCTGTGGAGGTTACATGAGTATGAATTTGTCAAAACCAACAAAACTACACACCAAAAAAGAGTGTATTTTACTGTAAGTAAATATAAATAAGTAAATAGGTGATGGAATTGAAGACTACAGTCTTCAGTTACCCTGGCTTAATTTGTAAAGGATACAGAGCATCTGAAATAATGGATCTCAAATTTCTCAATTAGAGAAATACTTTGTAAGATGGACTACATTTTCCTGATTCTTCATTTCTTTCTCCATTTATATTTTTCATGTTACTCCATAGCTTCTTGCATGAGAACCTGATTCTATTTCTCCAAACAACTGATATTAGGTTTGGCCATGTATCCTTCTTTGGACATTGGAATATGGGCAGAACTAAGATTGTGCCAGGTATAAGCCTAGTTCTTAAGAGATATCAAGAGTTTGCTTTCATATGTCCTGTTTCTCTGCCATTGCTAATGGAAGATATTCCCCAACCAGTCCACTGGCCCAAGGAGGATAAGAGATATATGTAGCAGTAGACATGGCCTAACCAATAGTTCGAGGCTAAGCCCAGACAAACCCAGCATAAATCAACCAATCAGTAGATGACTTGCTGTTATATAAGAACAAATAAATTATTATGTTTTAAGCCATTGAGTCATGGAGTAGCTTGTTAAACTGTAATAATGCCCACAGTTGTATTATACTTTATGATATTAAAAAAAAGTTCTATATTCTCACATAATAGTAACTATGCTTTATTATCTATTGATATGGAAAAAATATAGTGAAAACTACTATAAATCAATGATAATTTTTTTAAAGTTATATTTTATTTTTCACAACAGCATCTTTATGTATTTAAAAATTGAGTACCTAAAGTTATTCACACTAATATTCCTGATGTGACTTTAGAAAATTAGAAAATCCTCTGAAATAACCTCTGTGTTCTCTCTTTTCCTCTACCCACTCCTCTCCTATGGAGGTAAAGACCATTGTTTGGGGATCTTTGGCCTAGAAAGTTGCTGAAATCCTTAGTCTTAAGGCAAATCTCTATGGATATAATTTTTCTCATTCGATGCTATGAAAATAATAGTTCTAAATTCAACAAAATTTCTCATTAAAAAAGACTGTGAAATACTCTAATTTGGGGTTGTGAAATAAGTGTGGTGATAATATTTCCAATTAGAAGGCAACCGAGGAATAAAATTGATATCTGCCTTAAAAAAACTGAAGAGTTTGACAAAGATGTAGTGACCGCTCTTTATTCATGTATTCATTGATTTAGCCATTCTTTAAAATTTATTCAACAAATATTAGGTACTTGTTGGTGCTTAGCAATGAAGATACATTCTTGAGTAAAATAAATGGTCCTTTTTATCATGGTGTTTATAATCTAGTGTAAAAGCTTATCATAAGTTAAATAGTCACTTAAATATAACAGTCCAAGCTCTGGCAAATACTCTAACAACAAAAATCATTTAAGAGAATAAAATTGGGGCACATATCTAGACTGGAGGATCAGGTAAGACTTTCCTAAGGAAGTGACATTTTAGTTTACCTCAAAGTATCAATAGCAAATAATGAAAAACAGTGGAAAGAAAAGAGATGCAGACAAAAGGACTAAAAAATTGTGAGCACAAACCATACAAACAACTGACATGATATGCCAAAAACAAAGCCAGAGGGAAAAAAGAATGAAGCCCAGAGAGAAAAGCAAAGAGTGGCATTAAATTAGTCTGCAGAGGTGAAAATGGTCTGACTACATCAGTCCTGTAGGCCATGAAACAGGTTTAGTTATTGTCATTAAAGCACTGGGAGCAAATTTTTAGTTTTGAAACAAATGGATTCAAATGGGAGAAAACTGAATTAGGAAAAACAGTTAGAAGACCAGGCAAAATATAAAGATATTTCATAGAAATGGAATATTTGAAATGAAGAGAATATGACAAACTTGAAATATGTTTAAGAAGTAAAATCAAAGGGGCTTAATGATAGATTAGATATAGGGTGATGGAGAAGGAGGTGTGAAGAATGGCTCTTAGAATTCTGGTTGAAAGACAAAGCAGACAGAATTTATTCACTATTTACGCACACAAGAGAACTAGATTTAATAGGTTAGATCATGATTTCAGTTTTAGACATAAAAAGTTCAGAGTACTTTTGAAACATCAAGTTTTGTAAGTCATGAATTTGCGAGTCTGAAGCTTGGGAACAAGATCAAGGTTAAAACAAAACAAACCAATACAAAAAAAACCCATAAATTTTAGAGGTATTAAAGATACAGTTTTTTTTTTTTTCTCTAAGAGAGTATATTTAACAGTATAGAATTCTTTCAAGAATTCAAGTAGAAAGCCAAGATTTTCTTAACAGGTGGTCATTCAGGACATTTGTGATAACTACAATTGAAGTATGTTTTTTTTCTGTGAAGTAGGAGGCAAGGTTGAGTAGGAAGGAGGAGATCTATGAGGAACATAAAAAGTGTGTCCAGATAACATAAAAGGCCCAGTATATTGATGATTGTAATTAATTCATATTGTTACCAATCCATCCTATTTTTTTTTCAGTAGTGATTAACTCTCTGAAGATTGTCGAGCTCATATATCACTTTAAAAAAGAAATTTGAGAGTGGAACAAAATATGTTTTGGTCTGGTTCTATGCTCTGATAAGAACATATTAAGGATCCAGTATCCTCTTTCACATTACAGAGGTTAGAAAAAGCTATCTCACTGGAGAGACTGAGCAAGCATATGGGTTTTATTTGCTGGCAGAGTGTTCATTCTTTAAAATCATTTTTAATTTGGGGAGGAGGGGGTTGCATTGACTGTTCACACATAGCCATGATTCCCCTGGCCTAATTCACAGTTTTGTGGGGGCTTGAGGAGGGAAAATATAGTCTTACAATGTAAGATTAGCTATTTCATCACATAAAAGGATGCCAATGAAAAAGTTGGCAACATTTTTTAGCATTAAAATGGTAACATCTGGGCCTATATGAGAAGTAGCAACATGAAGGCAGCATTCAAATCTTTATATCCTAAAATTAGATATCAGGCTGTACTGAGAAGCTAGTCATGGCCAGGGTTTTTCATTGCCAATATAGAATATCAAGAAGCAGTAGTTTTAAAGTACCCATTTGGGTTTTCCAATTGCCTCTTTCCTATGCATCATAGGATTTTATAGTTTCTAAATGCAGCTCAGAAAAGCACTTTCAACTTCTCAGTATAAAAGATGGCAGGAATTTTTCACAAATATTATACACTATGGTAAAATAAATATTATCAATATTGTTTTGTTTAGACATTTTATGTTGCTTTCAATAGAATGTAAAATATCATTAGTTATTCCTGAAATTCTTTGATTTCAAAACAATTTGTTCTGTATTTTAAAGAACCTTTAGTTTATATAATCTTATAAGATGACAGAAGAATATGTATGGTTACATCTCTGATTATAGTCCGTGCAATTGAAAATAGTTTTGAATTATTAACTTGTTAGTTAAAAGATAAATTATATATTTGTGTTATGCTGTACTTGGGTCAGATGTGCAAAAAAGAGAATGATTTAGAGCAAACTGCATGAATAGCTTTCATTTCTATACAAAGAATATTTACTTATAATAATTACTTTAGAGGTAGCACCTTTTTTTAAAAAATTTGTATTAGCCAGATTTATATCTCAAAATTTGTATTAGTATTAAGTTTGTTGTGTTACAATGCTCCTCCCCCCATCTCAGTGGGTTATAACATCCAGCCTGAAGGAGCAGTCCCTTGGTGAAACATTCATATTTTCACAGTTGATAAAAGCAGGGGCTGAGCCTGATCATGAAATAGTATTTAAAGCTTCTGTAGTATGTCACATTGGCTCACTCCTATTGGCCAAAGTCACACAGTCAAGTCAAAACGCAATGAGGCAGGGATGGGTATTCTTTTCACGGGAGTAGGGAAAGTCACGTAGCAATGGGTAGAAATATATAATCTTTCTGAGAAGAAGGGAATAACTATAAATAATATAATTAAGCTCAGAAGTGATATTAAAAGTCATAATATATTGTACATTATATGACCTCTTCCAATGAAAGTGTATTTGAACAAGATATCATTAATTAGTTTTCTGTCACATTCAGGAATTTGTACATTTACAGATAGAAGTAAACATTTCAAAACTTGCATCATAAATATCAAGGAGAATTCAGTCATAAACAATTGTTAAATAATATATATTCAAGAACAATAGAGAGAGGCAAAAAACTCAGAAAAAAAACATTATTTTTAGGAAAAAATAATGAATAAATAAATTTCAAAGGCAGAATGTGAATATTCACCAATTTAAATTAATTTAAAGCAACCATCTAGTCTCCCTGAAATCATGATATACCATGATGTAATTTCCGACAACTCATTTATTTGGCCAACTTATTATAAATAAAAAATAAAAAATAAATGCTAACTAGTATTTCATGACCACTTAATTTCAGATAGACGAACCATATAAAGGATGCAATTTTTCAAAGTATGCAGGGAACTACTCTAAGTATGCTCTTAAGAAATATGCTGCTAAATGTTTAATTTTATTTTGAACTTTCAACATCTTATGTTTAATGAATAAATTCAGTCTTCTTCTATTATCTATCAAATATTTTTTAAAAAGTTTATTTAAGTAATATAATGGACAGTGCTATATAAAACTAGATCTCACATAAATTCACATTGAATTTGTTTCATTTAAAATAAATGTTTATCTCTTTGGCCTGACAGATATTTCGTTAAATTCACTCTCTTTAAAATATTTTTATCTTGTAATCTGATATCTATTTCTAAAATGCCTACAGAATAATAGCTTTCAATATTAATACAATAATGTGTGCATGCATAATGTGTGTGTGTGTATGTGTACCTTTAATAATGTATATCAAACTGTTTATTTTTTTAGTTATTTGAAAGTAGAATGGGTAGGAAGTAGGACTGAGATTTAAAAAATATGTTTCTGTATTGATCTGAACAAGGATAATATATTCATTGTCTAAATAAATATGTCAAATTAAACATTTAGTCCAGAAAAAGAATGCTGTACATACCTTTTTTATTCTTTCATACTTTTACTATGAATTTTAGTTCTGTATTAAATCCTTGTGAAAGAATTAAATGTTCTAAATTACTAGGTAGCTGACTGTTATTCAGTGATAATCCTAGATTCATAAATCAAGGATGGTTAAAGTGTAGGAACATTTTTATTTTATTGAAAAGTTTAACCTCAAAAGGTTTCACTTGGTCTCAGGATTATGAAGCCATCGATGTTATTTCAAGGACACTGTACATATTTCTGAATATGAAATATAGCAGAAGGAAAAGGGGCATATCTAATCAACTCTCTGACTATTAAAAATGCATGTGCTTCTCAAATGTTTTTCATTCTTATCTGAGTATTACATAAATCATTTTGAATATTAAAATAATTATATTTTATTTATTTAAAATATGCTACAGTTCTTTTACCCAAAACTATAGTGTTTATGGAATATAACTGGGGTTTTATTTTTTAGCAAAAAAAAAAATTACTCTATTGTCTTCAAATAATTTTTAGGGTTTTTATTAAGGACATAATCAAATTTATATAAAGAACCAAGGCACTCCTGGGAAGAAAGGGAGATTAAACTGATACCTTCTTTCTTACAAATTAAAAACTACTAAACTCCGTCCCATGGGTAAAACTGATCTCTCTCAAAGCCAGTGTCTGGCAAGAGTAGTAGGTCTCAAGATAGGAAAGAGATAACAAAAGCACAAATCTGTTGAGTCAAGTCTTAAGGTTTCTCAGGGCAGACACCAAATCTTTCCCAAATGCATCGTCTTGAAAGAAAGCAACTGTTTAAGAAGAGAACTTAAGAAGAAAGTTGAGTGATTTTTTTTTAAAGAGCTGCAGTTTAGGAAACTCAGTTCAGTTTTGACCTTGGTTTAACTTTGGCAACGTAAAACACTGGCAGAAGATGGTCCCACCTAGTACCTTGTGGGAACAATGCAGGCCAGAGAGAGCTCTATTAGTTACCAATAAACTGTTCAATTCCCACCTCCCTTCTTCAGATATTATATGGAGGAGTACACATACTACCACAGCAGGCTAAGCAGCGTCTGTGAAAAGGAACGTCTTCTGACTGCGTTTTAGGGGCTGTGCCAGACAGCTGTTGTGGCAGCAGAACAGCCCTGAGCCAGATCATTTTGGAGCTTGAAGTATGATCAGAAAGTCCTCTAGATCTAGGGAGCAGGTGAGCTCAAGGTCAAGCATTAAGTCATAGAAGGTAAAGATAAGACTGGTTCTTTGGACATGCAAAACTACAGCATGAATCTGGGGGTTTCTAAGACACTGACATCAGGAGAGCAGGTTAAGAGGATACGAGGACTGAGACTACATTTCCAGCCAAGTTACTCATTATTGCATGTGCTACAGTTTAGGGGCTCTACTGTTTCTAACTTTGGAGCTTGTTCTTTGTCTCTCAAGATTTTAAGAGAAATACTTCAATTAAAGACCCATTATTTCATTTAATTTTCAAAATGACCATATTATGTAGAAACTGTTATTCCTATTTTATACCATAAGGAAACCAACTTCAGAGAGATTATTATCTCACCTAAGGTCACATGGGCAGCTTCAAGTACATAGCTAGGATTTAAAACTAGGGGGACCTAAGTCAAAAGCCCTTTCTTTTGAAAACCTCAGGGTAAAGAAAGTAAATCTTACTATAACAATATTTCAAATGTTGAATTGTAAACTTTGATGAGTAGAGTGGCTTGCTTCAGAGTCCAGACCATAATAAGCAGCTAATCTAAAACAAAACACAGTTTTTTCCATAGCCGATATGACTTGGAGTCATTTAGTTCCCCATTTACTTAATGACAAGGAACCTCAAGAATATGCTATATACTTCATTTAACATTATTTCTCTCATAATCTTAGGTTTTTGACATCCAAAAGTTTTCTAAGAATGAACACTGAGACATGGTTTACTGTCAGAAATTTATCAACAAATGTATTTTTTAGGTCAAAGGAAAAAATCTTTTGGCTAATAATAGACCCTCATGTTTGCAGCAAGGTTCAGGCCTACAGGATGCTGAAAGTACAACTTTATCACAAACTCATCAGTGTTTTCTTATTTCTTGATGCAAAGAAAGAGAATCATTAATCTTCTTGGGCATGTGACAATGTTTTTCATGTGATGTAGTTTATCAAAAGATTAATAAACATTAAGTGCAATTTTGGTTGAATTAGCAAAGCGTCTGAAATAATTGATTTGTTCGATATTAATTTTTTTTATTTATGAAAAAATCTATTTAACAAAAAAATCAGGAACCTGGCAAAACGTTTCACCTTTGAAATGTTTGCGATTTATGTTTTTAAGAATGTGGAATTAATACCTATGGTTAAAATACTTTTAATCTTGGCTGTTTGAAGGATTTTTTTTTAAAGGAATGCTAATTAATTTCATGCTATGAGCTATATTTATACTTAATATGGTATTAGTACGCCTATATATTTTTTAAATTTTCTTAAATGACTCATTTTCTCACCTAATATAAAGTCTTTTCAATCAATTTTTACAAGAGGAAAAAAATCAAATATGAAAGAATTTGTTATAACATTTTTTGTGTTGCCAATGTGTGGGTCCCAATTAGAAATTGTTTCTCTTACATATCAACATCTGTTTTTCTAATTGCTTCACCAATTGCAATTTGCGATAAATTAATTTCTAGGAAAAAAACCTTAGTTCATAGTCTAACTGGCAGCCAAATGTTTAGATAAGGTCAAATGACATTATTTTAATGCAGATTTTGTATCATCTGTACAAGGAGAGCTAATTTTTTGTTTGTTTGTTGTTTTTCTGTTTGTTTTGAGATCTAATTTGTCTTGACAAATTAAGACCTCAAAGTTACAGTAGAGTGTAGTCATTTGAGGAGTATCGACTAATGTACTCCATTTATCCTTTCAGCAGACATCAATTAAGACTTACTATGAACTAGGCATTGTACTTGGCACTTGTAATATTTAAAAAAATAATAAGATTTAATCCTGTTTTCACAAAGCAAGTCTAATGAGAAGGAAGTCATGTAAAAGATAATTACAAAATAAAGTAAAAGTAGATGTGGTTGGTGAATTATCAGACAGCAAATCAAGGTGTGTCTTGACTGCTAAGGAACAAGAACTTTATCAGTGGTATTATCTTTTTTTTCTTTTCTTTTAATCATTTGGAAACTTTGGGGACAATGGTTTAACAGAACTAAAGGCCAGGGAGGGAAGGGATTGTTGTTAACTACGGGGATTGTCCAAGTCACAATTGTCTAATGCAGGGCACTGATAGCAGGGCTAAGAGGAGAAATTTGAAGTACTTTGGAGGATAGATAAGCAGCATTTAGAGATATAATATATATGAAAACAAATAAACAACAAAAAAGAATACAATTAAGACATTCTGTTTTAGTTTGTTTTATTTAATTTTTATGTCTTTTAAGATAAGATTACATTTTATATAATGTTGAGATCTTAAGTACATAGTTCAATGAGTTTTTAGAAACATATACATCTGTGTAACTTACATCTTAATCAAGATATAGTGCATTTCTGTCATTCCGGAAAGTTTCCTTCTACCCTATTTCTGTCTGTTCCTCACTTGTTATATGGAACCACGATGCTAATTTCTATATCCTTGGATTAGTATGGTTTGTTCTTTAGCTTTTTTTGTGTGCATCTAGCTTCTTTTTCTTTGCATGTTTTTTGAGATTAATTCCTGTTGCCGAGTGTTCAAATACTTCATTACTTTTTATTGTTGATTAGCATTCTATTATATAAATATATCATAATTTGTGTAACTATTAATTTTTACCTATGTATCCTGATTTTTAGTATATTTCTTTATATAGCTTTTATAGTGGTAACTCTAGTTCTTACATTATAAACACAATTTAGTGTACTGGTATTTACCAGTTCAGATGAAATATAGAATGTTTTATATCCTTTTACATCTCTTTACCCTTAAGAATTTATAATATACTTATTTAAAACATTTCCTCTCTCTATATTTAAAAACATATTAGTGTTATAATTTTTGCTTCAACTATTAAATATAATTTAGAAAACTCAAGAAGAAAAGAAAAGTTGATTTTATTTATTTACATTTTTGCTTATTGTCTTCTACCTTTTTTACAATGTTCCAAGTTTATTTCATTGTTTCCTTTCTGTTAAGAAAATTTCATTTGACTGTTCTTTTAAGGTAAGTCTGTTGGTGACAAATTCACTTTATTTTTCTTTATCTGAGAATGCCTTGATTTTGCCTTCAATTATGCAGAATATTTTTACTGTGTATAGAATTCTGGATTGACAGTATATTTTTTTCAGTACTTAAAAATGCACCGTGTTACTTCTCTGGCTTCCATGGTTTCTGATGTTAAACCGGCTACCTTTCAAAAAAAAAAATTGTCTCTGTAGGTAGTGTTGTTCATTTTCTGAAAGCTTTCAAGAATTTTATATATAAATATAAATATATATATAAAATTATATATATAGTTAATAAAAATGTGTCATGGCATGGATTTCTTTGGGTTTATTCTTTTTGCAGTTCACTCCACTTCTTGAATCTGTGAGTTTATGTGTCTTGCCAAATTGGGAAGTTTTCAGGCATCATTTTTGAGTATTTTTCAGACCTTTCCTCATTTGCCTCTCCTTCTGGACTCCAATGACAGGAATTCTTATTATTTTCACAAAGATCTCTGAATTTTTTTAAATTTATTTTCTCTCTGTTGTTAAATTTAGATAGTATCTATTGTTCAATCTTCCAATTCGCTGATTCTTTCTTTTGTCCCCTCTTTTCTGTTATTGCACCTGTCTACTGAAGTTTTTTGTTTTTTGTTTTTGGGTTTTTTTTACTTATGATTTTTAGTTCTAAAATCTCCATTTGGTTCTTCTTCATACGTCTATTTCTTTGTGGAAACTCTTTGTTGAAGTTTTCTAAATTTTATTTATTAAAAATGTTTGTAATTCCTCAATAAAGCATTTCTATGATGATCACTTTAAAATATTTGTCAAATAATTCTAATACACCTGTTTTAACAGTATTAGCATCTAGTGTTTATGTTTTCTCATTTACTTTGAGATTTTTCTGGTTCTTGGTATGACAAATGAATTTTTATTAGAACCTTCATACTTTTGTATAACATTATGAAACTTTTTATCTGATGTAAATCTTCAATTTTAGATGGCTTCTTCTAACACTAATCTAGTGAGAAATGCAGGGTGCCACTTAGTTGCTGCTAGGTGGTAGTATAAATCTTGGTTTCCCACTCATCTTCCATTGACATGTGAAAAGAGGTGTCCATTATTACTGCTGGGTAGGGATGGGAGCTCAGGCATTCGGAAGTGTTTCTACTAACGCCACAGTGGAAATGGCCTCATAACTACAGGGCAATCATGCTGACTTTCCACCAGGCCTTCTCAAACACCATCCCAGTAGAGAGGGAAAGGTGCCTTGTTACTGCCAAAGAAGTCCAGGCTCCCTACATGATCTGTAATGACTGGTGCGGCTGAGGGTTGGGAGGCGGTGGAGGCCTCCTTCCTGATTGGCAGGGATGATATTCTCAGCTCCCGACTTGGCCTTCTCTGAAACAACAACAAGGGCGGTTTTGGGGTGCTACTGTGCAGCTTCATGAGAGTACAAGTCTAAGCCTACCACCTAGTTTTTGCTGGTATGGGAGGACGTTGGGTCATAAATTTTCAGTAAGGTTTGGTGAAAAGTTGTATATCTTGCTGCACTGCCTCTTTCTCAGTTCTTTGGCTAGAGAATAGGGTTTGTTGAGGTTTTTGTTGTCTGTGCCTGTTGACATTTCTGGGTTTTTGGTTTCTTTAACATCCTGTCTGGGAACTATGAGATAAAAAATAAAACCTAGGAGAATTTACTACCATGTCCTTCAGCAGCTTTTCTCTCCTCTACCTTTCAGAATCTTCCTATGTTTTAGTTGTACTTATCTTTCTTGAAGCAGATGTTCTAGTCTGTTCTTTTTTACATCTTTCATATTTTTCTGAGATTTTTATATTTATTCACCAATTATTTACATCTTTTTCTATGTATTTGTGAATCTTTTTTATAATAGCTGTTTTAAAGTCTTTGTCTGCTAATCCCAATGCCTGAGTCATCTAGAGTTTATTTTTTGTTCATTTTATTCTTGATTTTGTATCACATTACTTCTTCTTTGTATTTCTTATGCTTAAAAAATTATACTAGATATTTGATATAGAAGAACAGTGATGAAGTAGGTATAGTAAATTTTGTGTTTTATTCACCAGAAAGTGTGAACTGATATCTATGTCTTGCACTTAAGCTAAGCAGCCAAGTTAGTATTCAGTTCGTCTGAGACTAAGCCATAGCACTACAAAGACTGGCCAAATCCTTAACATTCCATGCTGCTACTGCTGCTGGGAGACCATGGTCTCATTGACCTTAACATTGTTTTAGCCTGAAGCCAGGAGTCTCTTGAGCCAAGGTATTATCTTTGGATGAAGTGGTTTCAGATACTAGGAAATTGGGTGAGGCTGTCCGCATTTTTTCTCCTGTTCAGTTCTAATTTTAGAGTTCTTTTCCTAGCAAAATTGAGATAAGTAGAGATAGGTATAATAGCAACCAAAATTGTTGCATTTTGGGCATACTGCAGACTTCAATCTTTCCCATCTGTCCCTGTCACCATCAGTAGCTTGGCTGGCCTCTTTTAGACCCAGTAAAATGACTGTTTTTGGCATATCTTTTCATCCGTCTGTCTGAAAGACATGGAATTTGCTCCCACTTGTGCTGTGAAAAGATTATCAGTCTGGAAATCAGTTCATAAGGCTTTCTTCAACAAAGAGAGTAAAGGTTCTCTGTGATCTTTCAAAACCTGATCATAAAATGATTGTTTTATTTATTTTTGTTTCATTCATTCATTCATTCATTTATTTACTTACTTCCTTCACATATTAGTTATTTTGTTAGGAGCCAGTTTGTAAACAAAATGTTGAATTTGCAGAACCTGAGATTTTCAGATGGAGAAATGCCTCATATAGACATGCCATTCTATTCTGAAGCCAAGCATAAGTGTAGGAAGCTCATTTAGGGAGCTGGTGTCCGCTAGTTCTCCATGGTAGTAAACATAAATTTCTATTTGAGTTCCAGATACCCTCTCTTAGCCACCCTAACTTAGGCAGCTCTAAGGTCTGAAACTATCAAAAAACAAACAAACAAACAAACAAAAAACAAAAAAAAACCTAAGAAGTAGAAAACTTATCTCACTCTCTTTTCTTTCCTTAATGTTAATCCGCCTATAATATTGCTCTGATTTTATTTATTTTCCAGTGTCTTCACATAGTTATTTTATATATTTTTACTTTACTTATGATGTATAGTTTGGTTTAATCAAAAATTATAATCTTGTGAGATTTATAAACTATGTATTTACAATGCATATGACAACTGTAGTGCAAAGGACAGTGGTGTTAAATAAACCCATAAAATTGGAAAGTTTCTACATTATATGTGAAGTGCCCAGGTTCATGACCTGAAAATGTCTTAAGAGCCAGTCATTACTCTCTTAGGTATTCACTCAAGAAAGATGAGTATATATATATATATATATATATATATATATATATATAGACACAAATATTTGTATCTGAATGTTCACAGTAGTTTTATTTCTAATAGCTCAAAATTGAAAACAAGTCAGATGTCCATTATCAGGTGAATGCATAAATAAATGATGTCATATTCATAAAATGAAATGTTACTCAGCTATTGGGACCAAATAGTGATACTTACAACAATATGGAGAATTTAAAAATAATTATGCTGAGTCAATAAGTTATTCAAAAAGTAAGAGCACATATTTGATTCTATTTATATAATAGCCTTGAAAATAAAAACTTATTTATAGTGATAGAAAGCTGATAAGTGGTTTCTAAGAGAGAGTAGGCTGATGGAGAAGGTAAGGATAGATAAAAAATGGACAAAAGGAAACTTTTTGAGATGATGGATTTGTTCATTATTTTGATTATGGTTATATTTTCACAAGTGTATATATATGTCAAACATATTGCACTGCACACTTTAAATATGTTATTGTTATATATCAATTAAGCTATAAATTTTTAAAATTTAATCATGGATATCAATTTTTAGACCACTATCAAAAATGATGCAAAAATGTATAGCTAAAAAGCTAATAATTAAATTAAAATGAAATTCTTAATAGCATTCAACCAAAAAAAAAAAAAGACAGAAAAGGAAAACAAAGAAAAAAATCAAAGCTATAAACAGAAAATAAATAATAAAAAGACCAAAACCTATTATACCAATAATGACATTAAGTGTTGATAGTTAAACATTCTGATTAAGGCAAAGACTGAATGGGAAGAAAAGGCAAGAATCAATTTATGTTGTCAAAAAAAGATAGACTGCATATATAAAACAAAACCCTACAGATAAAATCATATTTAGTGGTAAAATAGTGCATACTTTCCTCCTGAGATGATGAACAATGCAAAAACACTCTTGCCTCTTATAGTCAACATATTAGAATTCTCCTAAAAACTGTATGTGAAGAAAAAGAAATTAAAACCAGAAAGATTGAAAAGGAAAACTTAAGATAGTCTATATTTGTTGATTTTATTATTATTTATGTAAAAGATCCAAGGCATTTACCTAACAAAAATTAGAATTAATAAGTGAATTTAGCAAGTTCACAAAATAAGTATCTAATAAATTAAGATCAATTTTATTTAACATTTTTCCAACACATATATCTGGAAAATAAAAATTTAAAGATACTCAATTTTCAAAAGTGTCAAAAATTTAATAAAAGATATTTAAGAAAACTGAAAACAGCAAAACATTAACTAGAGAAATTAAGGAAGACCTAAATGGGAAGATTAAACCTGACTTATGAATTTGAAGATGACACATTGTTTAGATGTCGAGTCTCTCCAAACTGATCTATAAATTTAAAATTTTACAATTATAATCCCAGCAAGTTTTTTTAAAAGAAATGAAAAATTGTATCTAATATTCATGTAGAAATGGAAAGGGTCTAGAATTTCCAAGACAATCTTTAAAAACAAAAATTTGAGAACTCACAGTACCTGTCTTCAAAACTTACTTTAGAGCTTTGATAAACGAGACAGTATGCTATTAGCAAAGAATAAACAAATATATCAATGGAACAAAACTTGGAATCTTAAGTACCTACAATTAATCATACACATATAGTCACTTGATTCTCAACAAAGCTGCCAAAGCAAACTAGTACAGAAAAATATGTCTTTTCATCAAATGGTGCTAGAAAACAACCTGATATGTCAGCCCTGCTGGCATCTTGATTTTAATGCCCTGAAACCTGTGTCAGAATTCTGACCTACAGAACCGTGAGGTGATAAATTTGTGTTGTTTAAGCCACAATGTACTAATTTGTTACATCAGCATTAGAAACCTAATACACCCATCTTGAATTATAAACTTCAGGGCTTCTAAACTTCCTATTCTTCTTTTGTCTCCAAAGGTTTTCATATGCTCTTCTTTCTACCTGGAACACACTGCCTTCCTTTATTATTATGCCTATAGATATTTTCTATCAATATTTAAAGTCTTATTTTCCTCTCCTATTTGCAACAAAGTTAGTTCATCTTCTATAAGCGCTTTTAATACTTGGGCTTTCTCCCATCGCAGCACTTGTCACATACTATTAAATTTTTCCATATTCCAGCCTGTCTTTCTCACTTGCCTAAGGCTACTTGAGGCAAAGATTGTGTATCATTAATTATTTTACCTCCTTTATCAATCTTAATTACCATCATCTGGTAGGTTCTTAGTAAATATTTTTTGAATGAATAAATAAAAGTCATTACGAAGTAAATAAATTAACACTATTGGTTTAGAATTTGGTATTCAATAAATTTCATACATGCCTGAGATTACCTGTCAATCACTCTATCTGACCAGATGGAAAATAAGAGGAAGCTATTTGTTTATGGCATCCTTCAATTTCTCTGTCTATCCACAATTACCTAGCCAGAGATTTTCAGTCCTGTTATCCCAGCCTCAAAATTACTGTTGCTGACAATTAATATGTTTTTAGTCTTTGGATTTCCTTGGACATTAGGTATAGAATTTAATCATCCTAGCATTATCAATACAAGTCTTTGCCAGCTGAGTGAATACTTTGCCTTTCTAAGAACTAGCTATTTGCATTTTTTTTTTTTTGTATAAAGGATGTTCTGGAATTTTATAATTTAATCTCAGCCTCCCAACCATAACAGGCATATACAATTGAAAGGCAAAGCCCTATTTAAGGAGGACAACATTGAAAGGCAGTAGCTTGAAGTTAGTCTGGGAAGAGAGCTGAATATTTGGGGACCCTAATGTTTTTGATGTTAGCTGTATCTAACATCAAGAAACCCTTCAATAATTTTTTTTTTTTAAAAGACTGAAATAGATTAGTAATTGAGAGCATAATTATGTTTGATGCTTTTTGGTGTGGGTATTTTTTTTTTCTTTGAAGTGATCTTTGAATTTAGTCTCCATTTCTTCTAGAAAGGAGGACCGGAGTGAGGGACGGTAAATGCAACAGTTCACAAAGCCTCATAGTCAATCAAAAGCTACATTCACACATGTTCAACAATTGTCATAAAATTATATTGGGTCTACCAGAAATAAGTTCATAAATGTTTCTGAATTACTCAGAAAAGGAATTTTGGTGATTACATAGTATATGTTCAGATGTGTCATAAATAATCCATGGTCAGAGCTTCGTATGGTTTTATGAGTCTCATAGGCAAAATTTTATATGCATGTGTAAGTTTTAGGGGGAGGGAATTCAGTTTTAAGTTTTCATAGGACACAGTGGCTGAAAGAGGTTAAGAACTACTGCATTTAAAATAAACTTTGTAAAATATAGAACCCTAAGCCTACTCAATGCATTAATATTACACTAGTTATTATAAATGACATATTGTTAAATATAAATTTTTATAATCTTTAACATAACTAACAACTAATAGTTATTCCTTATGAATGGTAAGTAAAAACAAATATTGAGTCAATTTTCCTAGGATTCTTTTTTCTCCAATTTTCACTCTACATTGAAATAATTAATAAACTGATCTTATCCTATAATATAAAATAATGTCCTCTCTCCACCTTTTGCCAAGTAATATATCTTTGCAATGATTTTCAAAACTAAAGAAAGGTTTTAGAAAATGATTTCTTTGTTACTGTGATAAAAAAAAAAATTCTCTGATGCTTTGACCTTAATTTAGGGACTCTGTGCCTTCAGGTATCATAAATCTTCATGAGCATGGCCTTCAGAGAGCTAAACCTCATTTGCTGCTTTCAAAGGCCATATGAAATAAAAGTTTCCTTGTCAGTGACAATTATATAGAAATAGGAGACATTTTTAACCCTTTGAATGTGTTCAATTTTAACGTGCAACAAAATAAAATGGAATGTACACGAAGGTGATTGGATTATAAAAGTAGGGTTTTAGATATCTGTAAGTTTAGAATTTCAAAAAAAAAAACCTCTTGAATCATAACTATTAAACATAGACTATTCCTCAGTAACAATCAATAAAACAGTTTCCCGGTAATTAAGAAAAAACTAACTAATATATAAGCATTAGCCTATAAAGTCAAAAAGTGTGGGTCATGTAGCCTCCTAAATGAAATTGACTGCATCATGTTCTTTGTTTGTTATGAAGTCAGGCCAATGAAATGTATAAAGTTATAATCGGAAAGATTTGATTAGAGATCAAGCTCTAGAACTTTTCATATATGAACTTTGGTATATAAAGTAACATCTCTAACCCTTAGTTTAGTTTGTTAGTTAGAAATAGTATATCTACCTAATGGTTATTTTTGGTGAGATCTAAATTAGAGAATTAATATTACAATGCATTTTAAAGTATAAATATGTAAGATCCTGCCACCATCACCTCCATCACTTTTAGAGAGGACTCACTTCAATGCTTATGCTATTCTTAAGCGTTTGCATTATATTTTAACTCTACTTTGTCTCATCTACTCTATAAACTATTTAGTGTTAGTTCACGTATTTATTGAATCCAATATGATGCTTAACACAGAAAGCGGTTTAAATAATTTATATGCTTTAATGGCCACATAAATATACCTACTAAACTATTATTTAACTTATTAACTTGTCATTAGCCATGGTAGTATTTATTATAGTTAGCCATAAGTAATAGCATTTTCCAGTTTATTTGGAGGAAAGGTGTCTTTAAAAATTGAATGTACGTAGAACATAAAATTGAAGAAGTCCTTCTCTCTCTCTGACAACTTCTCCTATAAATACTTTAATTCTAAGATTAAAATAATCTTATAGAGAGGGAAAAAACTTAAAATTCTGCACTCTTCTCTTACTCTTTCATCATGATAGCGTTATGATCATACCCATAGTAGTTACTGCTTCTCAATTGCATAGCAGGTCCCAAGACCTATACTGATCACTTTCGTGCATTATATCATTAAGTCCTCACAACAACAAAGGGGTAATCATAATGATTCTCATTTTCAAAGGTGAGGAACCAGAGACTTAGAGAGGTTAATTTGTTTATTTTTTTAAAAAAGCAGTAATAAGGCAAGGATTCATGTCTAAACATGATTATCTTAGATGTTCACAGCTTAATGAAAAATTCAAACTATTTTTCCAAAATTTTTTCAGTCCTTTAAATCAGAAGTTCTAGAACTATCAAGAGAAGGTTACCAGATTTGCCTTCTAGCCACACCCAGATTTCTAAATGACTCAACAAGCTGGTTGACTACCTATATACATAACTAAGTATGAGAACTACTAAAACATGCCTTTTTTAAATGATAAAAGTACATGCTTACAGAATCATGAAATTTTTGCCTGAAGATGTGGATAAAGGTAATTTCACTGTGATGGGAAGTCATTCTCAACACTGTTATCCACAATACCCTGGCCAATGAGAACCAGCTTGAAGACAATAGAATATGCTTTACACACATCATTCAAGGAAGCTATGTTTGTAGAAAAGTTTCCCCAGACAGATGCTAGGAGGCTATAAAATATTGAGCCCTAGATTTAGGATAGAGTGGAGTGAATGAGTGATGACTGATGTTATAAGTTATATAAGTAAGTCTGACTTGAAAATGTGTCTATTATTTCTATTTGCTTTTGTGTAGAGTAGTTTTCTTGGCTTCCAAGATGAATTTCAGGAAAACGGTGGCATCTTGAGGATATATATGATTCACACTTTTTCACTGCTGAAAGAAATCACCTAGAAATGCACAATTTGTAAAATAACATCTTCTGAATTGGAAGCATGTGATGAGAGCAAGCCAGAATCTTTGAGGAATTTTAAAGCAGTTTAAATGTAGATGGAATCAGATGGAAGAGAACAAAATTCTGGCACACAGGATACTTCTCAGAAGTAAGATCAGAACTTGTAAGAAGAAAGTTGAAACATTAGTCCAAGAAAATTCAAGACTGTGAAGCAATGAAGGCTAACGAGGTCTTAAAACCTATAAAGAAATCTCTATTCCAGTCCTTTTATTTGCTGTGAGTCAGAATACTTTAAGAACGCCTGTGGCATCAAGCAGCAGGGCTCAGGTAACTCCAATGAACCAAAAAATTATAGTAGACACGTTTGTCAAAGTAAAAACTTCACCATACAATGTTAAACAGGAGAGGAAGACTTTTTATTCAACACTATTGCAAAAGGATAGCGAGGCCAGTCTGAGCTCCTTTTGAAATGAAAGGGGTTTTAAGAACTGGGACAGGGAGATCTGAGGCCACCTGTTACTGTTCACTGGCTTTACTGAAAGACGAAAACAAACTTCCTCACATCTTCATTATAGGAGTAATTTTACACATTAGAGCAAAGCACCCACTGAAGTTTGGCTTCCATTCCTCAACACAGACTAGAGAAAGACAGGTGCTCTCCTCCTTAATGATTACATTTCAGAGAAATAGATCCCAAGTCCAGAAAGGCATATGTGGATTTTAAAAGTGGAAGGAGGCTTTTAAAAAGGTTTACAACTCAAAGGACCAAAAATAAACAAGCAAACAATGGCAAGTTTTCTAAAATAAATGCTCTAAAAAAGGATCTACAGTTAGCAAGAATCTTGGCTAAAGTTTAGTCAAGCTGAGGGAAGAAAACATTTAGGCCCATCTTAGTCACAGGTTAAGAAAACAAAAGTTAAATAAAATAAGATTTATGACATAAAAGCAAGAATCCCTTCTTAGTCTAATATGTTAGGTTTTCCTCTTCTGAATTTTTTTCTCAAACGTTGTTTTACAGTGTTCAGCCCTAGGCTTCCTTTTTTTTTTTTTCTTTATACAATTCCTAGACTAATATCATCAGCTCCTGTGACTTTAATTATTGTTTATATGTTGAGAATTTCCAAACTATAATATATAAACATTAAAAAGAAAAAATCGTTTTGCTCCAAACTTCTAAATTTAATACATTTGTCTTTTGCTTGTCTTTGCGTGCACGTGCGCGCACGCGCGCGCGCGCGCACACACACACACACACACACACACACACACACACACTCAGGCAAAATCAAATAAATGAAAATCAACAGAATAAGAATTTAAATAACAAAAGAACCAAGAGGTGCATTAGAGAACTGGTATAAGCACAGTTAGAGTATTCAAGTGTCGATATTTCTTTAAAAAGATTTATTATAAAAAGTAATTTGAAGAGTGTAAACTAAATATAGATTCCCAGATTATTCTAGTAAAACTGGATAGAAAGAGAATAAATAAGTAAGAAAAAGAAAATATCATGTGTCTAAATTATAGTAAATACAATTGTTATTAGAGCAGAGTTTTAGAGAAAAAAATACTTATATGTCCTTTATTCATACACAAAGAATGGTATTTCCTATACAAAATTCTTTATTTTGCTTTTTTTAAACAATAAATTCTGGATATCTTTCTGTATCACTTTGTAGAGCAATTCTTCCTTGTACTGCATAATATTTTATTAGGGAAACATATGGTAATTTATTTGACTGGTTTCCTATTGATGGACCTATGAGATTTTTTTCTCAATTGTTTTGCTATAATAAAAAATGCCATAATAACTAGTGCTGTCTGTATATCATTTATTATGCCCAAAGCTATATCTGTAGAAAAATTGTAGCACTGGGATTGCTAGGTCAAAGAGTAAATATCTTTGTAATTTTCATATATATTCCAAATTGCATATCATAGCTGTTACTTCATTAATAATTAAGAAGGAAAATAAACATTATTTAACTTAAAAATTTTTAAAAATTTTTATAAGATAATAATAATAAGATATTTACACAGTATTGTAGATAAAAGATTATTAACTATAAATATATCTTGAAAATAAATAATTAATAATAAGCCCATATTCAAATGGTTCTATGTTATAAATAGGCAATTTTAAGAGAAAAAATATCAGTGGGAAACAAGCTTGTATAAAAATGTCCCATTTATTAATAATCAAATAAATCTGCTCAATAAATTGATGTTTTAAGTTTGTGAATTTCAGGATCATAGAGGATGTCTGAGTTCTGGCTCTATCACCTCCTACTTAGACATGTTCATTAATGTTTTTATGTCTTCTTCATATTTTGTTGGAAAATAAGGTAATGCTACTTAGAGTGTTGTTAAAAAATCAAATGTTAAAAGTGAGAATGTACTGAAGTTCTACTTCTATTTCAATAATTAGAGTTTGCCTTTAAATATCCAAATAACATATCAACAATTTGAATGATATTTCTGGGCTTTGAAGAACTTAAACAAGATCAATGATTTCATATCTGATTGGTTATCTCATTTAATTAGCATAACAATATTGGCCATTGGAATAAGATCTGCCTTCTGATGTTTGCAAGTATATGTAAGCATTTTATTTATTTGTTTGTTTATTTTTAATTAATTAATTTTTATTAATGATGACATTGGTTAACAAAATTCAGAGTTTCAGGGGTACATTTTAACAGTAAGGCATATATATATATTTACATTGTGTGTTCAACTCCCATAGTTAGATTTCTTTCTGTCACCACTTATTTGACCCCTTTTACCCCATCTACCTCCTCCCTCTTTCCTTCCACCTACCCTCTGGTAACCATTAGTCTATTGTCCATGTCCATGTCCATGACCAGGACAAACAAACAGAGACTCATGGACATGGACAATATGTAAGCATTTTAGAAATTATATTATGTGATTTTGTTAAAATTCTAAAGTTGGCCAAAGTTTAAATTAAATAATTATTGTTAAAAATAAAAAGTTATAATAAATAATAATTTTATAACATTTAAATTGCATAAGATATAAGTATACAATGTTAGAAAAAAAGAGTTTACTCTGATTGTCTATAAAAAAATTAAAAAGCTTGCAAAATATATAAAACACTGTAAGACAGCATAATAAAAAATTGGATTTTGTTCTAATATTAAATATTAATAATTGTTTGGTGTATTAACATTACGAGCACCTAAAAATTAAACTTTATAAATTTACTTAATTTTTACTTCTTAAATTTCATTTAGATTGTAAGTCTTCCAAGAAGTTTTATGTGGGTATTCTTTACATCTTTTGAGGGTGAATTAAAAGCAGGTTGTCAACTCTGCCATCTCACAATTTTATAAAAAATTCTAATGTCGTGTTCAACAATAACCATGATTATTTACATCCAGATACAATAGAAGAAGAGGAAAATTCAGAGAAAAAGAAAATATTCCAATCATATTTCATGTTTACTAGTTAAATGTTAAAACAATAGACTACAAGACTGTTTTAAAACAACTCCTTACAGTTTTGCATTACATTAGCTAAGAAATTATATTAAAAAATGACTTTTAAATTAGTGCTTGAGGCCATAAACAATTTTCAGTAGTTGAAAAGGAAGGATTTTTCTTAAGCTATGAATCTTAAGAACTAAATATTTTTAGAAAACATGTAACTAATAAGATATGTTTCAAAAAAAATTCCATTCTGTACAAAAGAGGTTAGTGATATTATTAAACATTCCAGTTTAAAATGGATATCTGGTCATTGTTGGAATTAGTGACCATGGGAAAAATGTAGCAGCTGAAAGGTTTGAGAAATTGGTGTTTCAGGAAAATAAATTTTGTTTGTTAAATGTTTAAATAATTAATAAAATAATAATAAGTAAAATTCTGAAATTAGCCATGTTTTTTGAATAAAATTTCAGTATTAATTTGCTTTTGTGGTATTCAACTTTGGTTTCAGTTGGGATTGACTGTTGATTTAGCATCTAGCCATTTGTTGTTCAACTGAAATGTGTATTTTGTCCACTTTTTAAGATCCGTATTTAGCACAGAGCCTAGTGCATAGTCAATAAATGCTATCCATTTAGTATTACTATTACTAGAGCAAACTAAAGCAACCATGTGATATCCTTTATCATTTATCTCATTAGAGAGGTTCTTTTTTTTTGAACCTTACAACAATCAATAGTGTTGAGGTTGTAGGAACAAAATGTCCAACTTATACATTGATGATGTAAATATAAACTGACTTAACTTGGACAACTTGTTAAGAATCTTAAAAATATTACTACTCTTTGTCCCAGACAACTTCACTCCTAAGAATTATCCTCAAGGAAAAAATTAGATAAGTTAGCAGAGGTAAATGCCCTTGAAAGTTTACCTCACCAACTAGATTTCAAAATATAGGTTAAATAAATCAAGGTGTATCTATATAATCAAGTACCAGATATTCAATTAAAAATGAGAATTTAAGAAGTATATTTGTTGATGTGAAAATGTTTTAGTAATATATTGTTAAGTGAAAAGCAAGTTATATCTCTATATGTTTTATCGTATTATAATTCTATTTTTAAACAAATATAAATATGTATATCCATAACTGTTATAAAAGCTTTATTTACAGAGAGGGCTAGCAAAAGAAGAGTCAACCCTGACATTCAGAAACTGGCCTCATACTAGCAGCAACAAACTGATGCTGTTAGGTGCTACCCTGGCATTCTGAAGCGGGCCGTGTTGTTGTCCTGTATCCAACTGAACCCAGACATGCTCAGAGAACATTAACTTCGGACAGGGCCACTCTGTGACTTTGATGAAGTGAGTTAAAATGAACAAACAATACTGCTTCTTAGTTTGGGCTAAGCATAGACACAAACAAGGTCACTGTGCAAACTATAATACTAAACAACCTCCTCTCCTGGCTAATATGAGTGACTGTGGCTCCTTTGCAATTGTCATATTACAAGTGTTTTCCTTCCTTCTAGGTAAGTTTAACCAAGATACCTGATCGTTGGATGAAACTACTTCCTCACTGCATCTACTCCAGAGCAAATCCCTGCTTTCTTGAACCCTCCCAAAACCACTCTGCTCAAATCCTACAAATCCTTCTAACAACCTTTCATTAAGACACTTCATTTTTCCCCATGGTGTGTGTTCTCCTTTGTTTCAATGAGGAATGACCCCAAGTTTGTAAAACTATGGGTATGTCCCTGGTGTCTCAGATGGAAGGCATTGACAATTTATATAATATATATTATATAATATTATATTATATGATGTTATATGTTAAAATATTTCTTTTTAAAAGCAATTATTTATAAAAACAATATAATATGTGTTTTGATTTTAATTCCATTTTTCTTAATAAATAATATTTTTATTTACAAAATCGAATATATATATATGTTGGAATTTCTGTAAAGAAGTTGTTGAAGACAACAATTCAGCAAGGTACTGTGTACTCACAGGAAGAATTTCTTTTAAGCCTTGATACTTTGAATAGCTGTGGTTTTGAAGGACACTGTACATCACATTGCTGGTATCTCCCTGTATTTTGTAGTCTATTTCTAACAAAGTATGTAGTTGTCATGCATTCTATTTACTGATATCACCACTAGCTTCATCTTACTTAGAATGGTTCTTATTTTCCTGTGCCCTTACTTCTTAAATCATGTAAAGAATAATTTTATCATAAATTTTTGTTTTTGTTGTTGTTTTTGTTTTTAGTAAGGATCTTTACATCAGCATTGTTAGAAAATTAATTATAAACAAAATAAATAATTTTCTTTATTGAAGTATAAAAAAGATATTACTTATCAAAGTGATAATTTGGTCATACAAATATTATCTGAAAGCCATCCACAGGCCTTTTTAAAATATGGAAGTCAAATGAGAAAAATTTATTAAAATAAGCAAATAAGAATAACCTGTTTATTTTATAAATAATGGCATATGCATACATGCATACAAAGACACTCATTTATTTATTCAAGATAAATTTGGATGATAAAGTATACTTACAAAACTTCGATTATTTTAAGAACTTTGGGTGTTTGCCTTTTTCTTAAAACTAGTTTTCTAACTGTTGAAGATTAACAGAATGTAGTTGTCAATTGCTACGCAATAAATTAAACAAATAAGTATTTTAAGATTTCGTAGTCTGATTCTTGTCTTTGTCTTCTTCAGGGAAATTAAGATTCAAACAAAGTATGGCACCTCTTAAGGAAAAATCATGTTAATCTATGACTCTGAGATTAGGAGACAAATCAAAGGGTTCTACCATTTAAAAGTTTCTGTCTTATATTATTTCATTTAATTGTTTTAATTAAAAAGAACTCAGTATAGCAGTGAAGTACATAAACTATAGAAACAGATTACTTCAGAATGAAACTTTGTCCCTCTACTTACAAATTATATGTACAACCTTGGGCAAATTACTCTTTGTGCCTGTTTTCTCAGTTATTAATTGGAAATTATAATAATATCTATCTCTGTGGGTTATTACATGTACTAAATGAGTGAATATCTCTAAAGCACTAAGAACAGTGGCACATAAAAGTTCTATGTGCCACTATCTGACTCTAAGTTTCAGGTTGCTTTGTTTAAATCGCTACCTTTTACATAAAAACAAGAAGGAAAAAATAAGAAAATATAGTGTACTTAATTGAAATATGAAATAAATGAGGTTTTATTAGTATTTATGTAAACAATCTCTTTAAATAGTATTCAAAAGTTACAAAAATATTAGGCAACTAAATTCCTGATAGAAAAAAGTAAATTATAATGTAATTAAGAAAAAGTATTTCTTATTAACTGTGCAGAATAGAACTTTTTGCTTTTCCTAGAAAATGGTTATTTTTCCATTAATTGCTTTTAATGTGTATGTGTGTGCGTGCACGTGTGTGTGTGCATTTCTTTAAAAATCAAATCCAATATTTTGTCATAAAAATAAACTCACAAATTTACCTGACTTATGGTTTATTATCACCATTTATTTTGCCATTATATATTTTTATAGAAGCAGGAGAAATTTCACTGTTGTTATTTAAACACAAAGTTAAGTTATATAACCATTAAGGACTATGTACTAAATGACAGCTAACCTCTACAAGTAAAAATAAAATTATTTTTTTTATTCCCTGGTTGGTGTTTCTGGAAGTGATTTATAATATGATTTTCCTATTAAATTAAAAATTAAATTTCTCACCTGTCAAATCGAATATAATATTTAGAGTGGCTTTCAGAGTTGTCAAATTGTATTAGCAAGTAAATATTCTTATTACATAATAAAATCATGTACTATCAGCTCTATAAATCATAAGTAGAGCTCTTAATGAATCAATCTCACCACTCATGGTTTTAAATATTGTATTATTATATATAACAGATGCTATGAAATCCAACTGTTAGATAGTAGCATAATATTTAATCTGCGATACTATTAAGATGATTTAGGTTTTACATATCTTTTGAAAACACTGTGAATAATTTTAAAAGACTTTATGACTTTTATTTTTAGTCTATTTATATTACATAAGAACTTTTCTTCAAAAATAACTAATTAAGATAGCTCTTCACAATAATTATTTAAAGGTTATGAAAATCTACCTTTTGACAGGTAACGTATTAGACTTATATGTAAATCAAATGTTATTAGGTATATAGAATAGGAAGCTTTGTTTAAACATGAAAATAAGCATTGTTTGAAAGTACATAAATTATATTTATAATAATATTTTAACAGTAAGCATATTTTTTCCCTGGTAATTCAGTCACTGAAATGTGATTTAGGGTATATAAGTTCATCCTTACATGTTGGAAGATTATTCAAATGAAAATTACTGGACAATAATTGTTGGATTTTTACTCAAATATAAAAAAATATATACTAAAGTTTTTTTCAAGTTTTATCACAGTTGGAAAATATTAATAAACTGATATAGTTTTAAAATATAAACATGTAATTTGATGTTAAATGACTGTTAAGATTATGATTGGGCTTCTAGGATAATGGTATGCATATCCCTGTATTGTCTTTTGCTGTGTGAGAGACATAGGCAGTCAAAAGTAAAACACAGCATGTTGCTTCCTGGAATTTTAATTTTATTTCAAGATTTAGAAGAACAAATATGTTATTTTATATTAAAATAAACATGGATGTATTATGAACAAAAATTCAAAAATGGACATAAAATGTTAGTATGAAATTATAATATTTTTTGCAACTTTATAGTATAATTGACTGGTTCTGGACATATTTCTGATTTTCAGGAGACTATGGTTGCTCTTGATTATTAGAGCTATTTGGAGAACATATTTAAGAAGAATTAAATTATTTATTTCTGTCTCAGTTCTTAATGAAATACTTGCATGTTTTTATAATATCATTATTCTTTCTAGGTGACTTTATGAGTAACTTTTCATTAATGTATTCCTTCATTAATTCCACATACTTTGCCACAAACCAGACTGGAAACTCAGTAATGAATAAGGTCCATTTCCTATCTCCAGGGTAGCTTATAGTCCCGAGATCAAATCTACAAAAGTTATTAGCTACAAAGGTATGACATGGATGAACCTTGAGGTCATTATGCTAAGTGAAATAAGCCAGTTATAAAAAGACAAACATGGTATGATTTCACTTACATGAGGTACTTAGTCAAAATTATAAAGACAAAAATTAGAATGGAGGCTGCCAAGGGCTGGGGTGGGGAAGAGGGTGAAATGGAGAATATCGTTTAACAAGTATAGAATTACAGATTTAAAAGATGAAAACAGTTATCTTTTATGGAGGTGGATAGGGGTAATGGTAGCACACAATGTAAATGTATTTAATAGCACTGAACTGTGTACTTAACAATAAGGTTGAGATGCTAAATTTTAAACAGTTATGGAGGTGGATAGGGGTAATGGTAGCACACAATGTAAATGTATTTAATACCACTGAACTGTGTACTTAAAAATAAGGTTAAGATGCTAAATTTTGTTAAGTGTATTTTACCACAATAAAAAAAAATATTATCTACTTGAATAATGCTTCTTTTTATTTTTAATGGTTTAAGTTATAAATTCGAATGAAAACACATCTAAAGAGAAAAAACTACGTAATAGATTGTATCAATCGATTCACATTACACATATCCATAACATACAATTTGCACAAATATCAGGGATTGTCTGTCACGTTGCATAGTAAATTAGAGATTTTACGGTGTGAAGAGTTTAAAGTATTTTAGATTCTGATGTTAATGTCTATGCTCCTGATATCAAAACTTTTTAAAAAATTTCATGAATTATTTAAAGAATAAATGAATTTTATGTAATTGTTTAGAACTGGATCCCTGAAAGTTTGTTGGCTCCTGTTCCAGATTTTCTCTTGGTAGATATGTATTAGAATCTGTAGGTTTTATTTCACCACATATTTCCTCTTGAGTCTGGAATTCGGTATTTTCCAAAAGCATATTTTACTTATTCAAGTATTTCTATCATTTTCTGATCAAGATTTTAGTGACTTTCTGCTAGAAATTTAATAGACTCATTATATTTTCTCCAATGAGTCACAAATATAACTAAAAAGGTAGAGATTTAACAGCAATTAAAATTTTTCTGTTCTTAAAAAAAATGCTTTCAGGCAAATAAGTTTTTGAGTTTCTGCTAATTTCAGATAAATATTAAAATTCTCTGTCCTGAGAATAATTAGTTGAATTTAAATTATATAGCCATGGCCAAATATATTATTGTTTAAACTGGAATACAGTTCTTTTTAATTCACAATCAGACTTAATTGAATTTTTAAAGTAAATCTTAAATTTAATCACATATTTATAAAACAGTACCTTTTACAAATGATAGAAAAGGAATATTCCCTTCTGGGAAGATGGATTAGCCATACTGTTCCCTACTCCTCCAGCTAAGCGCAACATAAATTCTTGGACTTTATATGTAGAAAAACACAAGACCCCTAACAGTGGAAAAAGTGAAGTAGACTAGCTAGAAAACCCAGAATTTAATTAACAACAGGGTGGTGAATCCCTTGGATTTTTTTTTTTCTTTGCCTCATGACCTGGAAGTAAAAAAGCTAATAACTAAAAAATGCCAATGGGCACAAACAAAAATCTGCTCTCTCTAGCCATAGGACTAGAAAAGGGCAGCCTAACAAGACAGAAAACCATTAGTCAAGCACTGCTCCATTCCGGCCAAGCAGCAGGGAAAAACCAACCCCACCCCATCCAAGCCAGATGATCTGGGAGCCTAGACTTCTGGGCTACCAGGCTATAAGCAAGCAAGTCTGTCTTTTCACTGTGAAGGTGTCAAAGACCCAGCCAGTCCTTTCAACAGTCCAGCAGAGATAAGAAGGCCTAACTCAACACTCATTGTTAGTGGAGACCACATGGGGAGCTGAGATTTCCATCTTCACCTGGAAGTAATGAGGTGCCCGTCCGCACTAGAAAGATGTCAGTGGAGAACTAGTGGAGGAGGATTTTTACCACCACCAAGTAGAAATGAGGCTGACTTTTGCTTTCTCACCCCCACCGTGTCAGTAGAGGCCACCTTAGGTGGAATAATTATGCGCTCCTGCTATTGACCATAGAAGTATATGTGGAGTTCCAACAGAAAGCTGGAAACTGCACCTCAGCCAACAGTAACAAGTCCCTACCTCCTTGCAGTGTCAACAGAAGTTGTATGGGAACCTGGGTTTCTACACCCACCTGGCAGTAATTAGGCAGTCTTTTTTTCCTCTGCCAGAGCGGTGATAGACAAAGCTAGCTCAAATGGAAGGTATAAATAACATCCAAAGACTCATAACATTATTCATAAAATGTCTAGGTTTCAATAGAAAATCACACATCATTTTAAAAACTAGGAAAATCTCAAACTGAATGGGAAAAAGACAATAGATGCCAATGCAGAGAAGACAGAGATGTTCAAATGAATACAGAATAAAAAAAATGAATGAATAAATGGAGAGATGAATCAATGAATGGCAAGATAATTTAACTTTCTGACAATTTAAATACCATCCAGATGGGCAAGATTTCTGCTTCACGCTAAAGAGAATATGAGGACTTTCCCCTGCAGCAGCCACTTGCTCTAAACTTTTAAGTTTGTGTGTTAATGAATCCCTTGTCTCCAGGGGGAACAACTGTCAGGAAAGTAAACTGTGTTTCTCTTATCAGAAGTTACTGTTTGGATGGCAAATGCAGAGTTGCATAGACTGAGTTGATAGGTATCTTCTAGTTTTTGAGTACAGAATTTTCCTCCAGATAAATCGATTAGGTTTTCAAACTCAACGGAAAGTATAACTAGTTCTGAAATACGTGATGATAAATGTAGGAAAGCAACGGCACAATTTCAGGATTTAAATAGTTTTAAAATGTAGACCTATATAGTTTTCACAAGTACCAATTGTTGGATGCTGGCGTTGTCCAAATCTATGCTACCCATCACTTTATTATGGAGCACCCAGGGGGTGCCCCTGCCTGCGAAGCTCCTCTCTACTTGATCCCAAGGCTATGCTCTTTTAGAGAAGTGGTTCTCAAACCCTAGCCTGCCTCAGAGAATCACTTGGGGATTTGTTAAAGTACAAATCCTGGGCAGAATCTCCAGAATTTCTTGATTTCTAAGCCTAGGGTGGGGCCTAATAATTTGCATTTCCAAGCTCCCCATGATGTCGACTCTGTTGGTCCAAAGACCACACTTTTGGCAGCTCTGCTGTACTGTAGAATTTCCTAAGTCTGGAACCACATTTATTCAAGATTGAACAAATATTCCAAAGCAAATCTAATGATATTTTCCCATAAAATCTATTAAAATATGAATTTATAAAAATTCTCTGTGACTTAACTTTATTATTTCAAAAAACTCTGTCTTTTTAAAATGTTCCATAACCATAAAAACCAGGGAGCTAAAAGTCATCAGACTCAAGTACTCATAATTTTAAATCCCCTGCAGAAGCAGCATTCCTTAATTGTTTAATATTTTTGGTCTATAGGCTATGTCATATTGTCCTTAAGAAAACAATATATATAACTTAATTTTATTATTTTTTTATTTTTATTTGTTATAAAATAAGAAATTCTATTAATCAAATTTTGATCATTTTATCACAGTGAGTCTGATGGTCTTTTTTTTCCTGTCCAGTTATTTCTAGCTACTATTAGAACCCAGAAGTTTTGGTGGATACTTGACCAATACATTATAAATTACGACAAGCTTTGTAATTATATAATTCTGGGAAAACCTATTCAAAAGCATTTTATGCTATTCTACTCAGTAACATACTATCTGATAAAGGTGGGCTGATTTGGTATACATTTCAGAATATACTCTCAAATTAGGCAAATTGGTACTTCATTAGTTTGCATAGTGATTTGATTTCTACTTAATAATAAGAACATTTTCTTTAAAAAGTGTAATCCATAAGTGTGTAATGCGATTAGGCCATCTTCATTTGGACACAGGCATTTGTTTTTGCCTGTAAATGTATGTTATTTTATTCTAGACAATAAGAAATCCAGTGAGTCTCTCACTATAAACCCAGATATGGCAATGTTTCAAAAGCTTTTAAAGTGCCTTTCTAAAATATTGGCAGGAGACTGGATTTTCGTGGTTTTATTTTGATTCCTGGTTGTATTTTTCCATCATTCTTTTGTTTCCTCTTTTTTCTTTAGAGGATACAAGACTTTGCAAACAATTTTGGGGCTTGCCTGCAGGGCTGTGAAGCAATTGGTGGTGACAGGGAATTATAACCTGTTTTAAAGGGAATTGTTTATGATGAAGTAATTTACACTTGAAGTAGGCGGAGGAGAGCTGAACCTATAATTAGTAGGAGGAACATTTATCTCCCAGTAGCACATGGGCAGAACCCTAAAGCCAGGCAAAGGTAGTTGTAAACAAGTTGGCAAAGGCTGAACATAGGATTGTTTGAGTCCAGGTGATTGTTGCCAGGACAGTTGGCTCAGGATGAGCTAGAAAAAGCAAATCTGTGTACAGCTGTCCTCTCTCTTTCTTTTAAGTAGTTTGCTTCAAAATTTCTGTGCCATATTTGACTTTCTGTATAGGAATACATCCTATCACTTTGTATGGTTCAAAATTATTTTAAGAGTATAAAATTTTCTGAGGTGAGCACAATGTATTTTTCTAACTAGATTATCTGACTAGAAGTGTTTAACCTATAGTTTCTCATTGTTATCTCAAATTATGCATAAAGAAATTTACCTTTTCTCCTATTAAAATTACCTCTCACTATCATTACATGTTGATGCTTTTATAACATTAAATTAGCTCTGAAAGCAATTGTAGAGATTGGGAGGGCGAAGAAGAAAGAAGGAAGGAAGGAACCAAAAAGAAAGAAGGATGAAAAAAAGAAGCAGATTTCCCTGGTGAGTTAAAGAGAACCAATACAGATGGAGGAGGCTATATGCAGAGAAATGTCAAAGCAAAAATTGCACCAGATAAATTTAACAGGCAAGGAAGATTTTATTCAAGGATGTTGCAATAGGGGAGAGACATCAGAAATAAATCTGAACTCAACTCCACTGGAACAAAGAGTGGAATATATTTAAAGTCTGAGTGACCAAATGACAAAGGTACTGAAGGACTCAAGGGGGAAGTTGATCGATTGGATATGAGCACATTAAGTTACCTCCTGAGTTGGCAAATGTTTTCTCTGTGATTAGGTCATCTGTGTTGCTTATCGCTGCCGATTAAAAGTAGGCTCCTACCTTTCCCGCAAATAGGGACGCTATCTTCCATGATGAATACATTTCAAAGGGATGACCCCCAGGTCCTTGAGAAAGGTACTCCAGGGTTGTAAAACTGGCAAGAGGCTTTTAAAAAGATTCACTATATCCCAAAGGGGCAGAAAAGGATTTGCAATTGTAAGTTATCTAAAGAAAATGTTGTAAGAGAAAGGAAGTCAGGGGCCTACTTTAATAAAGCTGAAAGAAGTGTTAAAGCCATAAGAAATGTGGTTTCTATCATTTGATAAACTAAGGGCATGGGTTTATTCTGCTCTACAAAATGAGCTGAGAGCTAGAATGATCTTTAGCCCAAAACAGTTACCAAGTGGAAGCTTCAGTGAACATTCACTTTAAAATAGGAAGATAATGACAGGCAATTACAAAGAAAGGTGCCTTCATTCTAGAAGTCTCACTTCTATGGGCTCTCTCTGTTTGCCCACAGTTAAGTTTATCCCTTTTTATTTCAAAATCAGTGTACCCTTATTGCAAAGCACATGCTAGGTGTGCTATGTACACTGTTACTATGTAGAGGTTCAGCCCAAATGCCATCTCTAGTCTCAAATCCTGTAACCCAAGGTAGACTTTCAGTACTACTTTAATTTAAGGCCTTAAGTAGCAGTGGGACTGTAGGCACCTCTCCAGCAGGCCCCTCTCAGGTAGGCCCCACTCTTGTCTACTTGGATTTTTACCACTCAGATGACATTGGAAGAGAGAGCTGCCTCCTGTATAAGAATCTCCCAGACCTCTAAGATTCCCTTTTAAAGTCCAGCATTCCATGTTCCCCTCATCCCAGGACCATTGTCCTAAGTCAAACCCTCTCCTTCTAATAATGGGGGGTGGGAAAGCAAGGCATCTGGTTGTCTTTAGAGTTAGAGGTTATAAATGAACAACTAGTGGGCAAAATCTATCTCCACCTGCTTTACATTTGGCATATCATGTTTTCATCTGTTTTCTAGTTCACTGAATACCTTTACATGCTCATGGTCCCTCCAGCTTGTGACAGATGATGCCAGTCGTTACATCTCACTTGGCCATATTCATACATTTAAGTCATCTCTCTAGGCCCTTTAAGCATTTAAAATAAGATTTTCTACACCAGCAGTTAGATGTGTGAACTATACCTAATTTTTTATGAAGAATAAATTCAGCGTAATAACCCTTGCAAAAACGCCTTAAAGCTGTGCCTCGCAAAATTTGTGGTCAGAGCAAAGACTAATATTACTATTTTTATCTCCCTCTTTTCTAGTAAGGATTGGACAAAGACTGGAAAGTGCTGTGGATAAAAGATGTGGCATATATCATAAGGCAAAGGGCTAACATTCCTTTAGGTTTTTGCTCCCTCATTGTATATATGGGAAAATACTTTTCTTAGAATGGTAAATGTAAAGTCTTCAATACACACAAATGTGTTTCTGATCACTACCATTCACTACATACTCAACCAAGTATCACAGCAAAAATAGAAAAATTTCGTGACATCCTTTACTAGAGAAAGGCAATAAACAGAGTTTCCATCAAAGTTTACAGCTTTGCAAAAGGGAAACCACCTGAATTATGTGTCTTTGTCCTTTACTTGATATTAGAATTGTTAATATAGTGAGATATCATCTCACACAACCACTCACACACATCATCACACATACAAGGGCGTGCACACACATTTCCATTATAATTGTCTTCCTTTGATTGATTTTGCAATAGAATGTGATAATTCTATTTACCTAAAAAGACCACAGCAATATTTTTGGACCTACATGTTTTTCCAGGAACTTGGCACTCCCAATCATGAAGTGGAATATATTTCCTCCTCTCTTGATCCTGTGCAGTTCTTTGTGACTTTGCAATATAAGAGTGAGGCAGAAAAGATATATAACTCTGAGTCCAAGTCTTATATTTACATGGCAATTGCCTGGAGTTATCTCTCTGTCTTTGTCTCTCTGTCTCTATTTCTCTATCTCTCTCTTTTTCTCTCACACATATGCATGCACCTTTGGATAAGTTCACCCCCTACCTTTGAGTCTTCCAGTTAAGACCCCAGTCCTCTGGAGCAGAGAAAGAACTCATATCCAATTCAAATTCCTGACATGAAGAATCTATGATCATAATAAATGGTATTTTATTACTAAGTTTTGGGGTAATTTTATAGTTAAGTAATCATAACAGAGGCGATGGGAGCTGTGGCTTGTATATATTTCAACAATTTCTGTGTTTTCAAAGCCTATGTAAAAAGAGCTGGGGCTTTTTTCACACTAGAAAATGCAGTACTCTGAAAAGAAAAGCAATAGTCTAAGTGGCTACAGATGGTGACCATAGTTGAACACATGGCCTCCAAAGGATCTAAGAGACAATAGAAATTATTTAACCTAAAAACTTCCCAGTTCACACATTCTGTTTAAAACTGCCTTGATGTGTATTTATCTGGGCTCCAAGCAATGTCAGAGCTGAGAAATGTGTTTTGGTTGATTTTCAAAAACCTCTTGCGGCTGCTAATTCTAGAGTTCAAATACAACTTTATTCTATGGTAAAAGGGTTTATTCGAGATTGGGAATTTTTTCAGTCAAACAGTGCATCCCAACCATAGCCTCTCAATACCTTGTAGAGTGAAATAGTGGATTATAAACATGAGTTAATTTTTCTAAGAAAAGAATTATGTTTTTCACTTAGATTGCCTAACTCTTTAGTTTTTTCACTCAGGATGCTTAACCCCCGTGCACATTCTAATCTTACTCATTATTTAAAGTCTAACTAAAACATCAGATCAACAAAGTGTTCACAAATGACAGGTACCATTATATATCTTGTGCTTATACATCCTGAAAACATCTTCCATTCCTCAGTTCTTCAATGATTCTAAAGAAATACATGGTAATTCATTATCTTTTAATTTGACAAGGAAACTCCACTGCATATTCATTCCTGGTCTAATGAGTTCACTTTACAAAATCTTATCCCTAAATTTCACTCTTAATAGAAGATCTAAGGATCTTATTTAATTGTTATTTCCATCCCCAATAAAAAAACTTTTTCCATAATCCTTTGAATTACTTTATTCTGGTGAAAAATTTGTCCTTGATAAAGTATTCTTCATTAACTTAGTAGCATAAAAAATATCTTATTCTTTCCTTCTATTAATTAGAATAAAAATAACTAATTACATTGTTTCAGGGTTGGGAAACTAAAAAAATAATAATAATATTGCCACTATCACAAATAGGAAATTCTGAAATTTTGAAGTGAGAGCTGACTTAAAAAAATGCTATGACTTAACTTTACAAACATTATGTTTGGTATCTATATAGAGTCATCCAGAAGAACCTGAAACTGAAAGAGGTCTAGAATAGAGATATAGTTGCGAAATTTGTCTCTATAGAAATAATAGCTGAAGTCATTAAAATGAGTTAGAGCAATAAGAATATCACTTACTTATATATTAACTCACATTTCCAATGACCTTCAGTTCATCTAAACATGTTATTATTACTTAATTCTATGCATGATTTTGCCCGTTTATATCTATTAAGCTGCTACTACTACTCAAACCACCCTGAAGTTTTAGACATCCTAGAAATGAGTCATTCATTACAAAACAAAGTCTACTGAGAAGCCAAGAAAAATTGAATAAGCACCCTCAAATTTCTCATTATTTTGAACTTCCGCTAAAATAATGAAAGGGGAGGGAGGAAGATGTCCTATATATTGGACACATATTCTGTGCAAGGTACTATATTAGGTATTGGAGAAACGGTGCAGAATAAAACAGATTGAAAAATAAATCCTGCCCTCACGAAACTCATTTTTTGTTGGTGATAGAGATGGAGACTCTAATAAACAAAGAACTACTTTAAAAATATAACATGTTAGATGTTTCTATGTGCTATAGAGGAAAGTAAATTTGGAGTGAAGGATAATGAGATGCTGAGCCGGAAGGTAGGAGTTACAGTTCTTTATAAGGAGAACAGTGTAAGCTTCACTGAGAAATGGTAACTGCACAGACCCGAGGATAGTAGACCTATCAAAGAGAGGATCGATTGGATAGAGGGACAAAGAGTGCAAGGCTGCAATGCAGCAGATAACTGGCACCTTGGAGGAACAACAGGAGGGCAGCAAAGGTAGAGGGAAGTGAGCCAGCAGTAGGTAGAAAGGAAAGTCAGAAGGGAGATGGGAAGTGGCAATCACACAGACTTCAAGGTAATCATAAGGACCTTGGCTTTTCTTTTTTGTAAAATGGGAAGCATTTAGAAGGATGTGAGCAGAGGAGGGAAATGAGCTGTGTTATATTCTAAAAAGATCCTTCTGGCTGCTGTGCTGAGACTAAATTTATAGGGGTAAAGTGGAGCCAGAAAGGTTATTGTAATAATCCAGTTATGATTAAAGTAATTGGGGCAGAGTTATTTGTCAAGAGACAGTAAATGGATAAATAGAAGGATTTAATGATAGGTATTAGGAAGAGAATTGATATGAGAAATAAATAAATAGAAAGGAATATTAAAATATTTTAAAATGTATTTAGCATAAAACTAGAATTGGTGGTCCATAGTCAGTATAAATTGTTGTCTCATGAGGTTGGATTAGAATATTATCTATATCTCAACTAGATTATAAATGCCTCAGTTTACAATAAACATTCTGTGAATATTTATTCATTCGAATTTAATTTTGAAGTCGCAGCATATTAACATATGGATACACCAGTCTTGTTGGCTGCTTGTTCATTTTCTTACTGTCTTATAATTATTCATCTTTTATTAAAAAATTTAAAATGATCTATAATTAGAACTTCTCATGAAAATGCGATTTGACATAAGTCCTCATTTATAATTAGAATTTATAGATCTATAAATATTGAGTTAACAGTCAACTTGATATTTTTAGTATGAAATATACACTATGGATAATAGTGTATGGATTACTTTTCACTCTACCTATCATGAAATGGTTTTGGGTAAAACTGTTAGAAAAAAATGTATTTGGAGCTGATTCTTTAATAATCTTCAGTATTACCCAGTAGTGGGTAATTTTTGGATTACCCACTACTTTGGATAATTTATATATTTAAAGTCTCCACCGATGTCAGTAATGATACGATTTTAGGTGTACACTAATCTGAAAATTGAGCAATACAATAGGATGCATGTAAATCAGAGATTAACAATATTTCTGTGTCTGTCTACCTGCATACTATAGGAGTGTGGGAAAAGAAGGAAGCATAGTGGGAACAAAGGGCTTTAGACAATAAGAAAGGCCCTTCGGGCAAAAATATCTCCCTCCTGTAACTCACCAACTAGAAATCCATGAAGTAACAAGTATCTCTTTTTAAATGCAAATAACCCCTGAGATTAAGCACTGGCTTTGGTGTTAAATATATCTGTGCTTGAATCCTGGCTCTGCCATGTACTACTTCTGTGACCTTGGGAAAGTAGCTGTTACTTATCAACTGATTTTTACAGAGACTTTCTCCCTTCAATACAGTGGAACATACTTGCTGTTGTTAACTGCAAACAGCTTCTCTCCCTCCAAACCATGCATTCTTTTTGAAATACTGATATCTAATTCCTCTGTCTCCCTAGACTCACCCCCTTCCCCTTCCTATATACACATCACACATAAGGAGTAGTCTTTCTTGGGAGAGTTATTTCATTATGTATACTTCATTTCCGAATAGAAATCTTTCGTTCATTCATTAGTCAACTAAAGTTTATTGAGCATCTACCACATGCCAGTCAGTGTTACATACCCTCAGGAAACATATGTATACAAAACAGAAAGTAGTCTCTGTCTTCATGAAACCTACTTCTAGTAGGGAATGAAGATGATAAATAATATACATAAATAATTTCTAAAAAAATTTAGAAGATGATTAATTCTTTGGGAAAAAATAGAACAAGTGGTATACCATACTCAGGGAGCATTAGATATAAATTAATTGGTTATAATTAATGTCTCCTCGAGAAAGTGGCATTTGAGTACAGGCTTGAAGAAGGCAAAGGAGTTTAATTTAAGGAAGAGAGAAGGAGAGATGGAGATAGGGTTGAGCTGATTCTGTCAGGGAGAGGTTCATGAGTGTGCAACCAGTGCAGTTACACTGTGTCCTGTGCCCAGAGCCCAGAGGGGCCCTGAGCTCAGGGATGAATGCTCCACAGAGACCCTCTTGAAATTATTAATAACTTTGTCTTTGAATTTGTGTATTGTAAGTGTATGCTGATGGGACAATGTGTGATCTGCCTTCCAGGGTCTCCTTTCTTCTCCATCTGGGGGCCTGGCGGGGCCTAGATGGAGAGTAGGAAGGGTAGGGCTTAGATGTGCACAATCCAAGGTGTCTCAAGGCAGAGCATAGTGGTGGCCATCCAGTTCAGGGGTAGCAGTGCAAGAAGCATTTCATGGATGGCTCAGTGGGGGAAGCTTCTCACTCATCCTAGATCCAAGTACCTATGGCATGCTGGTACAGAGTTTGCAATAACTTTAGCAGTTGCCCATCAGCAGTGAGTTGGGGCAGTAGGCCTGTGGGAAGGAAAGATGCCAGGTTGGACTTCTCTGCTCCCAGCTAGAGCACAACTTCTGGGTCCTGCAGCCAGTGGGAAGGAGGGAAAGGAAACACAGGAGCCAGCAAGTACCACAGCACACTAAGTAGTAGGGTGGGGCCCCTGGGCAGCTGTGAGGGCCTTTCCTTACCCTAGGGCATACCACATTAAATAGCAATTTTAAAACATATCAGATTAAGAGAGACCATGAAAGAAAAAAATTTATATTTTAATACTGTTAATGAAATTTAAAAATAAGGGGGGTATTGCATTTTCATTTTGCACTGAGCCCCACAAATTATGAAGCCAGTCCTGCAGAGAGGTAAGGGAGGGCCAGATCATTTAAGACCTTATAGGCTCTTCATTTTAAAGACATTCTCTGCAAGTTTTTGAGAAGAGTAAAGATATGGCACAATGTACTTTATATTTCAAAAGAATTCTACTGTTGCTTTGAAAGAGCCTAGAAATGGGTTAGTTTATTTCCAATCCAGGCCAAGAGATAATAGAAGCTTTGATCAGTTAACAGTGGAGCTGATGAGACATTGTAATAATCAGAATAGAATTTAAAGGTGGAGTTCAGGTAATTTACCAATGGATTGGGTAGGTCTGTGGGTTACACAGGCATATACAATTTCTAAAACTCAATGAGCTGTGTACTTACAATCTGTATATTTTACCATGTGGAAATCATTCCTCAATAATAATAAAAGTAAAAACAAAAGAACTGTGCAGAACAATTTTTATGCTATGCTGCTATGTGTGAAGGAAACATGAAGTTTTTTAGTTGTGTTCTTCTGTGTATGAAACAATTTCTGGGAGGATACACAAGTTACAAATGGCAATGTTAACCTGTTCAAGAGCTGGGTTAGAAAATGAGCAGGAAAAGAAGAATTATTATCTAAAGATATTTTTATAATTCTAATTTTTTAACCATGTTATCTGATGTTACCTGATAAACTGATAAACTGCTAAGTAAATATACTGTGAATCAGTGTATGTGTTTGGTACATATTTAAAAAGTTTCTACCATCCAGTATCAAGAGAATAAAATATTTTTAAGCATTTTCAATAGCAAAAAAATAATCTCTGGTTTGGCCTAGGATCAGCTATTAGAAACAATGTTCTCTGGTGTTCTGAATCCATGAAATTCATAATACCTACCTATGACAAGAACAAAGAAAATATGCTTCCTTTTTACTTGTCACTTTTGAAAAGGGAGGCAAAAAGGCTGTAATGAAGTAGTCAGGGGAATCAGAAAGTTGCATTTCATCTTTGGCAAAGTCCAAAGATGACAAATAAAGGAATAAGTTTCTAAGATTAATAGAAAAGGGACAGAAAGAAATATAATAGGGAGAAGTTGCCACCCAAGGAAGAGAATATCTGACCTAAGTTAACGAAAGCAAGCAGCATGTGCTAGGGCAGAGAGTGACAGCAGCATCCACTCTGCTTGGACAAACACCTTATCTCTCACCTGAGCTAACTGCGGCAGCCTCCCTACTGCTATATTCTAACTGCTCATCACCACATCAGAGTAACATTTTTAAAATACAAAACAAATCAATTTCACTCTCTTGCTTAAATCTCTTCCAAAGTGTTAACATTGTTAAACAATACATTTGCCCATGTCTATCCTTGAATCCCCATCTGTAATATATATATATTTTTTTTTATAGCACCTCAGCACCTTGGCCTTATACATCTTTTTCTTGCCTCAGGCTCTTTGCACATGCTGTTCCTGCTTTCTTTGCCTGGCTAAAGCTCACTCATACTTCAGGTCTCAATAAATGTAATTTTCCCAGAAAGGCCTTCCACGACTTCCTGATCCAAGCTAGTAGCCTTATATTCCCTCCATTATTTTAACTTAAAGGTATGTACCATTATATATAATTTTATAATTATTTATTTAGCTTCTGTCCCCTGAGGATATTGTTGATGCTGTTGATATCAGTAAAGGAACTATGCCTGTTTCATTTACCACTGCTTATCTAACACCTGGCTCAGTGCCTGACATAAAGAAGCTTAGTTAAGAGTTGTTGAATGAATTGTAACCCAACATTTATCTCTCCTCTTTCTCTTCGGAAGTCCCCTTCATTTAGATCGGCACTGTCCAATGTGAGCCACGTACATAATTTTAACTGTTCTAGTAGTCATAATTAAAAAATACAAAACAACAAGTGAAATTAATTTATTTTAATAATATATTATTGACCCAATATATCAACATCGTGCCATTTTAACATGAAATCAGTGTCACTAATAAATTATTGAGATAATTTGCATTTTTAATTTCATAGTAATGAAATTCTCAACTTAAACTAGCCACATTTTAAGTGCTCAAAAACCTTTATAGCTAATGTCTACTTCATTGGACAAAGCAGGACATAGAATCTTTGGGATAAAAAGTTTTGTCTCTCATCTGCCCAAATTCATTCACCTGACAGCTTCTCTTTTGACCATGTGCTCCTAACTATTGTTGCCAACTCCCATGAGCCACCTCTCATTTCATGCTGGTCACTGAGTAGAATGTTGCATATTGGGCCTCAACAAGATGCAGCCACCTTCCCTTGGGCTTTGGTAAAGGTGAGTATGTGGGGCAAGATCCCTTTATTTTTCTTTACTGTCCTTCTCACACACCTCTACATAAGCTTATATGTACATATATATATATGTGTGTGTATATGTGTGTGTGTGTGTGTGTGTGTGTATAATCTCCCTCTTTAATAGAGAAAGAGATAATTAAAATCAGTAGGCTATGAGCATTTAATTCAAAGTTTGAGTTGACTAAAGAAAATTACCTATACGAATGGATAAATTTAATATTCCCTAACTATGACAGCCTACTATTCCCATCCCATCCTTGGCAATTTAAGAGAAAAACAGACAGAAAGAGCAAGTCCTTCAAAAAGATCTTTCTTTTGTGCTTAAATCAGATCCAGGCCCCACTTTCCTGATCTTGGGTCCACTCTTATCTCTAGAAATACTTCCTTCTCAAAGTCCACAGGGTACATCTCCACTTCCCATTAGGAAAATTACACCCTATACCTGAGTTTAAAAAAGGATTTCTCGATAGAGAAAACAACACTCACTATGGGGTCTTTGGGAAATTTGTGGAAGCATTTTTGGTTGTCACAGAACTACCATTTAATGTGCAGAAGCTGAGAATTCTCGTTTTCCTGCAAAGTATAGAATATAAAGAATTGAAAGGATTGCCTCATTCTAGCAGATTTTCTGTTGACCAACTGGATATTGATGTAGGCATATAGGTGAAGAGTGTGTAGTTAGAAAAAAGTGATTATTTTTAATTAAAAGGAGAAGTACTGTATTAAAAATGCTGAATGACTATACTTATTTAATTATATAAGAACAAAAAAAAGTTTCTCAGCATTTGGTTTATAACTAAATTTTAAATGACATTTATATCAAGGATTGGTTAACTGTCCATTAAAAAAAAATTATTAAGTTCAGATTTCTGTCTCAGAAAAGGAAAAAATGAGTTAAGAACAAGATTTGTTCAGTCAGCTGGGATGAGGTAGGAGGTGGGGAAAACTCAAACTTATGAATTTCTTTCTCACACACATGCACACACACACATACAATTTATGAATTAAACTTATTACTCTCTAGGTTTTCAACTAAATATTCTCTGTCACTAGGTAAACATACATGAAATCTCTGTGTTCTTATATGATTTGAAGCAATTGCAAATAAATATAAAATTTATTTGACATAATACTGCCATCTTCCTATAGATAGCAATGGATGAGAAGTCTTTTTGTTTGAAATTTTAAGTGCTTTGTCAAAGCAAAGCATCTTTTTGTAGAGCAATTCTCACATCTAAATTATCCTTCTCATCTTAACTGACTCTTTAAGGGTAACACCAAATTCACTTGCTAATTCAGAGTGGGTTGAAAAAGCAGCCAGTGGGAAAAGAAGAAGCATGTAGGAACTTACTATGTTATTTCTATGATTTCGCCCACTAGGCAGAAGCAAGAAAAGGAACTTAATACTCTGAATTTCATCACAGTCCATTTTCCTCCAGACCTCCATATCTTACTTAATCTAGAAAGTACATATATAACAACTAATATGGTGAACTGGCTTCTTGACTGGCTTTCTGCAAGCAGATGATCAGAGCATGGATGCAATGGCAATGTTACGTGTGTATTCCAAGCTTCTGTTGCACATCGTGCCACTGAGAGGGCAGAAAGTAGAAATTAAAAAGAAGGACACAAAGCAGCAGGACTTCAAAGTCCTCATTCTACAGTCTGCCAGCCATATGGCTCTTCCAATGCCCTGGAGTGCACTCATGCATGCATACACTAGCACATTTATTTCATGAGACCTCATTACTTCACAGAGTTTCATTTATGTTTACCTGTACTGACATAACTTGCAGTTGTCTACGACCTTTCGAATTTATTAAATTTGTTACAGACACTATTGAGAAATATTAATTATAAAAAACAGTGTGTTTAATTAAATCTAATTGACAATGTTAAGATAGTAACCACTTATCTAACTCAAATGAACCAGAATAAAAGACCAAGAAGAGAGTCCTGGAATCGTGGAAGCTTTGATGGTTAGAGTTAGAAAAGAGCTAAATATCTCACCAAGGATCTCATATTATGGGGAGCCGGGAAACCTATGAAGCTCTAGGAAGTCAAAAGTCTTGCCCAAGATACTTAGGACCATGAAGAGAGGTATTGATCGCATGTGGGAACTTAGAACTTAGACCACATTATTTCTACTCCAGGCTTAGTTTGCCATACTAGAAGATACATAGACACTGAAGAGAACATTTGAAATTTTGGAGAAAGAAACAGAAGGCAATAATACCACAAAGGATGTGATTATAGCTTATATTCCCTGTTTCTGTGATATGTGGATTATCTTTCACTATGACAGATGAAGTATATTTTTTTTTTAAGTTTCCTAATATCAATGTCTTAATGACCCTCCATTTATTTCAAATAATGTCATGATAGTAAAATATTTCAAGAGTATTTAGAACATTTTAAAAATACTGACAATTATAAAAGAATAACTCACAGTTGTGTGGTGCTTAGCTCATTTAGATCACGATGTTAATTAACTCTATTAATAAATAATGGTTCAATGTTCTGAGTGTAATATGTACATTATTGTTTTTTATATAATCCATATAATTTACTGTATTTACCTCATTGCTCTTTCTTAAAGAAATATAATACTTAAGTATACGTAAGAATATGAGATACTATATAAGCATTATAAGAAATCCACTGTTTTATTTCTAATTTCATAGAACATCTAGACCACATAAAATATATCCTGCCCTATTTGCAAAACAAAATCTCATACACCTAATCCACCTTCATAAGTTCGTAAGATCCATGCTGATCTATAATTTCCTTAATAACACCAATATGATAGACATATCCACAGAGAAAAAAGACTTTTTTAAAGTATAAATCTTAACACTTTTAAGACTTCTAAATGTTGGAACTTAGTATATAATATTTATTAAATCTCAGAAGTACCTTGATGTCCAAAGTTTCTAAGGGGCTGCATCTTCATAACAAAATAATAATGCAATTTGCAAGTATCTAGGCCAAACATTCTTTGATATTATTTCTTTAAGAACTACTAAACATCCTTCAGAGTGCTGGCGATATTTTTTTCTTATTTCTATTTATTTAAAAACTTCAGAACAAATCTCCATTTACATTTACTATAGCTATATTCCTTGTTCATTTGGGAGGCATGGGACATAACAGAACATATGTTCAGAATTTCACAGGAGAAAGGAAATCAAAAATATGGCAATCAAACTATAAAAATGCAGCTAAAAAAAACTTTTCTAATTCTTAGTTTCCCAGAGAGACTAGTTATTTGGGTGGTGTAAGGTCATTTTATTGTGTACCTTTATAAACAGTAATTTGTTCTGAGTAATCATTTCCCTCCTCCTTTATACAGTTAAAAAGAAGACATAGAGTTTTCTTTTGTGGTGTATATATATATATCTCCAAATTTTTGTGATAAAATTATGTTGCATATATGTGCATATATATATATATATATTTATATTTAATGTCTCAGTTAATATGTGTATATATATTCAATGCTTCAGTTAATATGTGTGTGTATTTATATATATACATATATATATATATATATTTTTAATGCCTCAGTTAAACAAACAGTAGTTTGATTTAGAAAAATAAACATTGGACTAGGAAAACAATAATCCAATTGACAACCCATACTCAAGAAACAACTTCCACCTGGTCTACCCCGACCAGGCAGGGATTTTCTATTGAATCAGAACTTGGAGTTTCAGCAATTTGTGCTTTAAGAATTTTTCTAGATAATTTTACATGCTAAAGTTTGATGTAACTTAAATACTCCTAAAATTAGATTCTGAGAATTAGTAAAATTCAGTTGGAAATTTTGACAATTGTGGCCAACTTGCAAAGCAGTATTCTTGGGATCATTTGGCATAAAAATTGACAAGTTAATTCGTATAATTGTCTCACACAGAAAATATTTGCACTTTCATGTATCTTAAAATATCTTTTTTTTAATACTGAGATTTCACCTTCAAAGAAATGGTATGCAGTGTCTCATTAGAGTCAAGTGTATAAAAGTTAAAAGCATGACTCAAGATTATAAAGACGTAGAAGTTGAAACAACTGCTACCCAGAGTTATTCCATTCACAGGTACATCACGTACGTACAAAGATACATTAAAAGATCTCAAAATATGCCTGCTTTTTTCTGACATGCTCAGTGACAAGTTCTTTATAGACCTGTACCTGTGAAAGTTGTGATTAGGTGTTCAGTCTTAATTAATTCTATGCAAAATTTTAATTAGTGGATAAAGAAAGAAAGAACACAAAAAGATGTGGTGTTTGCAGATTTTGTAAACTATAAATGCTTGATGTTTGACCTAATTATACTCAGTCTTAGAGTGAAAGATAAATGCCTAATAGAGAGTTTCTCACATAAATATAGGTGTTTTTCTCCTAAAGTGTCAACAAATCCTTAGCCAACTAGCCCATTCAAAGAATGTTAGTTTAGATATCTTGGTTGTACAAATATCTCTTAAATTAACATTTTAAAAGTAAAATGTTTTAGATATATTTCCAAAATCTAATAATGAGTATTCTATCACATTTAAAAGGTAATTCCGAATATAAACATGTAGATACACATTTGTTTTCGCTAATTGTCAACAGTCACCACAGGTGTTATATAGAGAGGGACAGAGTGACACATTGAGGATCTTCTGAGGAGTAAAGGACTACCTCTCCCTAAACCACATGGCTCCATCCTATGGAAGCTCTTGTTCTGCCCACCAATCTGTAGTATAACTCAGTAGGTATAAACTCAGTTACCACAGTCTTGAGTACTTTACTAATAAAACTGCTGATAATCCTGGTATCCAACCTGCCATTTTTCTTCTTTTTCTTTGTAGGTGTATATACATATGTATGAGTCTGTGTGTGTGTAGTAGTAGTTACCTCTCCTACCCCATGGGTTAGCATTTCTGCTGGCAGCAGTTATATCTTACTATAGAAACTGTAATTTAAAAGCCTAATTAAAATTACATGTAAGGTAGAAAAATGGTTCTCTCATAGTCCTGGCGTTCTGATTTTTAAAAATGTAAAAAATATTAATAGCTAACATTTATTTAGAGCTTTCTATGTGTTTGGTATAGTTCTATGGTCTTTACAGATATTATTCCATTTAAACCACACGCAAGGACTCTACAACCATATTAACACCTTTACATAGATGAAGAATTCAAAGCTTTAAGAACTAAATTAATACAGAGTCAGAACATAAGCCTGGGTTGTCTAACTCAGGCCCTGAGCGTTTACTCACTAGACTTTACTGCCTCTCCTCAGCACAGGTCTGGAGCTTGGATGACAGCATTTCACCTGTAAGTGATTCTGATGTTTAGCAAGTTTTGAAAAGAACTAAAAGCAGTTTTATGTTAGATCTTGAAAGGGGTCTCTTCTGACTCATATACATGCACTTCGGTGGATTTTAAAAAGTTCACATTTGTTTTGTTTTATTTTCCTGCTTGCGCCCAAACAGATTTGTTTATGAAACAGCAATTCTGAGTCTAGAACCTGACCACAAGTTCAAAAAATTAGAATTAGAAAATGTAAGGTGCCTAGAGGGGATTCTCATTACGCTTTCTGCAGGAACAGTCTCTAAAATAACACTCACACTAATTCAGTTATTCTGTCTGAAAACAAATGATAGAACTAAATAGATTCTCCAAACTCATTATATTATTTAGATCTCTCTTAACCTCAGTTTCCTCATTTATAACCTGAGAATAACATTTTCTATTGCAAAAAATTATGTCAAGAGTAAATTTACTCTGAGTTATTTCCACCCTATGTGAGTTATTCATTAGTAGTGCACTGGGGTATAGACTGCAAAAAAAAAAAAAAAAAGTATTTTCTATTTATAATCTTTTCATGGCTTATTGGCACTCATGTCATATATTTTTCCAAAAATGGGGGGAACAGAATAATTTGAAATTTGGCTAACTTTAAAATAAATTTATTTGGGCATATTTTATGCATTCTATATCAGTCAGATAAAGTAAGATCTAGGCATAATAGCCCCTTCCTTCTGATTCTCTTCATTTTGGCATTTGGTCAGATAACTACTAACATTATAAAAAAGCAATTACAATTCAAAAGGCTTCTAGTGACAACACACTGTACTTCTACTAACTCACAGTGGGCCATTTATCATGATGATTAGCAGTTCCAGGTACTTTCAAGGACTATAATACTTGTCTAAGCCTTCATTCACAATATGAGTTCATTTTCACCATCTAATACCACTAAATGTCACTGAATAAAAGAAAACATTATGTCCAACTATTGCATGAAAAGGAAGAAAAGTGATAAATGTTTCCATAGCTACATGTTTGAAAGAAGCAGAATATGCTGAGATGTAAAACACAATAAAAGTGGCAGACCAGCATTTTGGGAACCCTAAATTAATTATTTTTTCAGCAGCAGATAAGGTAAAGTACAAATGGCTACCAGGTAGTCAAGACAACATTCTTTTAACAGAGGATTAAAGAAAGTATATAAGAAAGAGGTAAGCAAAGGGTGAAGGAGAGGGGTGAATGATTGTGCGCATGCACATGTGTACAGGTGCGTACACACAGACACACACACACACACACACACACACACACACACACTCCCTATCAAAATCATGCTTGCATCAATAAAATTATCAGAAATAATTGCCAAAAAATACCTTGACAAGTAAGGAGACCACCAAAGGGGAGAATTTAGAGCTTTGCCCACTTTATCTTGATTGTTGATATTTTGAGGTCTGTGGAATATGAGATGTAATTAACATGAGTATCTTCTCCTTGACACCAGCTGCCAGATCACTTTTCCTCTCCACTTGCAAAACCTATTTTTTCCTCTTCAACATTCCCCTATTGAGAACTCACCAAATCAAAAGTAGGGCACTGTACCACTCTGGGATACAGGTTGCCCTGTAGTAGTAGTTTGGTCAGCCCCCTAATAAAGAGAACAAAGATGGAGCGTAGAATGTGTGAACTGTATGGATGCGGTATAGGAAAACTTAGAGCAAGTGATAGTTTAACTCAATTTGCATCTCTCTATAATGTAATTATTATGAGATATGTTGGTCTTTTAAAAAATCTTTAAAAATTTATTTCCCTTAAGATATAATTAAGAATATTTCAAGACTACGTTGTATATATATTTTATCTTTTTAAAATCAGTTCAATATTTCAAGGTCAGTGAATCCTGATGATGTTTGCAAAACAAGGTACATTTCTGCTATCCAGACAATTATTTCCCTCTCACCAATCCCAACAGTCCAAAGAAACTGCATGATAACATAATGGAGCAATAAAGAAGTACCTTTAAAATAAACACATTTGCTATTTCTGAGTGGTAGAAGATACAATATAACTACAAAACAAGTATAGCGATTTAAGAAACAAGAGCAAGCACTTATAAAAAAGAATCAAATAGAAAATTTAGAAATTAAATATGTAACTGTCAAAGTAAAAACTCAATGGAAGACTTTCATCTGTAACAACATTTTGGATTTGATGTTTAGAGAAATTTTTTCTTGATTCCAGATTCAGAACACCAAATATGCTGGATAATGTTTGTAAAATATATTTTTAAAAGCATGACTGAACAAATTGGTAGCAAAGAAGACCATTCAAAATCGAAATTTAGGAAACTCAGATCAATAGAGTTCAGCAAAGACTGGAGTCAGAATTTGATCTGATAATCTGTGTTTACATGGAGCCTAAGTTTTAACTAAACATTCAAACCTAGGGAACAGGAAGTAGAGCCTAGGGTCTGAACAGGATAAAGGAAATCAAGGTCACATGAAGTAAAGCCAGAAACTCCAAACTTCTAAAATCTCTTGGCGAACTTAGGAGGAAAATATGCCTTGTAAGAGAGGGTAGTATATGAACCTGTTTCATCAGTATTACTAGGTATACAAGAAAATAATTATCTTTTAAAATTTTCTAATCACAAAGCCAAACCCTGTGGGATTTGTAAAAAGAAAACAGAAAAATATAAAGAGATCTAACATTGTTAATGCCCATATATATGAGAAAAGAAAATACAAATTCTCTCTGGAGTTATACATTTTAAACACAGGTCTCAAATACATTCTACAAGTTTCCAAGGAAATAAGTATACATACACACAAACACAAAAGGAAAAAAGCAATATTAAGACTTAAGAAAGACAAAATCCAAAATGAGACCTACATAGACTAAAAGAGCAGATTATAAAGACACTTAAAAAGCTTTGATAAACTGGAAGATATATTTGTAGAAGTTATTTGGAATGCAGACCAGATAGATAGTGTAATGGAAAATACAAAAATGAGATTATAAGCCATGAAGTACATGTGAGAAGGCCTAATTATGCGAAATCAGAATGTCAGAAGGAGGAACTAGTATATAGAGATGAAGCTTTATTTGAAAAAACACTTCATAGGATTGATAAAAAACAAAAATCCCAATGGATGTTAATACAGCAAATGAAAAGAGATCCATACCTAGATACATAATGAAGAATATGTTGAAATCTGTCAAAAAGAAGAGACAAAACTGTAAGTTAACTACAATTAGACCAACAGCTGATTTCTCAGCAGCAACAAAGGGAGCCAGAAGAGATGATTAATATTATCAAAGTGTTAAAGAAAAATCAGTGTTAATTAGAAATATGTATCCAAAAAAATTACATTTAAAGAGAAAAAATTGAATGAAGATTTTACAGATAAATAAAATTAATAGTTTACCCCAACTAATGTTTATTAAAAGGATTTATAACATAAAATGCAGTTGTACAGCAAAATGAAGAAAATCTGAGATCCAATAAGTATTGGTAACAAAAATGAAAAAGAAAATATTTGTGAATAACAATCATTTTTAAGGAGATTTAAAATAAGGACAAAGCCATAATACTAAATTGTAAGGTGCAAAGAATCAATCTAACACAAAGTACTCTAAAGTCCTTGTGGTGTTTGTGTGTGTGAGTAGAATAGTTAGGTAATGATTGGTTCATAGTTGGCTATATTAAATATGTACTTTAAAATGTCAAGGTTAAACACTAATTGAATAGCTATAAAAATGTGTAGCTTGTAAGACAAAAGATGAAGGACAAATGAGAATAGTAAACAAACGTGTAAATTCATAAAAGAAAGATAAGTCAAGGAAGAAAACTAAAAGAAGAATGGAAAAAGTGAGGTACATTAAAAGTACAAAGTAGTGAAAATAAGACTAATACATATGTAATCATAAGAAGTGTAAATAAACTACGCTTACTAGTTAAAAGACAGAAATTGTCAACCCGTACTTTTAACCCAGCTATAAGCTTTTTCGAGAGTCATTCGTGAAATATAAGGACATAAATGGTTAAAATGCAGATGGGAAAATATATCAGCCAAAAAATAAGCAAAATAAAACTAGAGTAGTTATCTTAATATTGAGAAATAATGGGCTGTAAGATAAAAGGAACACCAAGACTAGGTAGTATTACCGCCTAATAATAAAAGGTTTAATTTACCAAAGAAGATATAATATATTTAAACTTATAATCGCCTAAACTCTCAGATCATATTTTGTAAAACTGGTAGATATATGGAGAGACTTTTACAAATGCAACATTATATGGGAGCTTTCAATACATCACTTACAATTTTTATAGATAAAATAGGACAAAAGAGGTTACATGAATTGAAAACTCAACTAACAGGTTTATTTGTTTATTTATTTATTTATTTATTTACTATTAATTTAATGATCTACTATGTGTCAAGTGCTGTTCTAGTCCTTGTTTCTTAATCATATTTAGAAATAGAACTAAAATAATTTTAATATATTGAAAAGAAATTATATGCAAAGATCAGAACAATAAATACAAATGATAAAAATGTACAATTGAAAAGTAAGTTCTAAATAACTCAAATATTTTAAAAACAAAAAAAATGCCTAATGAAAAATTTTAAATACTTAGAATTTAGTACTGTATGTATGATAATAAAATGGCATATTAAAAGCCAAAAGTAGACTCTTCAAAATGACTAATAAAATAGGCAAGCTTCTATTCAGATTAATCAGAGAAAACAAAAGAAAATTAAATTATGTTAAGAATGAAATAGGTATCTATAGAGTAAGAAAGATAAGATATATTATGAAAAATTGAACAATATTCAGAAAGCCTAAAGTGTCTATTAAACAATAATGAAAATCAATCAGTATTTTAAAATGTTTTAAGAAAGGAAATATTCAGCCTAAATAGTTTTGAAATAATAATAATAATAATTTTGGAAGTTATCAAAATTAAAGGCAGAACTTTCCAGTCTTGTGTAAAATATTCCTGCTAGAAAAGGAAGGGAAATATGCTTAGCTTATTCTAGGAAATAGTGTAAACTTAAAACAAAAAAATGACAAAATTAGTAAAATAAATTAGTAAAATAGGGAATTATAGATTAACTTCACTTATGGAAAAAATGTGTAAAAACACTAAATACAATATTCATGAAGTGAATCCACAAATGCATTTGAAATAATCAATCATGACCCAACTATACTTACATTATAAGATTTAAGGAAAAATGTGATCCTTACAATAGTTGAAGAAATATTTTCGAAAAGGTTCAAAATCCATTTATGACAGAAAAAAATAGCAATCTTGGGTTAAATTTCCTGATTATGAAAAATTTAGGTAATAAAGACATACAGCAAAAGTTACTCTTAAAGCTAACATGTAAAGTATATCCTCTTTAAGTAGCAAAACAAGATATCCATTTCTATTGCTTCTATTCAATATACGCAGATCATATCATAAACAGTAAGACCAAAAAATGATCAATTGATCGATTGATTGATTACTTCAGTCATAAGAAAAAGAAAAGATAAAATTTTTCTTTGTATACAATATAATATTTTACAAAGGAATTACAGAGGCATCTATAGATTTTATATATGGCTATTTATAAGAATAATTAATATTGCTTATAAAACTTTTCATAAAGAACAATTAGAATATAAACTTTTAAAACATACCATTTATTTCATTTATACAAGATATAAAATTAGGGGAAATTAATCAAATTGTTAACTTAAATACCTGCTGTTAGTTAAATTTGCTGATCACACCCAGGCTTAGGGATAAACATGTAGGCTAAGAATATATAACTTCCAGAGCAATTTACAAAAACCAAAAATTAAATTATAAGAAAATAAAAAAACGATAATTTTGTTTGGAAAGAACACATATAAATTAAATAAACTTAAAAAGCAAAGGAAGAAGTAATTATGTTAAAACTAAAGTTAATATATAATAAATCTAGTGAAGAGGAGAGAGAAAAGATAGATTGATGTATTTGATCAAAAATGGTTTTGTTTATTTTACAGAACTTTTGTACATTAAATACATGAAAAGCCAGTGAATTAGCATGTAAGTACCTTAGTTTAATAAGATTCTGTGATTATAATTTTTTTATGTATATTGTCATTGTTAGATGTCTTGTGTAGACATGTTTTAAAATATGTGGGACAATTAAAATGTTGCTGCAAATAATACCAGATCCACATTGCTAAATTACATGCATTAAAGCTGGATGTAATTTGCTCAAGAAAAAGTATGTTAGCATCACTAAACTATTATTTTAGACAGAAATAGTAAATCAAGATCTCTTCAAAACAATTTTTGTTAATTTAATTTATTTCAGAATGGGTAAAAATTTGGCAAAAAAAATTAAAAAGTACAAAAAATCTTGTAAAAATCTTTCCTCTCCCATCACCAGCCACCCAATTCTCTCTAGAGACAACCATTGTTACTACTTTATGTGTTCTTTAGATTTGCTTATATTCTTGTTTTTATCATACTGGTAGCATATCATATTATACTTTGCCTTTGTGTCTTGTTTTTATTATTATTTGTGAGTTAGAATATCTTAGGGATATGTCTATATTAGTTCTCATGGAACAACTGCAGAGTAGTCAACTATATGTACTAAAAGTTATTTAATCAATTTCTAATATTTATGGGTCCTTGTGTTATTTTTGAAACTTCTACTATAAAAATACTGCATGTAATGTCTCCTATTGTATATGTCTTTTCCCACATCCTATCTGTAAAATAAATATCTAGAATTGGAATGGTTGAGTCACAAAGTATGTACATGTTTAATAGTCACACTTTTCTTCATAGGTGGTATAGTTACACACAGCAATAGATGAAACTTCCTCTCCCCATTACCTTTCTCTTAAAATCAGTGCATCATCAAACATTTTCATTTTTGTCAACCTGATGAGTCAAAAATTGGGGCTTCCCTGTAGTTATATTTCTCTTATTACAAATATTATTATTAATATGCTAACAAGCCATTTATCAAGGTGCCAACAGATTCATAGATGACCACCTTTTTGCTGTGCCTTCTCATGGCAGAAGAGGAGGATCTTGGTCTCTTTGGCCCCTTATATGGGCACTGATCCCATTCACTAGGGCTCCACTCTCATGACCCAACCTCATAATACCATCACTTTGGGGGCTAAGAGCCCAAACTCTCAACTTTGGGAGGACGCAAACGTTCAGGCTACAGCAGGGCATACTCAGAGCTCTTGAACTGTCAACTGATGACATTACTGAAAGGTACTATTCAATTGTCTCTCATGGAGTGTCTTAGAGTATGAGTAAAGGTGGTCGTGGAAGAAAGATGAGGAAAATATTGATGTGCTTTTCATCAAATCTTCAATTTTCCTCTTCTAAGTACATACACAATTATATTTTCTTATATCCACCTTGAAAGCAGGTGATGGTATGCGATTTACCTTGGTTAAAGACATGCAAATCAAGGTGATGTGTGTTACTTTGTTCAGAAGCTTAAAGATCCAAATGTGTATAATACACCACCTTCTCTTTTCCCTACATCGGCAATTGTGGAAGTGTGGAGAAGGAACCTCATTCAGCCTGAGTGCCTGAATATGACACAGAGCAGTATACCATCTAACCAACAATGAACATGCAACATGAAAAAGAAATCTTTTCTATTTTTTTAAGTCACTAATATCTGGGAATTGTTTAATTCTGCAGCATATTTTAGCTGTTCCCGACTTGTGTCTTCTGCGATGGTGGAAAGGTCCAATGCTACTTACTGAATAATTCACTTTTTCCTCTTATATTTGTTTATTTTTCACCTATTACATCCCTAAAATATCTGATCTTATTTCTATAATTTCTCATTTACTCCATTAATCTATCTGTTCTACATTCAAAAGTGTGGTATTATTCAAATTATTGTTACTCTATACATTTTAATATCTAAAATGTTAACCTACTCTTATTACTCTGTTTCCAAAATGTGCCTGTTTTTTCTTGCTTGTGTATTTTATTTTTCAACATGAAGTTTATAGTCAATTTTTCTAATTAAAAAAAAAACCCTATGTGTATATTTTTATTTGAATAAATGTTAATTGATGGCTTTATTATCATCCTTATATTAACTGTCATTGCTGTTTTGTGATTATTAATTGTTAAGGATAAAATTATAACTCATATAGATTGACTATTTAATTATTTTAAAGATGATTTATATGCATATTGGGTTTTGTAACAGCTTATTCCAAGAGAATATATGTCTTAACAATGGTTACCATGATTTAATCATTGTGGTTTCTTAATAAAAAATGTGTGGTTTTCCAAGGAGCACTAACAAAATTGTCATTCTATGGGAACCCTCATACACAGCAGAATAAAACCAAAGAAGAGAGAAGGATTTATCCCAAGCTAAATTTATAAAAAGCTATTCAATTCTTAGTTTAATGGCCAACGGGGAGAACTATAGAGCTAGACTAACTGGGTTCTAATCTAAGTTTTGTTATTTACTGCTTGTGTAATTTGGGGCAAGTTCCTGAACCTATCTCTTCTGCATATATAAATAACACCTACTTCTGTAAAGTAAACGGGAAAAAAAAGACCCACACCACCCACAACAATGCATAGCCTTATAAAAATTTAGTTCTTCAGGATTAAAGAAAAATAAACATTAAAACTTTCAAAAAGGAAAAAAAAAATTACAGATCACATACAAATGATTAGGCATCACAACAACTTCAGGCTTTTTAATAACACTAGAAGCTAGAAGCAAATGAAATAATACCTAACAATTTCTGTGGGAATTCTAAACCTGAACTAAGCATTACCACATATGAGGGGAAAACAAAGACATTATCAGAAATGTAGGGACTCAAGAATTTTACAACTATCTATCTTTTTTCAGGACACTATGGGAAGATTTAAACGAAGCTGTAAATTAAGAAAGAGAAAGGAATGAAACTTATTCCTTGGAAAAGAACAAAAACAAAACAAAACAAAATCCCCCAAAAAAGTGGAAAAAAAAGTCTAGGGAAGTCGTTATACTTAGACAATTCAGATTGGTGCAGAATGTTAGAGGCACCAGGAAGGATATTTTTGTGTGTGTGGAGAAAGTAGAGCTCATAGATCACCTGGTGTGTTTGATCCATTGAAAATGACCTCTAGTTCTATCAGACAACTTGTTGATTCGCAACAGCTACGCCAAAACCTCAATGATTAAAAAATCAAGGCCATTATAAATCTCAGAGAGAAGAAAAAGCTATACAGGAAAACAATGTAATGATGTAATATGTGACTGAGCTACGAGTTGATGTCCAATTGAAATGAATATAGATTTTTTTAAATTGTGAAATAAATTCATTGAGAGTCCAGAGAAGTATTTGTATGTGCATATATGTTTGTAAATTCTTTTAGTCCATAAGTAGAAAGTCAATAAACCATGCCAAAGTTGAAAAATGTCCATATTTAGAATAATAACAGTAATTTCAGGAAAAAAAATACTTTAAATTGAGTTGAAATTGGTGCTACTTAGAGAGAAGAAATTAGGAATAGGAAGATGAGGTAGGAAGGAGACTGCTCTTTTTTCCTTATAAACCGTATATTATTTGACCTTTAAACAATGTATATGTGTTATTTTGATAAAAATTCAAATTACAATTACAAAATTAAAGCTCAAATAGTAATACTAATTTTTTTTTAAAGCGAGAAGGATATGGGAACTTGAAATTGATTATGCAGCTTAAATGATATTTTATTGGTTGGAGAAATGACCATGTTTAGAGGCATAGTAAAAATTCCTATTGGAGAAAATAGATCATCAAAAGAAAAGGGTAAATCATTAAACAAGAATATAGATTAACCAAGTTAAATGGCCACAGAATCTACAATGATATTCTAAGGGCAAATAGGTAGCAAAGCAGAGAAAAACAATTTAAATTTTCAAATTTATTAATAATTTATATATCTGTCACATATAAGCTATGTGCATATATTATCTTGTTTTATCTCATACCAGGAAGAAAGATATATTTTTGTTTTAAAACAATTAAAAGAAGTTAGATTTACAAAACAAAATATAAAATATAAAACCTTAAGATTTTTGAAACATAAATTCAGTTTCAACAATGAAAGCAATGAAACAACTGCCATTTTGTCTGACATTTAAGGAGAAAAAGTATTTATTAATTTCTAATGTCTTTCAATTACTATGAAATTAGTCACCACCTCAAATGCATTCTATATGAAAGTAGTACAGTGCTGGTTGTCCATTAAAAATTGGGGCCTTTTTTTAGATATTGATTGTTCACAATTCTCTTTGAAGCCGATAATTTATTAAACTGATGTATGCAACCCTCATTAGTGACCATTATCACTTTAGCGCTGTATTTACTGAACAAGAAAGAATCCTTTATGTTTCCACTTGCCTTTTTGTTCCTCAAACTAATTACTGATTTTAGATATTATTATAATCCTAAGGATAAAAAGTTAAATGAGCAAGTCATTATATCATATCATACATAGTAATATAGATAATTATAAAAGCTGACCACTTATGAATAATAATTTAAGATCATAATGTTTAAAACATCTTTTACTTTTACAGCTATGAATATATGTATGTATAGATATAATATTTGTCTCAATATTACATGAATTTAATCCCTCTTGAACATACTAATTTACTTACACAAAGTTGAATTTTTATTTCTTTCTTGTTTTCATAAAATAATTCGTGCTTCTTTAATGGAATATTGGACTGGCTGTAAGTCTGATATGCTGGAAGAGTAAAGGCAAGAACATGTGTAATAGCTGTGGTAAAACTGTTTTAGCCCAGTATCTAGGCATATTTGAAGAACAAGTGAGGAATGTAATCAACTTTAACTAGATACAATCTCTAAGTCAACTCGAGTTTATGACAAAAAAAAATAGTAGACTTAACAATTCAATTCTTACATATTTCACCATGTAGGCATGGGAAATTGCCTCAGAATGTCTGTATGCAATGAGAATAGTATAGGCAAAATAATTGACTTTTGGAATATACTATTCAACACAAACAATAAAACCCAATCAACTGTAATATTACCTACGGTTACCTCAAAGACTACATGGGATGCCTTTGAACAGAATATGTGTCCAAATGTATTTCCCTGAGTATATACAAAACAACCAGGAAAGAGTAGATTGCTTAATGATATTGGTATCCCAAACATAATAGTTCTCTACATATCTTTTTTCAATCCTACTGCTGAATTTCAACTGAGCTTGTTTTAAGTGTCCTCTTACTGAGAAATACTTTGTTTCTTTTCAAGACAAAAGAAAGGAAAGGAAATGTGAACTCAGATTTTAGAAAAAATACTTAATTTCATTATTACTCATCTAGATCAACACTTAACCTCCAAATATTATTGGTGTAGACTTTGGCTATAAAAATCCTAAAGACTAAGAGGTGTCATTTTATATTTAGAAATCCACCTTGTTTATTAGAACTGATAGACATTCGAACATTGCTACTGACATCTGATATCTGACTTTTATTGGATCCCTCATGGGTGAAGAGTAAATCAGGAACTGCTTCTCACATGTGAAAACTTGTAAAGCCACAAAAGACAGTGGGGATGGGAGTTAATAGGAAATAATAGAGAAGCATGTGGCTGTATGGTGGCTTTTAAGTTATATCTAAAAAGTAAATCATATATCACGTCATATATTTTCTTGATCTAAGCAAGTTACATGGTTGCAGCTGTTTCAAGCATATGAAAGATTGAAGTCCTACCATGTGTTTAGAACAACAGAGCTGACATTTATGAACAGTTCTGATGACTACCACGCTACTCTAGCTAGTCCCATAACCCCCAGGAAGTAGCTACCAGAAATGAAGAGCACAGTCACCAGAGAAAATAGCATTCCACACACATTTGCTAAACACCTAATATGTACCATGCATGGAGAGTAAAAATGCACAGGAGCTGAAACAGAAGATACCAAACAGAAGGTATGGTATGTGTAAAAGCCTTGGGAGATGTATGATGAGGATCAGCCTTATTCACAGAAACAATCTAAGTGCCCACTGCTGGAAGAAAGGATAAAGAAGATGTGGTATATGTATACAACGGAGTATTACTCAGTCATTAAAAAAAAAAAAAGGAAATCTTGCTGTTTGCAACAACATGGATGAAAGTTGTGGGTATAATGCTAAGTTAAATAAGTCAGAGAAAGACAAATACTGTATAATTTCACTCATATGTGAAATCTTTAAAAATGAACAATCAAAACAAAAGCAAACTCATAATAATGAGAACAGTGGTTACCAGAGGGGAAGGGGTTTGGGAGAAGGGAGAAAAAAATGAAGGGGATTGATTGTACGGTGATGACTGGTAACTAGACTTACAGTGGTGAATGCTATATAGGGTATACAAATATCAAATCATAATGTTGTTCACCTAAAATATATATAATCTCGTATACTAATTTTACCACCTTTAAAAACAAACATAAAAACTAAACTGTTCTCTTGTGTGAATCATTCAGCTATCTAAGAGCAAAATATCCTGGCTGGCTTCTTTGCTAGGTGCCTGATAATCAGCATCTAAGCCTGAAAAAGAAAAACTGTTGTTTTCAAAATGCCTGCAGCCTTTCATTCTCTCCTCTTTTCTCCTTCTCTTACATGAGTCCTGTTTGCACTTTTGATAGATAAAATCAATTTAATGTTGGTTTTCCTTGTAAAAGTGTGCTAATTAACTCTAAAATACATATTAAACAAAATGAATGCATTATTTATCCTTCAACGGATTATCATTGCCTAGGAGCAGGGCATTGATAAATTATATATATAAAAAAATCTTCTAATTTTATTATCATGTGTTATTTTTGCAGAATTTAAAATGTATGATACTAAGTACCACAATGCTTGGACAATGCTTGAACTATTTTTTAAATAATAAAGGAATGGCATTCAAGGTTAAATTTTGAAAGAAGGGGAAAGCTTTTCTTCTGTATGTTTTATTTTATCCTCGAACAAACACTGAATCATTTTCTATTCCAACATCTTTACATTGGATGGATACAAGATGATTTCATTCATCTGAGCTTTCTCTGCACTTTGTAGTCAGTTGAGTCACCTGGCTTCTCGCTATTTAGTGAAGGGCTATAGAAAGGATTCTGCCTGAGACTGTGTCATGTTCTCTATTCTGTTTTCTTTCTTTTTGGTTCCATCTAGTTAGCTTTGTTAGCCTTGAAAATGCAATATAACTTTGGCTATGTGTATATTTGTCTTCCTGGATAACCCAAGCATACAACTGGGAAAACAAAGATCACGCATTCTGTTTTCACTTCAATTAACAACTTTATTATAAACTGACAGATAACTCATGAAAAATCATGGGTTATGAAAACATAATAGCTCAATTGAATTGGTTGCAATTAAAAGCTTATCAATACCCACTTCTGTTATTCTGCGGTGCTCTGAAACCTCTAGCACGTAATTAATATTTCATACAATTTACAGTTTCTAAATGAATTTTTGCATTACATCAATGGATAAAATTAATTAACAATCATCAACAGACTGCATAGAAATGTCTTGTTTACACAAAGATTATTGTCCAACTCAACTTTAGGAAAATAATTACCTGCTACACACTGGGGAGAACTTTACATTGTTATAGAGACTTCCACATGGATGACTTTCTGAATGAATTATTGTTACATAAATTGTTTGAGAGGTGAAAACCCTTGTCCTACATGTAATAGCAATTAGAAGAGTTAATGGATAGTCTGCTTAGAATACTAGAGAGAAATACAGTATTCATAGTAGTCCCATTGCAGTGAAGAATAAGTAGAAGTTTCCCTGTAATAGCCCAGCACAGTGTTATCACTCTTTTTTAGTTAAACATTTCTTTTTTAAATATAATCAAAAAGTATTATTATTTATTATCCCTAATTCTCTTAAGTCCTCAACATTATTTAATCTAATTTATCTTTGAAAAATGATTGTCTTCTTAAAGTGGAACTATTTTTACGATAGGCAAATAGAACTCAATTCAAATTTAGAGACTGATAAATTTTGTAAACTATTTTCCCAAGTATACATCAAAGAACCAAGCTAAATCTTTCCTAGAATATGGCAGGGGGTAGATGGATGAATAGATGGACAGGCATACAGACAGATAGATAGACAAATAGACAGAGTACATAGACAGTACATAAACAGAATGCTAGGTAAGTAGATGATAGACACTTTCTACTTTCTTCAAGACAGCAACCTAGACCTGAGAAGCAGAACTAAAGATGCAATCACAGTATGAATCAGGTTTCTAATTGCACAATAGCATAATTTCTTCTTCTGCTATACCTAGAGAAATAAAATTCCTTAAACTCTGTACCATTGACATATACAAAAAAAAAAAATGAAAAAACTATGCTGCATTAAATTCTTCAGAACTGTTTATCTTTTTAATCTGGTTCTTAAACATTTGGCAATTGAATCTCACTGTTTGAATTTATGAACTTAATCTGCTATGGCTAATGTCTCCAGTAGGAACTTTAAAACTGAAAAACAGTATCCATTATTTTCTTAAAAATTGATCTTTGATGTACTTGGGTATAAATCTGATTCCCCAATGAATTTGCAATATTCCATTTCAAGGACTTACAATATCTCTTTTTTGGACATCATTACGGATCCTCTAAGACTTTACCTTTGAACTTGCAAGATATTGTATTCCATGTACATCTCACAAATGACTCTCTGAGTTCTAGTCAGAGTGAGTAAAGTCTGTCCCCTGAGCCCTGGCATATAGGGAAATAGTTGTACAGAGTTTAAAACATTATTCAGGCTCTGTCTAGACTCTCTGTGGCAAATCATTAGAAAATAATTTTGACCATGAGTCTAACCAATCAGCCACAACTAATTTACAAGACAGTGTAATTATAGGCATCCATGAGGATTAGTTGTTTCAATTATAACACCATGTAGATGTGCCAAGGCTGACTAGTTTGATCAGAAGATACAAAGAAAAATACTAAAAGTTCTTCCTCCAAATAAGAAGACAACTTCAGTCACTTAACCATCCCTTAGCTTTTTGCTCTGGACCAAATCTTCTCACCTAATTTATAATTTTATCATAGGTTATAAAATCAAAATCTTTGCTAAAACCAGGTGACACTGTAGCTAGCACTTCTCTTGATCTATAAGGCCTATTACTCTGTCACTGGAGTTTAATTTAAATTAATCCGATTCACTGTGTTCTTTAAAAGTCATGCAGATTTTACCAGCAACTCTTTACACTTCAAGATGGGGGTAAGTGGCTTTTTATAATCTATTGCTATTTCGTTTTCCCTTATTTTAATGGTAAATAAATGAAGTCCAGAAGCCTTTCTCAATCAACTTTCGTATTTCTCTCTCTCTCTCCTTTCCTCCCCTCCTTCTTCTTCTTCTTCTTCTCTCTCTCTCCTCTCCTCTCTCTCCCCCGCCCTCTTCTGTATTCCTCTCTCAACGTAAGACATTTAATGATAATAAATAATGACTAATACAGCAAAATCCACTTCTCCATATAGATAAACTATAATATATATTAAAGTCCTTTTCCTTTTCTTAATTACCCTAGAAAAAATCCTCATTTGGCTAAGAATCTAGAGGTTTAACTGTCCCATCAGCATCAAAAACACTATTTATTGAACATTTAGTATGTGTTGAATATTTTTGAACTTTCTTAATTATATGCAAGAAGTAAGGTTATTAAAGAAGTTTTCCTTAAGGAACTTACAACCTAGATAGGAAGACGGTACAAGCATGCTTGTGAAAATTAGCATATAATATGGCCCTGTTTGAAAGTAATAAATAGTTTTTAATTTTTCCATACGTTTCTATAGGTTACTATGGAAACCTTCTGTTCTCTAGAAAATGAGTTTTCCAAACCTTAATTTAATCTGATCTCTTTTTATATTACGTTGTTTGGTATCGACAGAACCAGCCTCTGCAGAGGCATCAGACACTGGCTGGAGTGTGGTGGAGAAACATAGCCTGTGTGCCTTGTTTATAATTGGAAGGAAACTGACAAGTTATCTAACTTTTTCTAGAAACCACAGCCACGAGCCTGCAGAAACCATATTTTATTTTCAGTGGCTCTTGTAAACAAAGTTCTATATTTTTGATGTTTCTGAGAATTTTTTCTTTAAGGTACTCATATTTTTTATTGATTGATTCTTTATTCTTTGAAATGAAGGTTTTCAAACTATAGTGTATACACATATCCCTGAAAAGTTTGTTCAAAGTGGTGATTGACAACCCACAAAGATTCAACTGTGGCTTGAAGGAGAAGGAACCTTTACTTTAATAAGTATTTCTTGTGCCTCTTATGCAGTTTCCTTTCAGATCATGCTTTGAGACACATGGCTTTAGTGACTTTAGAACAGAATTTTTGATGTGATGTTTCTAAGTAGAGGAGTAATCTTTGATGAATTTTTGTATGCTTGGTTTTCATATATCCTACCTTAAATCCCATTTCCTGTTTGTGTAACTGCACATGTTTATACCATCAGAATAGAAACTTAAATGGCTCTCAGACTGAAAAGACCAAGGAATCACAGAGAGATCATCAGGGACAAGCCCACAAAAATGGATTCAATGGCAGGTGACATGAGACAATGAAGACATTCAGACAGAGCTCACTGGGCTAGGAGGTGAAAACAGCAATCTCCACAGGCAGGGGTCGGCATCTGTCACATCAGAAACATTCCTCGGAGTGATGTGGATATTTTGTTCCTTATCCTATTCTCTTTTTCCTACTATTATATATTTGTTTATTGTCAATCTGTATCTAAACCAACTCCTCCCAAATAGGGTAAGCTAAAATGGAGCCTTCACTTTCTCATGCACTACTGTATCTTCCAATGCTTCAAAATGCATGCAGCATATATTTATTTGATTTTAAAAAATTGATAAAGAGATTAACATTAATAAATTGTAAGAACTTTGAATGCTGAACAAAATGACAGAGTTTTAGTGTTCTAATGGACATTATAATCACTTATTATAATTATACATTCAAAAGTTGAATAATTTCTCACCAATATCTTTTCCCATTGACATTTCTCCAAGGACTCAAACCCATTTCTTGATGATGAAATCTATTTCATATTTGGAATTTCTCACCACTATATAGGACTTCCTTCTAGTTAGTAGAACGCTATCTCTTTGTACCTTGAATACTTTGGTCCAAGTTCTGCTTCTCAGATTAGCACTCACATACCTGTTATGTCTTCTCTATGACATCTACTTACACCTTGGAAAGTGGATATTAAATTCTGGACTTTCTCAAAATTAAATCTCTCCAATTATTTAAATTTTTCTTTATAAAAACATGCTTAGCATTTTAAAATTATCCTTGTGACTTGCCACTGAAACTGCTCATTAGTCAATATTTGTCTAAAATCTAGGCAGCTAGAGTTTGAATCAGTGATGCAGGTATGGTCTGAGAATTACTCTGACTAGAAGAGGACTCTCACTACTCACTTCAACTATCCTGCTTATGTTAATTCAGCTTATAATTGTGTTAGCTTTATTTGCTTATTTTTTTAATAAGTTATAGAATAATATTGAGCTAATTATTAATTAAAAACTGTTCCCCCTCTTATATTATTTTTAAGCATTTGTGCGGAAATAATAATATATATGTGTATATATATTTAAAATATATAAATCTCTACCCGTAAGAGCTATAAAATATTTTTAAGAAAAATTATATTTTAATATATTACCTAATATTCAGCCCATCTATTTCTTCAGTTACTCAAGACCATCCCCAGATTAATTTTGATCAACAAGTTGCATATGTGGACTGTAATAAACTGATTCCCCATCGACTTCTTATCCTGAGTTAAATTTTAATGCAACGATTGTCCAGAAGAAGGAACTCCATATGTAATGTATTGATAGATTTTTTAAGACACTGTTGAGGATATCTTTCATTACATTGCACAGCCCCTTCTTTTAAATGCATCTTGAGTTTGAGGGAGGAGGGTGGTTAATACTTAGAATAGTTATTCTCTTCATTTTGCCTTCTGATTGATTTCTGTAATAGTGGAACTGATTATATTTCCATCTTTCCACTGGTTGTTAGAAAATTTATAACCAAATTTAAAAGCCCACTTTTAACAAATAAAGAAAATTTTATCACATGCATTTATAATGCTGGCTTGATCCCTGGTTTCATTTCCTGTCCTTATCTTTTTTTTCCTCCAATTCTGTCCTATTATTAGAGCCAACTACCTCTGGAATCTGTATCCCATCACCTCAGCTCACCTCTGATTTCAGCTGCAGCTTCAGTGGACACTTTCTAGGAAGCTTAGAATCCCCTGGTCCCATCCATCTTTCTTTTTTGCTGCCCTGGGCGTTCCTGAAGTCCAGGAAAACAGAGAGTGATTTGAAGGTAAATATGATTGGCCTAAATCAGTTGAATCAAAGTGAATTTCAGGATTTTGATGTGAGGGCTTGGATGAAGATGCTTCCTCTTCTCTGCTGAATACAAACAATAGATCAAAGAGACCTTCAGGCAGGTCTCTTTGATCTCAAGGTGAGTCAGGGTTAGGATGAAGGCAGAAACACAAACTATAATAGAATGATGAAGGAGATGATGTTCTTGGTGAAATTACTGAAATATTGTAGGTAGCCATATAAAACCATATTTATTTAATTTTATATTTTCTACATAGTTTCATCCAGTTAGAATTGGATTTTATGATATTTTCATCCAAAAATATTATAATATGCCCCATTTAAACCTAAGTTTTTTCGGTGTCACAATGAGGATAAAAATAGAACAAATATGATAAAATTACGAGAATTCTGTAAGACAATAAATATAATGAATGTAACAGTGTTCAACACAGAATAAGCACTCAATAAATATAAAACATATTAATTAGTACCAAATATTTTCATTACTCTAAACACCATGTATAGATCCATAATTTTCACATTAACCTCTGTCCATATCTCTTCTCTGAATTGCTGATAAACATATTTAACTGCCTATTTCATATTTCTACTTAGGAAAAAAGTCAGTATATCTTAAATTTAGAAATACATATACAAGAAAAAGTATTCCTTTTATAATTTACTGTGAATAGTGGAACTATTTCCTTTATGTTCTTGTACTATTCACATATATCACTAAGAATAAAATATTATCCATCTTCTAATGTGTATGTATGTGGTGTATGTATCTCTTAAGAAACAGTTTGCTAATTGACATCAATATTAGGAGCAAAGCAACAATTAAGCATAAAGTGTCTTTTATTCATCTCATAAGTCTTAAAGTATTCAAATACCATTACATGTATACTGGGTTAAGTAGTATCCTCTAAAAATGCATGTCTACTCAAGTTCCTCATAATGTGATTTTATTTGGAGGTGCAGTCATTGTAGATGTTATTAGTTAATATGAGGTCATATTGGGTTAAGATGAGCCCTAATTCAACAACTAGTGTCCTTATAAAAAGAGACAAGAGGGACACACAGATACATAGGGAAGAAGATCATGTGAAGATGCAGACACAGATGGCAGTGATTTGCCTACAAGCCAGGAATCACCAAAGATTGCCAGCAACAACTGACCAAGACAGCCTTAACATTTTCTTCAACTTGACTAAAACAGAGTTTTTCCCTGACTATAGGCCCCAGAATTACCTTTTCTTTTAGAGCATTTACTTTGGAAAATTTGCAATTGTAAATTTTTTCTCTATCCCTTTGAGATGTAAATCTTTTCTCAGGTACTTGTCAATTTATAACCTAGGGGTGTCTTTCTCAATGCATCTGAGAGTCATCCCTTTGAAATGTAATTATCAAGGGAGAAAATGCCCTCTCTTTCAGTCTCTGTAGAAGAGTAGGGACCTAACTTAGATGTGCCAATTGACAAACACAGATGGTCTAATAATATTGACTAACTAACTATTCCACCAGATGTCATTCATTCCAGAATTTTTCATTAGCTCACTCCAGGGCTCAAACACTTAACTTGCCTTTTGTTTCAATAGAGCTCAATCTCTTTTATTACCAATATTCTTGACTCCAATTGCAATAGTCAGAAAAATAAAGTGTTTTTGTTTGTTTACCTGTCCAGCGCAATTTTTCTTTGACACCACCAGAAAGTAGAAAGAAGTAAGGAAGTATCCATACTTAGAGACTTTGTAGAGAGCACGGACACCTTGATTTGAGTTCTAGCCTCTAGAATTGTGAGACAATAATGTTCTGTTGTTCTAAGCCACTTAGTTTATCATACATTTTTTTATGCTGGCCATAGGAAATGAATATAACATGTAAATACCTATACCTTTTCTAATGACAAACTATTTCCCAATTAGATTATAAGAAGCTTTCACACTATTTTATATCAATGAAGAGATTACTTCCTGTTTTTATCATTGTCAAATATATATAACATTTAAAATTTCTGATGACTTGTATTGAGAAAATTATATTCTATTTGAAATGGTACCTAAATGTAAACTAACAATTCAAGGGAATATTTGAAGATTCAACCCTCTGTAATCGAAGTTTTAAAATGAAACTGAAATACTGAGATATATTGCACTATATTTATAAAACGATTTTTGACATGACTTATCCACATAACTATGTAGCCGTAGTTCTTACATTTTATTTGATCACTTGGCAAATCCCTTAGAATTTTCTTGTTATTTATATTACATCTACATCCACTACGAATTTTTTTGAAAAGAAAAAAAAAATGTTTCTTAAAGTTCACTGATGATCAGTGGCAAAAGACAAATTCAGATTGTGTATTAAGAGGACTCCAACCTAAGGTTGACTAGAAATATTTCACTTTTAATATATATATTTTAAAAATCAATTATAATCCATTTTGTACTCACTGGGTCCTGTTCACAACCTAAGAGACTACAAGAAAGTAGAAAATGAGCCTATAATCTCCACTGGGAAAGTGGTAAATTGGCCTCCTGTACATCATCTTTGATCCTGACACCTGCATGGTTCAAGCTCACAGTGACCCTTTGAACTCTAGAATCTTTGTATATTGCTGTCACAGATGGTAATTTTGTTCTCTGCTTGTTCTTCCGTCATCATCTCTAACTGTGATATAGTTCCTGATAAACTTAAGAACAAATGACAACATACTCAACCTCTTCTCAGGATATCTGAATCACTTCTTGCTCTTTTTAAAAAATGTATCCTTCTTTATCTTCTTTTTCTGAAACATCCTAGCATTGTGTTTTATTTAGTTAGTCCATGCTTTAGAAAGCAAAACCTAGAAAAGAAAGAGTTTATATACAAATTTTATTTTTGATCTCGCCCTAAGAACAATTTCCTCAAAAAGTGTTGCCAGTTTCTTAAAATTAGAGAAGAAAGAAAAAAAGAAAAAACTCATAAATTAATATCCTAATATATCCTACCTCAAAGTTTTAATGAAAAACAATAAAATCCAAAGACAGAATGAGGAAAAGAGAACATATGATAAGGAGGCTGGGGAAAAGAAAGAGCAAGTAATGTTACAGAACTCATGAGCTTTATTACTTTATAAAGAGCACTGAGGATGTTTGGATTTTTAGATAGATTAGCTATGTAAGAAGTCAAGAGTCATATTTCTGACTGTTATTTTAAACTTTATTTAATCAGGTGATAATTTGATAGTCACTGCCTTTATTCGAATGGTAATAACTCCTTAGACTCTTCAGGGACTAGAATTTTTACACAAACACTTGTAAATAATAGTTATTACTTGAGTTTTCCATAATATGAAGACATCAGTGAGTGTCAAAAGTCTATTCCCAATAGCCCTCTTTCAAATTCCTTCACTGGATATGGGTCTTGTTAAAACTATCCTTTTTAGAAGGGCCCCAGAAAATAGAGGGTGCTCCACTAAGTTAGGAACTTTTGATTTTTTCACCCCCCTAAATGACTTGCTTTCTCTGAAAGATAAATGAGAAGTAGATTCTATTACAGTTGGTTGATGATTATTGGTATCCCTGTGTGGGGGTCTATTTAAGCAAAGTCCCTGAGTCTTCCAGGTGACCGCTGTCAGGACCTCAGTATTACAGTCACTGCTGCAGTATGGGTGGTGTTGTGAAGCTGTTGTTTAAAACAGGAAAAAGAAGCCAAAATGTGAAGATCTTTCACATGTCTCAGTCAAGTATGGTAGCTTCATGGCTTTATTTAAGTGAGCCTTACCACCGAGGGATGTAGGGGTAGGGTTCAGGAAAACCTTTGGGTCACAACATTTTTCTCCATTTTTTTTTTCCCCTAGGTTGTGTGAACTCACCTTCTCCCTCAGCAGAGGCTTCATTAAGAGCTAAATCCCACTCTAAGTGAATTTTGTGGATTCCCATTTTCCTTGATTTTGGTTTTGAGGGGTCACTACCACCATTTTAGAACTCTGGGTATGAGGTCCCACTCAATAAAATTTTCTGCCAGAATTCTCCAATCCTCTCAGCATTCTAGGGAGAGGCAGGATAGTTTTCAGTTTCTCTGATTGTCCCTTGTCTTGTGCCTTCCAGATAATCAGGTCAAGAGAACTAGACCATTAGTTAATTTGCTTTTTTCTTATCCCTAAAAGAGAGCATTAATTATACACACTCTCATTTTTAATATGTAAAAATTTCAACTCTTGAGGGCAGTAATATAAAGTTTATTTATCTCTGAGATAACTGTTGATACATTTTGTCATATCGATCTCACTAAAGCATATACTGAGTCTTAAAATATATTGAAGTAATTTCTTATTTTTATATAATTATAAGTTTTTGTCTGAATTATTTGTGGACAGGAAGTCATTGGTACTAGCAAAAACAAGAAACATAATATTTAAAGAAATTAAATAAAATGGAGAAACATAGCATGTTGATGGTTGGAATAGTAAATGTTGTCAAGACATCAATCTTCTCAAATCTATAGATTCAACTGCATTGCCTATAAAAAGCCTAGCAGTTTTTTTATTCGTTTGTATGTTTGTTTTTATAACAATAGAAGTGCTGAATTTGAAATTTATATAGAAACTCGAAGGAACTAGAATAGCCAAGGTATTATGAAAGAACACAGCTGGAGGACTTAAAATACTGGCTATACAACAACAGCATTGGCAAGAAGAGATAAACAGATAAGTGGAACAAAATAGATGAGAAACATATATAGAGAGTTACCTGGTTCATGGCAATGTCATCACTGCAATTCATTTAAAAAAAAAAAAAGTGGTCCTTTCAATAAATGGTGTTGAGTGAATTTGACATCTATTTTGAAAATATACCTTGACTCCTATCTCAATCCAGACACAAAAATGAAATTCAGAATGGATCATAACAATTAAAGGTAAAAGCCGAAACCTTACAACTTTTGGAAGGAAACATAGGAAAATATCTTTGTGGCGCTGAGGTAGAGAAAGAGTTCTTAAACAGGAAACAAAAAAATTTTAATCATAAAAGATTAAACATTAGACTTTATTTAAATTAAGAATTTCAACTAGTCCTGATAAAGCAACCATATCCAGAATATGAAAAGCACTCTTACAAAGTTAATAAGGAAGATCCATAAACCACAGTAAAGAAATGGCTAAAGACCTAACCAGGTTCTTCACAAAAGATATCCAAATAGCCACTAACCATACAAAAAGGTACTCAATATCCTTTGTCATCAGAAAAATGCAAACTAAAATCACAAGCAGATACCACTACAGAATAGCTAAAATTAAACAGATGGGCAACAAAGAATGTAGAGCAATTCAAATTCATACATTGTTGGAGGTAGAATATATATTTATACAACCATTTTGGAAAACTAGCAACATCTACTAAAACTAAATACGAAAGCAACTTAGCAATTCCATATCTAGGCATATACCCAACAGAAATGACTGCTGAGTTTATCAAAAACCTTGTATGAGGACGTTTACCACAGGTATTATCCATAATAACCTAAACCCGGAAACACTCCAAATGCTTTTCAATAATAAATGGAATAAATAGAACATGTTATATTCACATAATGAAACAGTACACAGTAATAAAAGAATAAATAAAATTAAAATTAAAACAACAGGATGAATCTTACGTACATTATATTGCATGAAAGGAACAGACTTAGAAAAGTATATATTATATGATTCCATTTATATGAACTTTGAGAACAGGCGAATTGACTTAAAGTTTGGGATATTAAGTATTTACATCCGGGGGTGATTGTTGATTGGGAGGGGCATGATAGATCCTTTGGGGTGCTGAGATTATTCTATATTTTGATTTGATTTAGTATTGGCATAGATGTATATACAAGTGTAAAAGTTAATTGAGCTGTACAATTAAATTTTTTTATGTCTCAAAAAGATTTAAATTACAAGATATTAGAATAGGGATCAAAATAATTCTCAGCACTGAGAGAACAAGTAAACTGTCTTAGGAGAGCCACATGATTCCTGCCTGTTCCAGTCTTCTTGAATTCTTGTCACTTGGCTGTTCATCTTCTCATAAAAGTCTGAGATCTGACTCTCCCTCTTGTGCTCTTCCCATGAGTTCTGAACTGTCACCTGGATTCCTGTTTTCCAATTTTTCTTGTGTATTTTTATCAATAACCTGATCACTGAATGAATCTCTGTGGAAATTAAGCATCATTTCACCCTACCAAGCTTAAGTCTCCCTCTAGAATTCTGTAGGTTTGTTCCTCCCACATAGAAAGTTGTCCCCTTTCTTCCACAACCTACTACTTTCTAGCACCCTCTACAATGCCACTATTAACAGAGTATTCTTCCATCTCTAATATTTTTTTGCAGCGCATCTATATTGCATAATAAACACTTTTACTATCCAGATATCCCCTTGACTCACTCTCACCTTATTCAGATTTTTGATCAAATGTTTTTGGTTCTTCCTCAACACCCAACTTAAAACTGCAACACCTCGACTTTCCTTCTGCCTTAAATTACTTGGTTTTTTTCTAGTACTTTCACAAACATACACACCGAAACAAAGAAAAATACTCATTAACAACAAAAATAATAACTAGAACATAATGGATATTGAGTATTTAACAAATGAATGAATACTAGAGAATCTCTAATTTTGTGCAAAACACAGTGTTGTGAGTTTAGTTGCTAATATTTTATTTTGTAGTTACACAGGCTTTATATATATTACTCATTCACTGAGGTGTTGTTATTATCCGACTTATTTGAATATTTTCTACCTATCACTGTTATTTGGTTACATTGTCAAACACATAGTTAACAATAAATCTGTGGATTGAAATCTATTTACTTAATTTTTTTTCAATTTATCAAATTCATGGAGGCATTTGAGGATGAGAACAGCAAAAAACATATTCCTTGCCTACATAAGAATAGAAGTGATTTGAAGAAAACCCAAGTCAATATTCAAATCAACAATATGCTTGATATCATAAGGGTAAATGAACCCAGAAAAAGCTAATATTGATATGCTATACGGTTATATAATCAGAGGTGGGATCTTAGGGAACTTAAGAATGGTCTAAAAATCCAGATATATGTAAAGCAATATTACAAGTAGTGGAATCGTAACCAGATAATTGTTTTTCTCACATAAAGTATTTTATCTTCTCATATTATTTGTTTTTTAATATCTCAATTTTGCTGGAAAATATATTTCCTTTGTTTTACTAAGTACCTACTTGATTATATATTTACTGTCTAAAGCAATTTAAATAATGCTTTTTATAAGACATAATTAAAATTACTATTTTTGACAAAATGCAAATTAAACTCTAATGATTCTGAATAATCAGTATTGTTTAAACAACTCAGGATTAGTCTAGTAATGAAGAAGCTGAAACAAATTAGTTGAGAATTAAGAACTTCTTAGTTTCTTAAAGATCTTCAAATCTTAATATAATAAACAGTTTGGTATAAAAAAAACTAGCGTAAAAATTATCAGCATGACCTCCAATATTTTTATAGGGTTCTTAAAAAAGAAAAAAGATACACTTATATATACTACTGTAGCAAATGTTCTTAATAGCACTGGTATCTTTAAATTATACTGATAGTTTTGATTTAAATTAAACTCATTGCTATCAGACCCTATAGATGTGTGAAAAGTTTACTATCTAAATGGCACCATAAAATGAAACTGAATAAAACAATAAAAATCTTCATTTTTATTGGTTAATTAAAATGAAACCCATGAAGACAATTTTAGGAGAGACATCCTATTTCACATTGTAAGTCAAATCCTTCCCTTTCTCCCCTTCCCTACATTTCCAAATTCTAAAGCTTACAATTTAAAATAAAACTTTATAATAAATTCAAGTAAAGAATTGCATGTCAAAACATATCAATGTATATGGGCTTTTAAAAAAATTCCATTTATCTTTTTTTTTCTATTTTAAGGGAGTCCATTTAAATCATTCTAAACAGTATATTATGAAGGCAAGCAATCAGCCCAGCCACATTGAAAAGAGGAATGAATTTGCCCAAGAAATAAAAGCAGAACAGCTAAAAATGAAATATTTTGTTATTTAAATTGCAAATGTTATATTTTATCAATGTCTCCAATATCATTTTGGCAGCTTTGAATAAATGATGAAAGTAGCTTCCTTTTCTCACAAGTTATCAACAATTTCAACAGCATAATTAATTTCTCCAAGGTGCATGAGGATTTTTTTCTCTTCAAAATTTTGGCAGGTTTTTTTTTTTTTAATGTTCAAGGTTTCCATCTACTTGATGGTAGATCTGATAATTTCATAAAAAGATAGTGTCCGCTTGTGGGTGCAGGGAAAGCAAGATTAGTGCCAGAAGAATAATGACTTTCTGTAGAGAATCCATAAACATGCCATTTTCTACCGTTACTTTCATTTGTATACTGAAAGTTTGAGCTCATATTCAGTATTTCAGCTTCTTTAAAAAGATGACTTACAAATACTGTAAATTTTTGAAGTGATTTCTAAAAGAAACTGTTACTAAATGTTTTCTGGCTATTTGTCACATGGGCCCCCTTATATTTAGCTCTTTTGAGTATGACAGTAACCTCTAACTCAGTTTTTTTCCAAACACAATATGCCATAAACATGCCCTTCATTGTCATTTGAACTAAGTAGTATAAATTTAGTGATGAGTTTGGTCGAAGCTATTCCTAGATTGTCATTTGGTAAATAATGATGAGTTCATGCATCTTGGCCTCATAAGAATGATTATTTTCATTGTCACTTTGCTGCCTACCTGTTTTTCTTAATTTTTATTTTTTAAATTACGGTTGACATTCAATATTATACTAGTTTCAAGTGTACAACCTAGTGGTTAGACATTTATGTAACTTACGAAGTGATTCCCCCCAATTAGTCTAGTACCCATCTGGCATTATACATAATTATTACAATATCATTGACTATATTCCCTGTGCTGTCCTTTACATCACCATGAGTATTTTGTAACTGCCAATATGTATTTCTTAATCCCTTCATCTTTTTCACCCAGCTGACTATATTTTTTCTAGGGCAAGATTATTTTTAGGAGAACGCCCTCTACTTAGTTCCACCCTTAGCACCTCAGGAGAAGGCCTGACAGAGGCTGCTTAGATCCCAGAGAACTGATTAGCTAGGAAGCCAACCACCAGTAGCTGAGAATATATTTTCAAAGGGAGAAAAGACCTCTTTCTCCTTCCATATAGGAGGGTCTCATAGTACTAAGAATTTAGGCTAGTCTGGGGTATTCATTTTCCCTCAAGTTTCCTCACATGGGGCCACTGGAACTGAACTGTTCAGGCCTAAGAAAGCAGGCAGCTTGGTTGGGTTGACTAATCTGCAGATGGTGGAGCAAATGCTTTCTACCTGTCTCTGACCCTCCCTGGTCTCTGTCTTCTGATTCCAGTGAGTGCGACTTCTGAGATTTAGAGTGAGATTTCTGAGCCGAAAAATAAAAGCACAATTTAACATGTTTTACCGATAATAAAATGTCACTTTTTGTTTGTTTTGTTTTTGCCTCTCTTGTTTATGTCTTTCAGAGATCTTCTGGGGTGGTAAAGGGATGCCTCACACCAGGAATGCAATATATATAGAAGCTCCAGAAGAATTACCTCCCAATCTTACTTAGATACTCCAGAATGAAATTTAAGTTGTTTTGTAATAGCTTATTAAGAATATTCCTCTAAAGTATATTTTTACCACACTTGTGATATATGCTCTTATTTATTTATGTAATTGTGCCAGTATTTTTAGAGCAAGACAGGATAGAAGCTAAAATATTTATAAGCAAATATCTGCCACAAATTGAAAAAGAAACCAGTGTTTACTAATTTTACTACTTTTACCAGCCATAGCTCAAATTAATCTTTGTAAAAATATTCATGCCTACCCCACCCTAGCTTGTCTCTTCATTCTCTGCTCTCATATAATAATCTTAATAAGGTCAATTCATTCAGCATTAATTGCATATTCTTTGTGACATTTATTTTGAAACTGTTATTTTCTTTGTTTTAGTTCATATCTCTACCTTTACAAAGGAGAGAAAACCATGCCTATATTTAAAACAAACATAATATAGAACATGAGAGCTGGATGAAGTATAAATTTTACACTTCTTTGGACTTTCTCATGTTCCCAGTCATGGAGCTGTTGATGGTGGAGGTAGGACTCTGGTTATTTTTAATTTAGTCTAAGTTGAATTCCCAGGAAATATTTTTACTGTGTTACTCTATCTAAATAGGCTGTGAGTAAATGAATTTATAAAAGGTTTCCCTCACAGAAGCCTTAGTAGCAGAGCTTTACCAAGATTTGCTGAGTACTCTATGAGTAATAGATTTAAGAAGGTCAACAAAACAGACATTTTTATTGCATACTGTATGATATTTTATTTCATCAATTATTTGACCTCTATGTGATAACCTTTCGAAACTCTTTAGAGCAATTTCTTAAAACCACGTATTGAATTTAGAAACAATACAATCTCACAAAGCTCTGTATAATTTTTTTCTTTATGATAAGATCCAAGATATTCTCTGATTAGCATGGGTTTCTAAAGCATAATTCAAAGAGGGTAAAGAGTTCTTGGCATTTCAATATGGGTTATTCTTCATTTTCCAATCCTTTATCAAAAAAAAAGTACTTTCAGCTTTAATTATTTTATATATATATATATATATATATAAAATATGTATATATATAGATATAAAACTTTGTGATCACATGTTCAGATGAGTTTAAAAGTAAGCTCTTTGTTGTCAAGAATTTATTAGAATATATTGAAATATTTTGCTGACACTATTCCTTCTAACTGATCATTAAATCATCCATTCACTTAATTGGAAAATATTCACTAAAAGAATATATTGCACACAAATCGTTGTACTAGGATCTAAACATATTTACTGAGAGAAAAACAACAGCAAAAGAAAAGAGTGTTTTGCTTTTAGTCTAGTGAAGAATTCAGACATTAATGAAGAAATTAAAAATTATACCAATATATAAATTCTAACTGTGACCAGTTCTATAAATCAATTATTATTATGACAATATTATTATTAACTATGAAACCTTACAGGAGATGTGTATCATCCCTCTAGTGGAGTGGGGGTTAAGGTGTTGGGAGAATCCCAATGAATTATTGTTTGAAAGAATTTCACAAATAGGTAAATAGGTGAGAAAGGCATTCTAGGCAGAGGAAATAGCACATGCAAATGTCCTGAGGTAAGAGGGCATGAAAACGTCTAGAGAAACTGAAATACAATCAATTTAGTAGAGGAATCGAAAGCAAAAGATAGAATGATTTAAGAGAAGCAGGAGAGTTTGGCAGGGGCCAGATTACGTAAAACGTTAAAGATCATATTAAGGATGCTAGAGTTTATCATGAAATAATAGAATCACTAAAAAATTTCAGGTTGAGAAGAAGATAACATTAGAATTGCACTGTGAGAAGATCATAGCAACTATATTATGAAGATTGGATTGGGAATTGACTAAGAGTAGATGCATAAAACCTAATTAAGAAACTCCTTCAATAACCAGACAAAAAGTGATGGAGTGCTAAACTACAGTAGTGTCCAGGAGGGGAAGAGAAAGGTGAAGACATAATAACTTAGATATGACAAGGCAAGAATAATATTTTAAGGATGCATCTGATTTCTGACTTGAGAAATCAGTCAGATGATGGGCTACATACTAAGATAAGGGCCACAAGAAAAGAATCACTTGGCCATGGAGATTTCGTTGAAATATACAGTAAAGAAGAAAGAAGGTGTTTAAATATCTTTGATGTCAGAAGAGAGATCTGAACTAGAGATAGAACTGGAATCATCAGTGACTAAAGTTTAAAAGTGAAGAGGAACCAAGGTCCAATATTAGAAAGATTCTAATTCTCCAAAGCTGCATAAAGGAGAACAGTTACCCAATCTTGCCAAATTTTTCTCAAACATTCCTCAAATTTGTCTCCTTTTCATCATTCTCACTTTGGCTGCTCTTGTTCACAATGTTATTACCTCTACCAAGAAAATACCGATGTCTCCTAACTAACATTTCTCCTTTAGGAATATCCCATCTTTCACATGGTAAATGTCAGCACGTCTGCTTAAAATCTTTCTGTATTCCCTAATTTCTAAAGAATAAAGACCGGTCTCCAACTTCAGCACACAAAACCATTTCTTCGACATCAGAGCCTTGCATATATCTCAGCATTAATTTCTTGTCACCAGGTCTATTTAAATTTCTGGGATAGAGGAATGAATTAGCACAGTACCTACTCTCATACAGTTTACAGATTAGCAAATCTAGATCTTAGTAGATTCTCAGTGAAGGTCTGTTGAATAAATGTATGATTCTGTATGTACCTCCCCAAAAGCATGCAATTGAAAACACTATTGTTAATTTCTCAAAAGCATTCAGTCATTTCTCAGGCACTATTGTTTGCCAATTAATTATAAGAGGGAAATGAAAGTTTTCAAACTCTCCTTTAGCACAGGAAAACAACTTAAAACACACACACACACACACACACACACACAATCAGAAATTCATTAAATATACATTATCATTTTAATGTTCAGAATTCTAAAATGGAGATAAAGTAGCATGACCAAAGAGATGCGTTTTTTTCAGCATCTATTGTCTTTTGGTAAACTGGAACCAATAAAGTACAAAGCTATGAAATCGAACTACATAAAGAGATCAGTTAAAGGATCAGTTAAAGAGAAATGTTAAAGGAGGCTTTAAAAAATGGCAATTGTTGGTGAAGGCATGTGTGTTCTTACTCTACAGAGGAAACAAAGCCTTGAGGGTCATTTCCTTATCAAAAACATTATTCAAAAAATAGAGTAATGTCTCTGTAGGTGAAATATTTTTAGGTGAAAAAATGCTACAAATAGATACAGTATACTTTTAAAAGATGCTTCTTTTTCTAAGTTGATCAAAGTTAAATCAAACGTAGATAAAAGACACTGTTATGATAGAGTTCCCTAGTAACTTAGGGCTCCAGATTTCTATTTCACAATGCATTCCCAGCTGTCTTAAATTGTTTCATGATTGTTATTTCTGTTGATATCATTGACATTCTGTTTTATATTTTATCTTTACTTTGTGTTAAAAAACAATACCAGGATTTCTTTTAAGCTGTTTAACTTCCTACTTATCAATTCAAGACTGTGTGAGGGCAGTTGGCAGTTTCAGTGAAAAACAGTCTAACTGTCTCATTTCTTTTATTTATCCCATTGAGATGAAATCATCAGTCTAGTAGAATATGAAGTTTTTAAATATTCAGCATTTGCATAAAGTTAAGAAAGTAGTTTATTACCTGAGAGTAAGATTGACCAAAAACATAATTATATTTTAAATATCTCCCTTACCATCCTCATATCCTTCAATCATGCCAAATTCTTCATTTCTAAACAAATGCCTTTCTTTTCTCATTCTTTGAGAAAATGGAAATTACCTTCCATTCATAGGATTTGTTGCTTCGAACTATTTTTAACTATATGTCCTATTAATTCCAAGACTGGGTGACTTTACTCTGCCCCAATCCTTGACTATATTCTTAACCAATGTTACTGCTTGGTCCTTTAATCATTGCATGATTGGTAACCAGAGACCTTGACATCGAATCAAACATTACCTGTGATATTTAAATTGCAGGACTGGAATGAGAATTACAGTTTTTCAACATTCGATTAATGAATATTTTTATTGCTAACTATAATATTAAAATTACGAGAACATTATGTATGCAGTATGAGGCAAATATGTGATAGCTTCAAAGAAGACATTTTGAAGTTGACATATCTTTGTTTACTTCACTTCATAATTCTCCTATAGTATATCTTAAGCCAACCTCTTTCACAAAATTACAGAAATGTCTCCATTCCTTGTTAAAATTATGGTGGGAAATTACTGCTTTAGACTATTGTTACTGTAATTGGGAAAAGTATGTTAGATATATGGGATGTTTTATATGCATATCTAATAAGAACCCAGAAATATCTCATTAATAAAGCATTATAAATATGGATATAAAAATTAATTTATCAGCATTTTAGATGTTTAAGCAGACAAATTAATTCCATGGTGCAAATAACATTTATGGTTTACCCCTGAGTTTTCCATGAACATAAATTTATTAATTTTTTAATCTTTAAAATATACATATTTTAAAATACTTTAACTAAATTTATTTATATTGATGAAGCATAAAAATACATTTGAATTCTGTTAATTTCCTGAAATAAACTTGACAAATTATTTTTAAATCCAGATGGCGAAAGTATCTTAGCACTAAATTTCACAATGATGTTGCAGCAAATTTAAATTTATAGAATGCTAATTTTGTTTATGAAAAGAACATTATAATCAAATACAATTTCGAACATTTTTTTAAAACTATACAAAAAAAATTACTTGAATGAGTATTTAAAAATATGTAGAATATTATCCAGAGTAAGAACCACAATAGCTGACTACCCAAATCAAAATTAACCAGAAATATAATTTATACATTTGATTTTACAAACATATAAAAAGGTTACTTCTAATGTTTAGGTTTTTATTCTCAGAAGATTTATATGAACAAAAGTGATAACCAGCCAACAGCCAGTTTAATCACATCACATTGTGTTAGTATCATGTTGTTCTTAAGCAAGAAACCAAATAATATGAAGTCAGGTCTTCAAAGACAAACAATTACAGAGCTATTCCAATTACAGGGAATGTGCAATGTCAATTTGAATTAGCGAATTAAAGTGGGTGTTTTTTTCAAATGTCTGTTAATTCTAATAAGGAAAGAGGCAAGGAGTTTTGTGGCTCCACTGATCAGGAGCTGTCAATGGTGGGTCAAAAGAACTAAGTGATGGAGGCAAATTTTATACACTTAGTAATAAGTAGGAGATTATTATGTATGATTTTATCATAATTGGTTTTGAGAATTAATTGGGTGGTAACAAAAGCTGGCATAAAGCTTTTCATTTGAATAGAACTATTAAAAACTCCAAAAGGCTTGGAGTTCACGATAACCACTCTACTGAATTAACTGTTAACTATAAAATCAGAAGAGATTTATTATTTATCTGAAAATTGAGTTAATGTTAATGACTAATGTCTATTACTTAGCTGGGTACATTTCTACTTTTCGAAACATGTTTCTTTGGTCAAGGTCAAGTATGCATAAAATTGATATAATAGTGACTTCTCTGACTACATTTTTTTCTCATTTACATCAAAATTGGAAAATATATAATGAAAGTAACAGGCCATGGTATTTATTACCCTACACCCTAAGAAACGATCTTTTTTTTTTTTTTTTTTGGTCATCTGTAATATCGGCCATGCTAAGAATAATATTGGTCCTAAGTTAGAAATAAAAACAATCACTTCTAAACTCACCTGTCTTGTTAAGGTTAAAATTATTTTTCCTGAGTTAAATTTATGAAAATTTAAAGTTATCTTTTAATGTAGTAGTTAAAACAGAAATATAAATTTTGCCTTGATATGCATTATAGATAAAAATAGTTTGGGATGAACTCTAATTTGTCAGCAATGGAGGCGTAGAGGTCATTCTCATCATGTTAACACTAACATTAACCATTTAATTCCAGAATCCTAAATGTTAAGAAAATATTTATGATTATAGAATAATACTTAGTCATAAGTGACATACATATATTTACGATACTGATACGATGATATGCATTTCTAGAGTTATGCTTAATTAAATTCAATAAGGACCATTAACTCTTCTCCTAGCTTTTATCAACTAGTTTCTTATCAGATACTACAAATTCACTTTGCCTGTATTTTATCTTTTTAGTGTTTAAAAAGGAGTGGCATTGTTTTTATATGTCAGAAGGTTGTTAAGCAGATTATTTAGAACAAATACCAAATGCTCTGGTACTTACATAAATGAAATGAGAGGATTAGTCTAGATTTTGTTTTGTTTCATTTTAATATGCAGTATATTGTTTCCTATAAATATATTGAATTTTTTAAAAAAGATATTTTAAAGTGAAAAATGTTTCCTTTAAATCGAGTGTAGAACATCCCTCTTTAAAATAAGTTTGTAAAAATTAGTTTTGCATGTGATTAACATTCCTTAATTATATTTGTAATGAATTAGTTATTTGGGTAAGAAAATTTCATTTTATGCTCACACTAACAAAATATTGGGATCTAATGGAAATTTAGAGTACATCTAAGCAGATGGAAATAATAAATAAAGAGAATGGATAAACAATGAAACAGCAGAAAGTATATTACCTCAACAAGAAATGCCGTATTTTGTCTTTTGAAACCTGTTTCAAATCAGTAAGCTTTTTGTATTCACCAAGAGTGTTTGTTTTCACATTTTCATAGTTGTTCAGCAGTCTTTGACAAGTTCTTTGTGGCTAAGGAAATTTAAAACTGCTTTGAAATTCTCTGAGCAACTCACAGATACCATCAAAATATACTGCTATAGTATCAAGACATGTTGAAGAATTATGCCTTTAAAGTTGTGCCAAGAAACCTAGTGAGTATCTTTCTTTCATTGTAGAGCAGAGTTCTACACTGCCTGCCTTTGGGCTAGGCAATTCCATAGATATTTCTCATACAACTGCTTACTGCAAAAGTTTTAGACCAGAAAAGTCTCACTTTTCTCACCCTGAGGAAGTAGCATAGTTTAAGCAGAGAAAAAAAAATAGTATGCAAAAACAGGAGACCTTTCTCTAACATTAATCAACAAATGATGGAAACTCTCCAGCATTTGGTCTTAATACCTAGAATATGTAAAAGTGCATTGTAAGATCACTGGCATCCCATTTAGTATGAGTCTCCTACCTTTCCAGTCAATTAGATATCCAGTTCTTATAAGGAGTGTGGCCAAAATTTGACTACATAACACATCTCACAGTTTCACTCTAAGCTAAATAGTCCATTAAAAGAAATATGTTATGGGGTGGTTGAGAAGTATGAAAGAAAAAAAAGATTTTATATTCAGCTGCTTCTTGACGTCTTGGATTGTCCAGGTACCTCAAATGAAATACTCTCCTCTACAGATAGCATCCTATTCCAGTGTTCCTCTTGTCGACAAATGATGTCATCATCCAGAAACTTTGAAAGCCAAAAATCTCTCTTTCAATTTTCAAATGTAATTTATCATGAAGTCCTATCTATCTTAGCTCCTAAAATTCACACAACTCTGTCCATTTCTCTCATCTTCATCTATTACAGCCTCTTTCTTAGAGACTATAACAGTCTTTTAAGTGGCCTACTTAAATACAATTTGCTTTTCCCCAGCCAAATTAGTCTCCATTTTATAGCCATCAAGTTCTTCTCAAAATGATTCTTCTGATCATATCACTCCATACCTCAATGTTGAAGAAAATCCTCCTATGACTTCTCATTGCCCACAAGATAATTCTAAATCTCTAATACAGTGCAATCCAGTAGAACTTTCTGCAATAAAGGAAATGTTCTCTGAACTTTCCAGTATGGTAATCACTAGCTACAAGTGGCAGTTGGACACTTGAAATGTAGCTACTTCAATTGAAATATAAATTCTTGATTCATTTAAGTTTAATCACTTTAAATCCAAACTTAACCACATCAACAAGTGACAATAACATTGGGCAGAATAACTAAAAAATATGGGCCCTTCATTGTCTGGTCTCTACCTATTCTCTAGCCTCTTTCTACACTAAGCCCCTCTGCTCTCCTGCTCCCTACTGCCTCAAGAAAACTGCGTATATGATACCACTGGTGGGAGAACTCTCTCCATCCTTTTCATTCTAATTAATACCTATTTACCCTACAGAAGATTCAAGAATAAAAATCATGTTATTAGTGACATCTTCCCTGATGAACTTGATGAGGTCAATTTTAAATGTTCTTATAAGCCCTCTCTACCTCTCCTTCATTGTCCTAGCCATGGTTGCAAACTCACATTTACGTATGTGGTTATTTGATAAAACTAGACTCTAAGATCAACAACAGCATGGACTATTGTGGCCTAGTAAATACTCCAGTGCTTTGTATGTAGTCAGTACTCAATAAATATTCATTGCATTAAGAAGTGATTCTTTATCTTTTACTATACTGCAGCCCAATAGCCTCAATTTGATTTGAGATTTTCCTGGAATATTTTGGGCAAATTTTCATATAAATATTAAGCATATATAATAGCAACTAAAATAAGCTTAACTAATTGCCAACCTCTTTTCAGACCAACAAGAGAATGGAACTTGAGAGCTTCCTGGGCATTTTCTGAATACAGAAATTATTCATTAACATGTGAGCAAAAGCTCAAACAAATAGCAATTATTAGTATCAAATTTGCCCATAAAAGCTCAAACCACATTTAAGCTGACAAATTAGTGAAGAAAACTCACAACTTTTACCAACAACCTGAGAAGCGCAAACCCCTCTACTCTTTAAGCCTTAATTTAATCCCATTTGAAGTCATTTCTTCCTGTAACTGGCATTTTAATATCCTTGTGTGCTTCTGGTTGTCCCCATTTCACACTTCTTATCAGCATACTCTTCTGCCTCTTAATGCTTTGAAAGAGCCACAATATTTTACCGTACCTTAGATTCTTAAGCTCCTTTTCAAGGACCTTCAGATTTTAATTTTTTTCTTCATAGGGCAGGTTCAATCCTAATTTCATGAATACATCTTGCACTTTCGAGAGGACAAGTTTATAGGGCAATCTGTGCATTCATTCGGCTTGCCTTCCACTGTGATAACAAAGAAGTTATCTCTTTGAATTCTCTAAAGGGCATGTAAAACACTATTGTACTCTGCATCTCGATATCTTTCCATACAAAATGGTTCAGTAATCTACTCATTATAATTCCATAAAACACTAAATATTTTCCAATAAACATTATACAAAATCTCTTTAGTCAAAGGGGATATATGTGAAAGTATGCTGAGAACATTCACTTTTGGCCCCTCTCAATATAATATGGGCTATGGATACATCAAAGTATGGGGACAAAATTATGTATTTCAAAACCATGAACTACTGAGCCACAAATATTACTTATGCCACTAAGAATCTTAATTTCATTACGTCATTTATAATATGAATATTAACACTTACCCAGCATTTACTAATATTAAATGACCTAATGCAGTTTAAGTGCTTAGTTGTAGTACATTTGCCAAATGTTAAGTCTTCCCCTTCCTATTCCCTCTTACTATTAACATTTGTCAAGGCTTTCTCTCTAGAAATTCTTAAGTCTATCTACATAGATTCAGACCCAACATTCCAAGCTGACAGCAATGATGACAGACTTTGAGTATCTTTAGCCCACCAACTCTTATTATCTAGCATTATCCAAGTACTGAGTGTAGCTGGACCACAGACAACAACTCTATGGACCATGTAGTCTTCAAAGTCCTTAGGCCAGGTTCGCTCTATCCTATGTTACTTTGCATATCACTGGTCTTACTCTAAATGGATGGGTAGCCTGGAATCTCATTCCTGCCTTCCACTGAATTTCAAGTCTTGAGTGTCATTTTGACTTCCTCCACTATATTCTAGCTTTGTAGATAATACCACCAGCTGATGCATAGCTAAGTTTGCCATTATGCACTAGATTGTCTGGCTGCCACTGTAAAGGCCAGACACGATAGTTAATCAATCTGCTGCTTTCAGCCTTGCTTTTTCTCCCCAGTTGCAAGGGCTCGCGCTTCTGATGTCGGTGTCTTTCTCCAGGCCAACATAAATAGTCTGATGGGATAAAAGTTTGTATGCAACCACTGAGAAATTAGTAAAAAATAGGTTCGAGATGAGAAAATCTGAGAAAAAAATTAGTTTTCCAGTAAAGTGTAACAACTGGCATTTATAAATATGAAATCAAAATAGACACAGAATAAAAATGATCTAGCAATAATTGTTTATGTTTCACTTTTAAAGTTAAGGAAACAAAGTTAATTTGCTGGCAGATCTTTTTTATAAAAAATAACAAATCCAAAACTGCACAGTTCCATCTCCCCCTAACACCCAGCCCTGAGTCCCAGCTCATGAATCCTCTAAGGTCTACAGCAAAGTTTATATTTTCTGTGTCAACCTAAAGACATTTGAACAACTGACCTGGAAAATTTGGAAAACAGAATCCTTTTAGTCTAATAGCTTTTTCAGGTAAAATGTCTGTCCTCTACAGTGCTGGGCAACACATTCTCAGCAGCAGGCATCTATTAGCCTGGCTCCCCACAAAATGCTTGAAGTGCTAAATAGCTCAAAATGTAAGATAGAGGCTTCTGGATGGGTCTATGTTCATTCTATTTCTCCTGTTGTACATTTAAATTCTTGAACCTTAAAGCAATATATTGTAAAATCTGTTCTATTTGCCTCCTGTGTTCAAATCTGTTATCTTTCAGACCATTACTTCCATTAAAACAAAGCCTTTTACTCCCTTTTTAGATTTAAAGAATTTCCTCAGGTGCTTGACATAAAACCTATGGAAGTTTTACAGATCCAGTCGATTCAGGACAAGAAGAATGAATGCAAATGGTTGTCTCTAGTTTGTTGTAACATTTCTAATTAGAATCTTAAAAGAGGTATAACATACTGATGTATAGGTCAAATTTCATTACAATAATGAGCAACTCAAAGATAAACATATCATTTAATATAACCAAGTGTTTAAACAACTGTGTTAGAAACAATCATGCTTAAGAACTTATAGTAAAAGATAATTTTACTCACTATACTTTTCCCATTAAAATTCAAAAGCTCTTGAGAAGAAAGCCTTTTTGGACAAGATCTATTTTGCTTGTTTTAATAAATAAGTTAATGTGAGTTCATATTATTGAAATATTTATTAAATGCTTTGTTTCTTCCTATAAATTCAACTTCTCTTTGGATAAGCAACTGTGATTAAGAAAGGCAAACAGTTTCAAGTAAATAAAAACCTAAGTATATACTTTTTTTTATATTTTAACCCAGCTGATTTTCTTTATGTATGTATGTTTTCCCCAAATTCAAATTATAAGGAGTTATTATTGACTTTTTTATTCATTGTATATTTCATGGCAAAAATGTCTTAAAATATTAAGAATTCTTTAAAGTCCTGATTTTAATGAATGAATTGTATTATCTCATATGGTGATGATATCACATACACACTAACGTACATTTTGGTTATTTCTTATTTACTCTTTACAATGCAAAGAAAATTCTGTACATATGTTTCTTTTAAATTACTCAGTATTTCCTTGAGGAAGATCTCTAGATGTAGAATTACTAATGCAAATAATAATAGTTTTATGATTCTTAATACATAACAAAAACTTGCTCTCTAGAAAGTCTGTACCAATTTATACTCCTACCACAATTGTGTGAGAATGCTTGGTTCAGTAGATCACCTTCAGCCTTGAGTATTACCTTCAAAATAATATTCGCCCATTTGAAATATTAAAAAGAGAAGATATTTGTCTCTGCATAATTATCTTTATTACACATTTTATATACTTAACTTTTATAAATTGTTTCTTCATGTCATCTGCACATATTTATTAAAAACTTATTTTCTTACTGACATGCATGTATTTTATTGATAAATCATCTATCTATCTATCTATCCATCTATTTAGACATACAGGAAATCAAGCCTAGTCCACTGTTATTTACAAGTAACATTTCCCTAAAATGTTATGTTTCTCATAACTTTACTTATTACATTTTTATTTACTTAAAGTATTTTTAGGTAGCCCTTATTTGAAAAAAAATCTTGTTTATTCCATTTTATTTTTTTTTATAAATTCATTATTGAGACTTAATTTTTAGTCTGTAGTAAATTTAACTATATGAATTGATGTTCAAATTGCCATATTTTTCCAAGTTTCTTATATTAAATACTATTTTCCTAATAAGTATCCCTTCTCTATTAATTCTGTAGTCTGCTTAAGGTCTACATTCTGCTCCAGTCTCCTGCCTCTTATACTAATACCAGATTGGCATTATAGTCATAGTTCTAAAATGCATTCTAACATAAACTAAAATGGATTAAACACAAAGGAAACAATGGTATTTCTATTTATGTCAGAGGCTTACAACAGCCAAGGTTTATTTCTTGTTCCTTCCACATGTCTACACAGGGTTAGCTGCAGCTCTCTGGATGTTTTTACTCTAAAATGTCACAGATTTCAGGGTTCATGAAAGGAAAAAAAGCTGGCTTCTAGAATGCTCTCTGCACCTATATTTCATGGTCCAAATCTAGATACAAGACAAGGTCTGAGTTCAAAAGTATGAGATCTTATAATCTTCCTGCAAAGAAAGGTGCGATGTAATACCAGATAAAAGTCTACAATAAATCAACTTTAAAAATTTTAATTAAGTCCCAAGAATGATCCCATTGTACTTTTGATTGAAATGATCTTAAACCCATACATTAATTTAGCAGAAACTGGCATACTTATGATATTTAGTCTTCTCATCCAGATACATATTTCTCTTCATTTATTCAAATCTCTTTCTTAAAACTCTCAGCTCAGTTTTAAAATTTTTGGTAGTTCTAAGAGAATTATTCATTTTATTTAGTTTATAATAGATAAGTTTTAGATATTTTAATACAATAATGAATTGAAAAAATTCCAATTATAACTTTAACTGCTCAACGATGGTGTATGGAAAAAGTCATTTAATAAATATTGATATTGTATCTGCTATTTGGTTGGATGTTTTTTTAATCCTAAGGAATTTTAAGTGATTCTCTATGACTGTGATGCTCAATATAGTAGCCACTCTCCACATTAGTTATTTAAATTAATTAATATTAAATTAAATATTCAGCTCTTTGGTCACACATGCTACATTTTAAATGCTTAATGGTCACATGTGGTTAATAGCTACTGCTTTGACAGCCACTAGCTGAACTCAGGCCTTGCCTTGTGACTAAATTTGAACTTCCACCATTGCAGAAAGTTCTATTAGACAGTACTGCTGTAGGGTTTTCTAGATATATAACCCTATGATCTGTCCATAATGTTAAATTTTTCTTCTTTCTAAAAGTCGCGAATTTCCTCATTTCTCTTTTGTGGTATAGAGAGTTTTGCATAGATTACTAATTTTCTGTTTTTGTTTGTTGGAAAGAAACCATCAGCCCAGATTGCCAAAACCTGTCAATATTCTGCCAAAATTATAACTACTACCATTCATTGTCCTTTTATTTTCTAGGTATTTTGATATTGAAAGTGGAATAGAGAAAAAACATAATGAAAGAGAAAGGAGATGTTGGTGAAAACAATATTCTGGCTGTCTCAAATACTAGTACCAAAGCAGTGGAAGAAACATTGCCCAGTTTTTTGGTAGGTATAGACAATGCATCTATAAGGTAGGTGGGAAGTTGAAAAGAAATGAGGCATTCCGCTCCTTACTTTTGAGCAAAGCATGTGATGAAGCATGCATTGGATAAAGATTACAACTAATGAAACCTCATAGGTGTTATAATTAGTGAATTATACTTTTCGAATTCTATCATCCTAAATTATAGCATTATATTTCTCAGTTTTAAGGTGTCTTATATTTTCATTTTCTTCTGTGTGTTAATAGATTATTTTCCAGTTGAACATAATAACAAACTTCATCAGAGTTCACTAGCCAAACACCACATTAAACCAGAAGTTCATGTTGATAATATTATATTTCCAGACTTTTCCTTTGCTCACATTTTTTGTAGATACTTGTGGACCTATTAAATATGTTATTGACAATAAATCTAAGAGCGAATGACTGGCATTTACTTAACTTACTTGTTATATGTGTAAGGCACTTCACTAAGCTTATGTTATACTTCTGACAGTTTAAATATAATAATAATATCATTAAACACCAACCAATTTTAATTTGAGGAAAATAAGGCTCAGAGAGATTTTGTAATATTCCCAAAGTCACAAAAGCAATACCTGAAGAAACAGGAATTTTAAACTAAATTTATTCAGCTACAAAGAAATTATTTTATTGATAAAAAGTACCACATACATATATATACTTTTAAGATGGACTTGATAAATATCCCTGTGTAGTACAATTTAATTGGGATATATTTTAAAAACATTCTTAACTTTTACTAGGGAAATAACAACAGAAAGGTTTTCAGAAATAAAATATGAAAATAAAAATTCTTGGTTCCCTTATGAAACACAGGTGCTTTTAAAATTTGAGATTAAAGTTTCCTGTATTAGAGACAGAGTTTTTTTTAAGTGACTTGTGATTTTGTCACTATCTTGAGAATAATAAGAGAGAGAAATATAATGAAATAAAAGGAAGTATGTGTGTATTACACACTATTTATTCCCTAAATTTTATACTTGCTTGCTTTGTAATTGGGCAACTGTATAATTAAAGCTTCTAGCTCCAATAAAACTTTCCAGAAGCAAATATCTGCGTAGTACATATTGATCATGTTTCTCATTATGTTGTCTTATTTAAAGTAAATATTTTCTCTGCTAATGTTTACATTAATAACTTCCATAAATACCAACAACCACAAACTACAACTGTATAAATGTCCTATGAGACAATAAAATAAATTTACATTAATATTTCATTAATACAAAATACGTTATACTTAAATAAATTTACATGAAATTCGCATGAAAGTCCTTATGTTACTTTCATAATAAAATATACTAAAACTCATTTGTAAAATCTTCATATAGAACTTTCTCAGAGACAATATGAAAACATTTTTTGTCAATGATGCCAAAAGAGAACTTTGCATTTTGACATTTAACTGAAATATGAGTAAATATATTTCATTTTGAATATTTCTATTTCTCTAATTTTAAATGCATATGAAGCTATATTCAATAGCATAAAATGAATTTCTGATATCAGACACCAAACTTAGGTAAATTTAATTTAAGCATAAAATTACTCCTAGGCATATATAGAAATTTTCTTTTTTTCTCTGTTTTCTTGAGCAAAGTATATCAGATACTAAAGGGCTTGAGGAGAGAAATGGATGATTTAGGAGTGGGTGTTAAGGAGTACCACTCCCATATCTCAGCTTCAGAAAAATAGGAGATATGTCTCCTCAAATTACAATCTTTATGAACATTAAATAATTGTTGAATAAGTAAGAAAATAAATAAATATTAAACTTACTTCTGAGAAGGATTGTTAACTTGGAATGTGGATATTGTTTGTTTAATAAATGTATGTTTCCTGGAAATAGAAAAAAAAAGGTAAGGAAAAACCTAAAGCTAGGTACTAAAGAGTCATTCTCCTTGACTTCTTAATCATTCTAGGATAGGTATTATTATTTATGTATTTATCAAACACATGAAAGTGAATGTGAGGAAACTAGGGCTTAGAGAATTTAAGTAACTTACTAGATAATATATCTAGTAATCAGCAAGGCCGATACACAAGAACAAGTGTGATTGACTTCAAAGCCCATGCTATTAAACCATTTAAATGTCACCAGGGGATCTGACTTTCTTTCTTGAGATCTCAACTCTATACATGAATAGTTAGGGTAACTTGGTTTAAGTTCTAGTTTTGCTATTCATAGATTCCATAATGCTGAGTAGCCATTTCAAAACTTTGAGCTGATTTACTTACTGAGAAAATGAAGGAATTAGAAGTAATATCTAAAATCCATGCTTGATCTAGCGGATCATTAATCTGAAATTTACCAGCTCATTTTTGCAATTATAATTTATTCTATCTGCAATATCTTTAGTTTAGAAATATGTATTACTAAGTGTATGAAAACAATAGCTATTGGCATGACTGCAAATTCTACAAAATATATCATTAAACAAAAAGAGATGCCGATTCATAGAGAAATTAATCAGCTATCACAGCTCACCTGAATATACAGTCCATTATTCAAAATTGCATGAGTTTCATGACACAACCTTGGAAAAAAAAACTTGACAGTTCTAGCTGAATGATCTCCTTTATGGCAATGATTTTTCTAGTATGTTTATATGTTTTAAACTAATATCATATCTTCTGTTCTCTAAAATATAATCTCTCAATGACAGTGGCCAAGAATTGATGAGTGGTCCCATAGAGAATTACGTGGTCTTTAGCTTCTCTGGAGAGATATGACATTTCAGGTATAGGATGATTCATCACATGGTTGATATGCCAAATTTTCTTTTGGGGTATTAGGTGTGGCAAGAAATATAATGGAGCCATCACCATGCATCTGGAACTGGGCTAGAGTCTGCCTGCTACTCTAGAGTGGCTAAGTGAAAGGACTGGCATATATCCAAACTGCTTATTGGTAAAATCTTCTGAATTTGGGGCAAATGCTGTTTTCAGACATCCTGATGTACTCCATGTGAAGAATCAATGATCCCTTGTTAGCATAGAGAGTCTTACCAGCCTGATACTTCAAGAAATCATTAGGGTGTTTTATTGATCAACAAATCCTTGAATGTTCCCAAAACTTGTGCTCAACCTCAGTCAATATTTGTCGGGGTTAATTCTCTACTATATTTATGATTCACAACCTATACTGGATACTATATTTCTTTTGTGTGCTGCTCACTCATTTAGAGCTTTAGAAGAGGTTAATAAAAAGAGAATAAGAGATCTGTGCACTTTAGGGTTTACCCATGTGCTTGGAGAAGACTCACTCACATAGGAGAGACTAAGCACTGAAGCAAGGTAACAGGTAATGGCCACTGCTCAGAAAGAAGATTGGGTTTAATATCCATTATTATTAGGTGCTCACCACAGCAGCTATAGAAAACCAAGTTAATGAATTATGGGTTCAAAAATAAGCACAGACTAGATTCTAAATCTTGGCTATGATTCACGAATGATGCTAATTTCTCAAAAGTTTCTCTCTCTGGTTTAATTTCACATAGAAAATGTCCTCTTTTTGTGAAACTAAACCCATGGCTATCCAGGTTTGAGAAATCTTCCAGAGTAGATTGCCCAGGAGGAAATAAGCCATTGTCCAAATGGCCTCAATTCTCCCTTGACCTTCAGTTCCCCTTATGACCGTCTCACTCACTTTCTCACAGCCTGTCCAACGCCAGACCTTGAAAAGGTGTTCATCCACTAGGCCCAATATTAGGCTCAATTTCCCTTAGCAGAGCTGAAACAGGCAGAATTAAAATAAATACATAAATAAAGATAATAAGAAATAGTTGAAAACAGAATTTAAACAAAGAAAATAGCAGAAAAATAGTCCAGTTAATGATATGCATATTTCTTTTTGTACCATAATTATCTTATATCACTTATTAACTTTGAAATCAAGTACAGGGCTCCTTCTAATAATTCCAGTTGCCTCTCAAGATGTGAGTCCAACAATGAACAATAATAAATTCTTTTAAGAGGAAGGCATTTACTTTTATATGCTATTACTTAATGTATCCTTAATTATAGTTTGTAATTTTGTCATTGCTACCTCATGTATGCATTTTCATCTATCAGGGCATTTTATGTATAAGCATAGTAGCTAGAAGTCTGAGCAGTATAGCTGAAGAATGTTGCTTACCAAATACATGTCTATCATTGGCTACTTATAGTAAATTTTAAAATTTTCCCCACTTTTTACTAAGCACACTGAAAAATCTTTATAAAATAAAATACACCATTTGCTCTTGCTTATTGAGCACTTGGTGAAAATGCACATTAAATATGATGAGAGAAATTTGCAAGCCATTCAAAAATGCTTCTGACTGTTAGATGTCAAATAAAGTGCCTGTCATTTCAGTTGTCATTTCAGTTTCCATGACCTGAAAACAGAACCCAATTAAAAAAAAAAAAAGATTTCTAGACATATTGGTAGAGTACTGTTAAAGTATTTGATGGAAATTTATATTTCAAAATATATTGTGCAATTTCAGCAGAAAGGAATCATAAATTGTTAATAATCCTATGACAACAAGCTTTAAATTAATTATAGGTTCAGCATGAATCAACAATGTGAAGAGAGTCTAAAGAAGACAATGTGCCCTTGGACTGACTAATGCCATTCTTAATTCAGGGAGGGTAGTGATCACATTGCTAAATTCTGCATTGGGCAGGCTATATAAGTGTTTGATTCTATAAGCCCCATTATTGGAGATCGGAAGTGGTAGATATCACTCAGGGAGCAGTAACAATGCTAGTGAAAGGTATAGAAACTTTTCGTTGTTATTGATCAAACAAAGTTCCAGATGTGGAGTCAGAAGTATGAGGTTTGAACCCCTGTCGTTTTACGTGAAAGTTGAGCAGTTTTGGACACTTCACTGTGTCCCTTTAAGGCCCAGTTTCTACTCCTATAAAACTGGTATAATGATGCCATCACCTTCATCAGATTCTTATGTAGGCCAAATGAGATCATTTATGGCAATTCATTGTGTAAATTGTAACACACTATGCAAATATTATATGAGAAATAGGTGATCCAGTTCTGAACATATAATAACATACTATGTAAAAGGAAGAAGCTCATTACTTAAGATTTCATAGGATTAGTGTCAGGTGTAAAAGTAAAAGTGAAGCAGATTTGGCTGAATGTATGAAAGAACCTAATAATGACTGATACACTGTCGACAGCATCATTGGTTTTGAAATAGCAATAGACAGCCTCAAAAAAGTAGTAAGCTTCCTTTCTTAGGAAAAACTCGATAAAAACCTAGATGAGGTAGTTGTGAAAGAATTTACTGGATAGCCTGTAAATACCTTTTCTAGTGAAAAGTTTACCAATCTAGTGAAGTTTTGCTAGAATTCTAGATCACTAGTTAAAGGCAATTGCACATTTAATACTAATTTTAACACCGATTGAAGGCACTAGCACTTATTAAGCATCAACCATATCCCAGACTATTTGTCTAATCCTTTACAATTTCCAAAGCCATTTATATATGAATAGAGAAGGAAGAAACTGAATTTCTGTTTGATTTATCTCTCCTACCCCCAGTATAATATAGCTGATAATGTGACAAGAAGTAGAAAGTTTGTTGTTCAAATGTTGTTCTACATTTCTTATGCATACATGACATTTTCTAACCTAGTTGCCAAGATAGTGCTTAGAAAGCAAAATTATGTGGCTCAATACTGTAAGAGCAGTCAATTGATAAAGGTGACAATAAGCAGAAAAACAATGCTATATCACTCAGAAAATAATTATCCTGTGAAATTCACAGCTTAAAAAATCTTGCCTAGCTCTTTAAATATGATAAAATAAAAAAAAATAAAAATAAATAAAAACTCCACTTCTTTTCTGCCAAACCATGTCAGTGATTCTACTTGGAGAAATAAGAGTAATCGAATATCACGCTTCAGAAAATCAGTTTGACACTGTAGAGATCAGGAAAATATTTTTTCCTTTGTAACCCCGTAACACCTGATAATTAACTCAAAGCAAAGAAGGCAGCACTTGGGACTTCTCTGCTTTTTTTTTTTTTTTTTTTTTTGATGCATTAGCATCAGTTTGGCTAATGGCCTTCAAGGGTTAGGGCCCAAAGGGGGAAGAACAAATGCCAGTTTGCATAACTAAGATGTTATGCAAGATGCAGAGATTTTATTCTCCTTGTTGATTAGGGCTCTCTTGTTTGTAGAATGTGTGGGAATAAATAAAAATATTCTCTGCATTCTTTAAATAACAAATAGGTGAACATTTGAGGCAAAGAAGGTGATTCTCTTATACACAAATAATACTGGTATATTTTACTAATCCAGGTTTCTCTTTCTGTCAACTCATTTCTAGTTTTGTTGGGAAAAGTGAGAAAAATGCTATAACAATAAATCTTTAATCATCTCTGGGTCTGTTTAGAAGCCAACTTGTTAGCCCTCTAATAGCAAGTTGAAAATTGTTGAGGCGAGCACCTGTTCATACCCTTACCCAGTGATGACTTGTGGCATATGAATGTGACAAAGGGGAAATCTATGCATTCTTGTGAGTTACAGCCCCGTTTTTAATGGTACAGGACAAAGAAATAGCAACAGATGACCACTGTAAATCCTTCTGTTTTTCAGACTCAGTTTTCAAAAGGCGAAAAAAAAAAATCACATAGTGTAAAGCTATTTGAGTTCAAATAGGAAAGGTAGCAAAGTGAGTGCTTTTACAGTTTTGAGACCTCTATCTTGTAGAAGAAAAAGATGACCTGCTAGAATCTCATGGTGAGTAGACACAACTAAGTAGGACTATTAGAGAAGGCAGAGAAAATTTTCAAATTTTCTGGTATAAATCAGCAAGGTCATACAAGGTGGTGTATTACCGAAAAAAGCAAAATTTGGTATATGGGCATACATTCATACATTAAGAAAGGGGGACATGTGGATAGGCATGGTCAATTAGACTCACATGAGCACAGGTGGAACTGTTTCTGGAAACTAGAGGATGTACTAGATTTATTTTCCTGCTTGAGGCTATTTCTTATTCCAAATACTATAGATGAAGGCTGACTTTCTGCCTACATAAAAGGGGGAAAGCATTTAGGAAATATCTTTATACTCTGATTTATTGAAGAAATCGAAGAGGATAAAGAATTCTTACACTAGATAGAAATGTTCTAGGAAGGGAGGGTAAGGGAGAAAAAGGTTTCTGAAGAGACAGGTGAGAGTTATTTGTTTGTTTTTTTAAAAAACAGCATTAAGAGTTTGGCAAGTGGAAGAAGATAACGAAGGTGTGGAGTTGTTTTTAAAAATAGGCACAATTTTCAAGATAAATAATATATATGAGGATCTTCTCCTAAAGGGTTAATTAAGGCATTCTACAAAATAGTACTAAACAATAATAAATACATGAGCAATAACAGATGCATGAACACTGCTACAATTCCAGGAAGAAATGATAGTGCATTTGTGCCCGGCGACTTTATGCTGAGGCATATGGTGATAGCCATATGCAGAGATGGCATGGCTAATTGGCTCTTATGTTCTCTTTCTGGAGTGTGAATCTAAGACATGACAGAAATCCTGCCTAGAGTCATCAACCCCTCTCTTCTCTACTTTCACTGGTCCATATGAAGATGAAGGAAAGGGTCATAAAAATCACATTTATCCTTATATATAAAAACATATATTTATTGAATGATGCTATGCTATTAGCGACAATAGCAAACGTAGCACTTTTTTCCTCATGGGGTCTAGAAGCTTCTGTTCAGACAAGCCTTTAGACAATAACCACTGAGTGTGATTATTGCTGTGATAGAGAAGTAAAGATGCTGTGAGGTAAGTTTTTCTCTAAAGAAAGAACAGCATGTACGAAGCCCCAGAGAAAAGAAAGAGGGGGATAAAAATGGTCAGCTGAAAGTGGTACATCTCGAATATTTTCGGCAATCTTGATTTAAAAATCACTCTTAAATTTCAAGAAAAATTGAAACAGAACAACCAACTCTATCTTCAAAATGAGGGAATTTTTTGTAAATCCATAACACAAAAGAGATTGAATAATTATGATTAACTCAGACCAAAAGGGAAAGTGAATGCCAGTGCCCTTAAAGGAAGAATCAAGTAAACTGCCAGCTGATTCACCCTATAGAATTCCCTTAAACATGCAAGAAATCTAAGAATGTGAGAAGAGGCAGAGTGATTGAGAATGGAACTAATGTATGAATACCTGTGTAAGAATCATTTAAAGCCCCAGGTAACCTCCCATACACTAAGCAGACAAGTGACTTCTCCCCAGCAGTGCATATTTTAGAGGAAACATAAACCAGAGAGTTTTTCAACTTCCAAGAAGTATAATAAAGGCAAAGAAAAAAAATAGGAATAAAATTATTCAAGCTAGCAAACATTTGACTAATAGAAATTTCAGAAAGGGAGCGCAAGGGAGATTGTAATGGTGATAGGATTATTAAGAAAAGGAAATTTTGCCTAGACTAAAGGATAGAAGTTTCTCAATTGAATGAACTCACTGAAAACCCTGTACAATGAACAAAAATTAACCCATAGCTAATCACATCTTATTGAAATATCAACATAACTGGGATAGAGAGAAGAACCTAAAAGCTTTCAGAATGAAAGCCTGGAAATAATTGTGAACATTGTCAAACACTTATCTCAAACTAGATTTCAAAGCATAGAAATAATTCTGTAGCAAAAGCCTCTAAAAGGAAACATGATAGAACACACTAAAGTTTTTATCATACAATTCATTGTGAAAAAAGGAAATCAAATTCAAGAAACCAGTGTGAAGGCACAAAAGTTTGCAGACGAGTTTGAATTATAAAAGGAAATAAGCTACACAAACAAGAAATTCCACAATTAGGAAAAAAACAAATGCAAGGAATATCACAAAATGTTAAGAATATCAGAAAAAGTTGGCTGCAAATTAGATGAGACTTGATAAAAGTGCTAAGAAAAATTAAAAGTGCAGAGTCATCCATAATTAGAGCTAGCAAAGGATATCCACAAACTATGCTGATTTTGAGAACACTTTGCTATCTTTAAATGGATAAGGTATGACAAATTGAAGAAGGAAGCCCCAAAAGGAGAAACCTATTCCATATGTCAGTTAATTTCCTTCTTTGTAAAATGAGAATAGTTCATATGATTGTTGTGAGAATTAAATGAATTAATACATGGAAAACATTCAGAAAAATATCTGACATATGGTATTTGGTGAGATTAATAATTATTTGATTTTGATTTTGATGATTATCTCATGTATTTTTTCCTGTGAATCCCCAAATCTATCCATATCTGACATGGATTCACCGCAGATGTTTAGTGTTGAGTGGTGGCCTAGTGGGAAATGGGAAAATGAGTAGGATGAGGATTACGGGAAAGTTAGTCTCCACAGAATGGAAGAGATTGGATGGCAGTATTTCAATGTACCGTGTTCAGTGGAATTTGGCAAATTCACGTTCAACTTACATTATGACTATATGTGCATATGAGCAGTAATAATGAATAAGGCCAAACAAGGATCATTTGCATGTTTTGTTGTTGTTGTTGTTGTTTAATTTAGAGTTGGATGTAGTTGTTGTTGGGAACTGGGGTGGACCTACTGCATCTGGGAAAGATCTTTAGGGCCCTATCATATCTAGTACAAGCAGGAAAAATAAAGGCAGAAGTTAGGCACCTGAACTAGATTTATAGTGATTGTCAAAACCACCTATTTATGAGGAGAGGGTTATAAAATGCATATCGATTATACTTCTTTGTTTTTATTTTCTTTTTGGTGGTTGCCTTAGAGTTTGCGATAAACATTATAACAAATCCAAAGCCGCTTTCAAATAGCAATATACCACTTCATAGGTAACGTAATTACCTTATAGCAACAAAATATTCCTAATTGCCTACTCCTGTCCCTTGTATTACTGCTGTCATTTGTGTCATGTGTATATAAATACATTGTTGTTATTTTGAAAATTACTGTTGTCTGTTAGTTTGATTAAGAATAAAACAATAAAATTTTTATTTTACCTTCACTTATTCCTTCTATGATATTCTTCCTTTCTTTACGTAGATCTGAGTTTCTGACCTTTTGAGCTTACTTTCTCTCGTAGGAATATTTGCATCACTTTTGATTATTATTTGTCTCCTTTCCCTAGACATTTAACTCCAAGAAAGTAAGATCCATGCTACTGCAATTATTTTCATTTAATTAACGAATTAATTAATTTGTTAATTAATTAAATTTATCTCTTTTCATTTCCCAGTACTAAGCACAGGGTCTACAATGAGTTAAAATTCAGTACATAGTTCTTAAAAATGATTAAAAAAATAATTTGTGAAAAAGATAATGGAAAAAGTGACAACTTTAGAATTGACCCATGCTCAAATCCTAGCTCTATTCTTTACCAGTTGTGATTTTGAATAGTTAATTAAACTGACTGAAATCAGTTTTCTCATCAGTAAAGTGAGTATATTGTTGTCTACTACAACTTATTAGAATTTTTTGAGATCAGCTCTGTGAAAATGCTTAATCTAGTATCCAATCCATAATGAAATCCCAGCAAAACACTGGCTAAATCTGTTGAATCATTGTAAACCAACTTGCGAAATGTGTTGCTGAAGTATCTTTGTCCAGAGCATGTTGATCAAATAATTAAGAATCCCAAGCAAGCGGGTTTACATAAATCAGTTAATGTGCATTTACAGCATCCACAGCATAAGATTTAGCAAGTCACCAGGCTGTTAACTGTGACCGTGCATGTAAAAGCTGCAGCAGTTTTGTCAAAAGTACTGTTTGCTATGAAGATCACGGAACTAGAGATTCCTGCTATACAGTTTTGATTTTTCCTAAAAAAAAACTGTAAAACACACACACAAAAATTAATTTTGCCTTCATAGCAAGAAATACTTAATACAGAGAGTTGTTTATGTTAGTAAATTCAGGTATTAAGTTTATCATAGAAAAATCTGAATAAAAAGTAATTTGCTTGCAATAGTATTAGATATCCTGTCTACTAACAGAAAAGTTCTGGTGGATAAATGGACTAAGACAATAAAGATGGAAGAATGGCAATTTTTATCTAGTTGCAAGATAACCTGGAAAATAGAAATAGTTATTTCCAGAGAGAATTACTCTATAATGAAGTTTAAAGTATGTGAGAAAGACAAGAACAAAGTCTCTTTCTTAGCAAAGGTGAAATTCAAGAAGCCATCATATACGCAAATCCAAACATCTGAAGTTGTCTATGTATATCAAATGTTTATAATGAAGAGTACGTAATATTACTTACTCTATATCGAAAAAATTGTGCTTTTAAAAGTACTTGAACAAAAGCCTGAATATGATTCACATAATTTGATCCAGAAAATTATTTTTAATAAAGAAATATTTTAGGCATAAAAATTTATATACAAGGTTGTTCATCAGAGTTATTTAAACAAGTGAAGTAGTTAAAAAAAAACTCTAAGTATCAAAGAGTATGTGATTGGATTATATAACCAATTTAATATCATAATTCTACATAATCATTAATTATCATGCTGGAGAATAATACTAATGACAACAGAAAAGTTCATGATGTTAAATGGAAAAACTTAAAAATAATATTTATAGTTTGGTCACATATAAATGCAATCACACACAAAAGAAAGACAGGAAGTCTATGAGCAAGTATGGTAGTGATTTTAATTTTAATAAAATGACATTTTGCAATTTAATTTTTTACAACGAGCAGATATTATTTTTGTAACTCAAATAAAAAGTGATGCAACATATATATAAACATTTGTTCAGCAGCATTTGAAAAAGAATTTAAACCTTATATTGGCCAAACAAAGAATCAGTTGCATAGGTTGAAATAACATTGGCAGGAATGATAACCCTGAGTAGAGGCTTCAAAGGCAGACAGTAGAGAGATATTATCTACCTAACTTAATTGGACTGAATCAATTTTATCACAAAATTCCAAGGGAGTTTCAATTTCAGATCAAGGCTATATGGTTCCTACCCCAGTGATTTCTGCTTATCAATTGCAGAGTAATTTGGGATTTGAATCTCCAGGTCCACAGAAAAATGGAAAGAGAATATGGAAGAAAACACAGGAGAATAAATATTCTTGTAATAGCCCTATGCAACTAGAATATCACAATCTTAAGCATAAAATTACAAAAACAAAGCCAAGGTTGATTATTTCACCATATCACATTTTTCTCAAGTTAGCAAGTAGTGAAGGTTATATGTCACTCAACTCAATTGTGATTTAATTTAGAAACATAAAATAAACAACTGCAACATACTTCATTGCATTCTCATCTTAGGAACATGTGCTTCTAATGGAGCAATGGATAAAAGAAATTATGTAGAAAAGATAAAGTATTTCCGGAAACTTTCTGAACATGTTTTCCCCCACACATCAAAGTATTTATTTATTTATTCACAAACTTTAACCAACGGTGATGTTCCAGGTACTATATGAAGTGTAAAGGGTAATTAATAATAGTACTTAGTTTATAGAATTTCTGTGATCATTACATATGATTCTACATGTGAATTTCTTACTACTGGGTGGAACCAGTAGTAAGAGCTCAATAAATGTTAGCTATTAGTTCTACTAAAACTCAACTCCTAAACTTATTATTCTTGTAAAGGTTAAAAAGTACAATTAAGGCATGTTTTTCCCCAAGCCACTTGCTGTATTGTGCTATCAGTGAGCTTTTCTTAAAATAATCTAGAAATCTCTATATGATTCAAAAGTTGAAACAGCCTGATGATGTAATAATTATACGAACAAAGTAGCCCTCCAGATATGTTGCCTAAATGATGTAAAAATGTTAAGCTGTTAAATTGCAAACTAAAACGTCCCAAGGCAATCCCTAATTAACATCATTTTTTGACTTTAAATATAAAATTACAAAATGTCACCCATTTAATGTGTTAACAGCTCATAAGATATAGACTTAATAAGGAAGATGGAAGAAGAGAGTGTTTTTATAAGTCATAAAGCTCCTGTCATTTGGTGCCTCAACAAGGGGTGCATTTTCAGGAGCCATTACCAAATCCTAGAGACTGTATTTTGGGGGGTCTGCATGTGTAGAGGCAAAATTTCTGGCATTTCAGTGAAGTGGTGTGAGAACACAGGATGCATTTTCTAAACTTCTATAAAGCACAATAAAATCGTGGAATTTTTGTGCTAGATCATATAGTGCTCTTGATGACAAACCGTTTTGCCCCTAGTGATTTATTCTCCACATTTTATTTCCAATATATTATATGATTTCATTTTAAATTATTTGTGAAAAGGTCATTGAGGGGTCTCCCTTGGTTTCCTCAGCCTAGTAAGCACATCTAACAGAAAAATGTTTCTAGAACTGCCTTGATTAATCATTTCTAGTATGTTTAGAAGATAATCTTTAAATATTAAATACTTCCAAATGATCCCAAGATTAACTAGATCATTTGTTGAATGTCTACAAAGCAATTAAAATTAAGAAAAAAATCCAATATACACAAAAATATAATTAGAGTATTAGTTGTGACATTTCTGTATACTTAAATTTTTTCATAATACTATATTTAAAAAATAGTGGTAATAGCTAAAACATGTATAGCAAAATATTGATAGATTTTGAAGGTAGATGAAAGGTATATTTTTCCATTCTTGCTTTATCAATCCTCCACTGATACTTTCAAAAATATTGTCTTCATTTTTTTATTTTATTTTTTTTTTTTAGCACAGATTCACTGTGGGAATATTTTCAAAACGTTTTTACTTGAGTATTTCAAAGCAAAATCCATGCACCGTGTCAACTTACCCATTAATATTTTAGTATGCAGCTCAAAAACACAGAGACTTTTTCTGGAATAATCCAATACCATTATCATACTTAACAAAATTGATAATGTGCCTTATCTAATAGCCTACTTTCAAATTACCCCAATTGACAAAAATTGTCCTTGTATAGTCTTTTCATTCAAACTAGGATCTAGATAAGTTATACTCACTACATTTGGTTCGTATGCTCCTTTTAGTATTTTAAGTGTCTATGAATCTGGAATAGTTTTCTTTTTCCATTTTGCTTATCTGTTTTTATTTTTGCATGTAATACTCTTCTTTTAGAAACTGCATCAGATGTCCAGTGAATGTCCCACATTCTCTAGTTGACTGATTGCTTCCTTGATATGTCATGTAACTTGTCCCTTTAGTGCCTGAATTTTCTCTCAGTCTGATTTGATTCATTTTCTTTTTATTTTGTTCCATTGGTACAATAATACTGCATAGGATCTGAAGCTTATTTGATATTACATCCTATAAGTAGGCATATACTGTCTGGTTTTGTCACTGTATATAGGTGATGCTAACATTGGTTATTGACTTCAGGAAGTGACCATAAGACTCTGTCAGGTTAAAGTTCTCAATGAACTTTTCAACTAATGATTTTACTATTATCTATTGATGACTCACCTGGATCAATTTTTTCAATAGAAGTAAAATGGTGATTTTTTAATTTTATCATGTCTTCTGCATTTATTAGATGGAATTATTATGTATAGAACTTTCATTAGTCAAGTTATTTAGTCATCCCCCAATACACTTCATACTGGATATTAAAATAAATGCTGGATAATTTTCCTATAATTATTAATGTTTGGTGTATTGAGTTGGTATTCTAGCAATATTTGATGGCATCTAAGAAGTTTAATTTTTTCCTATATAAATATGAACTTATTTTAATGTATTTTTACTGTTTTAATTGAATGTAGTTATTATTTTCGTTGTTCAAATTACCCCATATTGGGCTGAGCACTTCAAATTAATCTATGTGTCCTTTTTTTATTTTATGAAATTTATTGGAGAGACATTTGTTAATGAAACCATATAGGTTTCAAATGTACAATTCTATCATACATCATTTGTATATTGCATTGTTTACCACCCAAAGTCAAATCTCCTTCCATCACCAGATATTTCACCTTCCTTTACCCTTGTCTACCTCTCCACCTCCCTTGCCCTCTGGTAACCACCATACTGTTTGTTGTCTGTCTATGAGTTTTTGTTTGTCTTGTTTGTTCATTTGTTGCTTTCAGTTTTATATCCCACATATGAGTGAAATCATATGGTTCTTGGCTTTTCCTTCTGACTTATTTCACTTAGCATGATATTTTCACAATCCATCCATGTTGTTGCAAATGGTAGTATTTCATATTTTCTCATGGCTCAGTAGTATTTCATTGTATATATGTACTACATCTTTTTGCAATCATCTATTGAAGGATACTTCAGTTGTTTCTATGTGCTAGTCACCATAAATAATGATGCAACTATAAGACATTGAAAAAATTTAAGAGACACAAAGAAATAGAAAGATATTCTGTGTTTGTGGAAAAGAAAAATCAATATAGTTAAAACGGCCAGATTACACAAAGCAATATATGAATTTAATGCAATTCCCATCAAAATCCCAAAGGCATTTTTAAAATAAATTGAACCAAAAATCATCAGATTTTCATGGAACTACAAAAGACTCCGAATAGCCAGAGCAATCCTGAGAAAAAAGAACAAAGCTAGGGGTATCCTACTTCCTGACTTCAGATCAAGTTATACTACATAGTAAGAATAATCAACATGGTATTGGCAGAAAAACAGACACACTGACCAATGGAACACAATTGAGAACCCAAAAATAAACCCACATGTATATGGGCAAATAATTTTCAACAAAGGAACCAAAAACATACAATAGAGAAAAGAAAGCTTCTCCAATAAATGGTGCTAGGAAAATTGGAAAGCTGCATGCAAAAGAATAAAACTAGACTGTTATCTGTCACCACATACTAAAATTAACTCCAAATGGATCGAAGGCCTAAATATAAGACCTGAAACAATAAACTGCATAGAAGACAACATAGGTACTAAACTTATGGACCTTCGAGAGAATTTTATGAATTTGACCCCAAAAGGCAAAGGAAGTAAAAGCAAAAATAAATGAATGGGGCTACATCAAGCTAAAAACCTCTGCAGAGCAAAAGAAACCATTAACAAAACAGACAATTGGCAGAATGAGAAAATATATCTGCAAACACACATTCAACAAGGGGTTAATATCCAAAATATACAAAGAATTCATACAATTCAACAACAAAAAATAAATAATCCAGTTTAAAAATGAGCAGAAGACCTAAACAGATACTTCTCTCAGGAAGACATACAAATGGCCAACAGATATATGGAAAGATGTTGAACTTCACTAGCTATTAGGGAAATGCAAATTAAAACCACAATGAGATACCATCTCACACCTGTTAGAATGATTATTGTCAACAAGACAAGTAATAGTGTTGGAGAGGCTGTAGGAAAAAAAGGAACCTTCATACACTGCTAGTGGGAATGTAAATTGGTATAGCCACTGTGGAAAACAGTGTGGAGGTTCTTGAAAAAAAATTAGGAATAGAGTTACTATATGACCCAGCAATCTCTCTTCTGGGTATCTACCCCAAAAATTCAAACACAGTTACTTGTAAAGATATGTATACTCACTGTGTCCTTTTGACACACCTCATTAGCCTTTATGGAATCTTTCTTTCTCATCTTACATTCTAGGATCATCTTATACATTTCCTAATCCATAATTGTAAAAAAAAAACTTTAATTCAAGAGATTCTTATTTTTTAAAAGATATAGAATAGTATTTAGAAATTAAAGTCTGTGTTAGGAGTGGATTGTTATTTGATTGTCATTAGCACATTTCTTTTCAATGAACATAGATATGAAATAAGTAATCTTATGAAGGTTATAATAAATTCTTATACTGATATTTCTAATTTAATTTTAAGATTCAGGAATTTTTACTTAACTCTTTTTTACTTATGCTGAAAATCTTTGCTCCTGAAAATATCAATTTCTTAAATTTCCCTTACCATACGCATGTAATTACGTCTAAATAACTATACTAACATTATTACAAATAAGACTATTGCACACAACTCTGATTTCTTTGTAGCTAATTTTGTCTTTAGAGTAAGACCCTGTTATCATTTATAGACAAAACACTGTGTCCTAAATTTAATAGAAGTAACTCCTTTTTCTGAGTAGTTGTCATTGAACTAATAATTATTTAGATTTTTTTATCTTGATTATAATATTTAGAGCTCTTTAAGTTTTTATTTGGTTTTGTTGTTTTATTATGTAAAACATTCACATGATTTCAAAGGCAAACTATATAATTAAGTAAGTTCCTAATCACAGTCTTATTCCTTTCCCTTCCACCCCATTCCAGTTTTTTCTCTTATGGGCAATCATTTTTATTAGCTTTTAGTTTTATTTTTTTCGTTGTTGTCTTTGGTACATTTAAGCAAAAAAAGTATATATATTTTGATCTCCCTTCTATTTATCACATATCATATACCACATTTTATACACTGTTGTGCACATATATGATGGATGTCACTCCTTATCAGTCTACAGAGATAGTCCTAATTTTTTGAAACTTCATAAAAGTTTTTGTGGTATGTACCATTATTTATACAAATCATCTGCTACAGATGGACATACTGTTTATTCTCAACCTTTTGCTATTATAGATAATTTCAGCAAATAATATTATATAGTAATGTGCCTCTTAACTACAGGGATACATTCTGAGAAATGTATCAGATAATTTTGTGGTTGTGTGAACTAGAGACTGCACTTACACAAACCTAGATCCTAGCGTACACACCTAGGCTGTATGATATAGCCTATTGCTTCTAGGCCACAAACCTGTATAGAATGTTACTGTATATAATAACCCAAGATTAAATCAAGCCCGAGAGAAAATGATGCAACCAAGAGATGCTGTAAACATGGGACATATGAGGCTGCTGCTGGTGTAATATGGAATACCGTTTTACAACAAACTTTTTTTATAAGTAGAAAGAATACACTCTAAAATAATGATTAAAAGTATAGTATAGTAAATACATAAACCAGTAACAGTCATTTATTATCATTATCAAGTATTATGTATGGTACATAACTATATATGATATACTTTCATACAACCATCCATACAGTAGGTTTGTGTACACCAGCATTGCCACAAACACTTGAGTAATGCCTTGCTCTACAATGCTACCATGGCTATAACATCACTAGGCAATAAGAATTTTTTTTAGCTCCATTATAATCTTATGGGACTACCATCATATATGCAGTCTGTTGCTGACTGAAACGTCATTATATGATGAATGACCATATATAAGCTATTTTGTGGTTCATCAATCTAGCTTTCGGGATAGATTTCTAGAAGTGAAATAGTGTGGTTCAAAGCTTGAAATACTTTTGCTAAATACTGCAAAATCCCCTCTATAAGATTTGTAACCTTTTCAGTCACATTAGCAATGTATGCTAGTAACTGTTTCACCACATACTCACCAACAGGGTATATTGTGGAATTTTCTTTTGTTTTATCTTTTTCAATCTTGGAGGTAAGATATGTTATCTTAGTGGTTTTCATTCATTTTTCTTTTTTATGAGTGAATTTAAATATTCTTCCATTTGTTTAATGAATGGTTGTATATTTTTATATAAATTATTTATGTCATTTGCATTTTTATATTAAGTTGATACTTTTGAATATTAAGTTATATTTTCTTCTCATTTAAGAAGATATATACATTTTACAGTTATTAATTCTTTGGGATATAAATTGCAAATTCCTAGTTTCTCATTTGTCTTTTGACTTTTTTCTACTTAATATTTTAATGTTTATTTAATCAAATATATTATTTTCTTTTTATTACTTCTTACCAATTTTGAATCATAGTTAGGAAGGTTTTATTGTAGCCAGGTATAAAACAATTCACCCATGATTTCTTCTTGTATCTGTATAATTTCATTTTCTTATGTTTATATATATAATTCATTTGGAACATATCTTCTTATATAATGTAAAATATGAGTCCAAGTCTACCTTTTTTCCCAAATGAAAATCTGTTTGTCCTCAACCAATGATTGAAAAGATTAACTTATCCTCACAAATATTCTATATCAACTTTTCGTAACTGATTAATTCGCTTTGGTCCATTTCTGAAATTTTCCTGTTTCATTAGTCCATCTGTTCATTCCCTATTCTAACCATAAAGGCCTTATGAGAGAGAAAGAGAAAAAGAGAGAGTTATTATATATATAATAGCTCTTTTTTAAAAACAAATTTTTTAACTATATACCCTTGTTTATTTTCTTCAGCTTAATTGATATATAATTGACAAATAAAATTGTATGTTTAAGAGTGTATATACATTGTGAAATATTTACCACAATAAAGTTAACTCATCCATCACCTCACATAGTTACCTATGAAAGGTAACATGAAGTATGTGTGATGAGAGTGTTTAAGATGTACTTTCTTGGCAAATTTCAAGTATACAATAGTGTTACGAACTAGAGTCACCATGTTCTACATTAGATTCTCAGAATTTATTCATCTTATAACTGAAAGTTTATATACTTTGACCAACATCTTCCCATTTCCATCAGCCCCAGACTCCCAGGCAATGACCATTCTACTCTCTGCTTCTATGAGTTTGACTTTTAGTTTAGTTTTGTTTTAGATTCCCCATATAAGTGATACTATACAATATTGTCTTTGGTTTATTTTATTTGGCATAACATCTTCCAAGTTCATTTGTATTGTGACAAATGGCAGAATTTCCTTTTTTATGGCTGGATAATATTCCATTATACTTAAATATTCATAACACATTTCCTTCTCTATTCTCTACATCCTTGCCAACACTCATTAGCTCTTAACTTTTTGATGACAGCCATTCTAACAGGCATGATGTAGTATCTCGTTTTGGCTTTCATTTTCATTTCCCTGATGATTAGTGATGTTGAGCACTTTTTCTTGTATTTATTGGCCATTCATATCTCTTCTTTGAAAAGTATTCAGATATTTTGCCTATTTTTAAATCATATTTTTTACTAGCTAATTAGTTATATGAGTTCTTTATACATATTGAATATCTATCCTTTTTTTAGGTATATTGTTTGCTAATATTTTCTCCTAATCCAAAGGTGTTTTTTAAAATTACTTTGTTGATTATTTCCTTTGCTGTTCAGCTTTTTAGTTTGAATTATGGAGAAATATAAAATATGAACAGACATATAAATAATAATAAGATTGAATCGGTAATCAAAAATCTCCCAACAAAGAAAATCTCAGGACCAGATGGCTTCACTGGTGAATTCCACCAAAACTTTGGAGAATTAGTGCTAATCCTTCTCAAACTCTTCCAAAAAACTGAAGAGGAAAGAACTCTTTCAAACTCATTTTAAAATGTCAGTATTACCCTGATAACAAAGCCAGGGAAAGAAATTACAACAAAACTACAGGCCAATATCCGTGATAAACATAGATGCAAAAATCTTCAACAAAATATTAGCAAATCAAATTCATCAGCACATTAAAAGGATAACACATCATAAACAAGTGGGATCTAACCCTGGGATGCAAGATGGTTCAATGTGCTACAATCAATAAATGTGATACACCACATTAAGAGAATGAAAAGTAAAACTCATATGATCATCTCAATAGCTGCAGAAAAAGCCTGTTTCAGCATGGCCTTCACTTCTATCATGTTTTTGTCTCAAGTTTTATGTGCAGCATCTTGCATTACTGGACCCTGTGAGGTTTGAAACCCTACTGGAGCTCAACAAAGTGACCTGAATCTTCAACTTATTCCTATAGTTAATTCTTGTTTCATCTCTGGGCCCTTGTAATTCTGGTTACCTTTAGAGCCAGAATCAAATCTAGAAGTTATTCCTCCCAAGCTCTTGCACTTTAGGGTTTATTAGTATCTTACTGCAAGGAGCATTACTAAAATCTCAGAGTTGCTCCCCACCCCACTTATGTGCAGCCACTAAATACTCTTCCACTTTTCAGCATCTCAGGGAAATTACATACAAAGTACTTCAAAACAAATGAAAGAAAACAGCAGGGGAACTGATTAATGCATTAACTATGAAACTGTCTGCCCCGGTTTTTGAGCACATCCTCACATATGGCAAAGTTTAATAAAGGCTCATATTTTTAGCTACAAGTCAGCATATCTTACTGACCTTGTTATTTTCTTTACTTACCAATACTGACAAATATAAAACCTGATTTTTATATTTTGCCTGTATCAGCACTTTTGTGTGAGTTTAGAAACAAGACATTGGAGAATCTGCTTGATTTTTAAAGACTCATTTCTTGTCAAATCTAGAGTAGTGTGACTAATAAGGACAAGATGTTCATTCATTCATTTCTCCAGTTACTTCACATCTGGTGTCCTTGTTATTCCACTTCAGTGAGATTTTTCCTCATCTAATTTTATTACAGCTCATACGGGAATGCTATGATTTATAAGCAGGCCTGATGAGATGCAGAAGTTGCCACTTTGTTGAGAAATAAAAAATAGAATTTCTCATCCTTTCCAATTTGTTGAGCTCTGATTAACTTTGTCTGTTTTGCTTGGTTATTTACTAAAACCTAAAGAGCGAGAGTTTTGGAAGTGTGACATCAAGATTTGAATCCTGGCTCTAAAAGTAATAAGCTGTGTGGGCTTGAAGGTTACTTAATTTCTCTGACTCAATTTACTTTTCTGGAAAAGTCAATATGATACTATCTATCTTTCACAGTAGTTCTATCAAATGAGATTAACAGTTCAGTTCCCAGTTCACAATAATAATGAATAAATGTTTGTTCCATTTCAGTTACTCTAGTGTTAACCTTCCTAGCATTAATAACGTCATTGTATGGCTTGAGATGGTCCTCACCGACAACTGTTTTAAAAACATGTATGCCATAAATTTCAATAACTCTTCCATTTTATGGGACACGAGGGACATGGAAGTAGAGAGTGTGGATGGGCACAGTTGATTCACTGATTGAAGTTGTTTATTAATCAATGACTTGTTCTGTGTATTCTCTTGGACTTGTGTTTGGCTGCTAGTAACAGAGATTTGAATACCACGTATTCAAATTAGGGTATGATTCTTAAAAAAGTCTAGCTTTAGACAGGTCAAAGCTAATATAAAAGTTCTGAAAAGTCATCAAGGACCTAATTTCCTTGTATTTTTCTCCTCTGAAACCGTTGCTTCCTTCCACAAAATCTTTCTTCTACAGCCCCATCTATCAGGTCTAGTGTTTTAGGCAGAAAATGAGAGGGGCAAAGATATAAATGGACTTTTCTGAAGCCCCATCCAATGACTTCACATTCCATTGACATATCTCACTGCAAAAGAGGCTGTATAATAGTTTTTGAGTCCAGTGTACCACCACTATTCTATTAAATTAAGGTTCTGTTAGTAAGAAAAAAAAGACAAAAAGAAATAACAAAAAACTAATAGTCTCTGTAACATACTGTTTCAGCTCAAGTAATCTTACCCTCACTCCCAGAAGGAGAGTAAGAACAGAATAATATGGCTTAGCGTGGCTAAGGGAGAATGTCCTGCTGTGGGAACACATCAGGGTCAGGAAGCTGCTCTTAAAAGAAGTCATAGCTAAGATGGTGCTGTTTTAGGCAGGAGTAACACAGCATCCGAGGAGACGTAAGATGGAAGTAACAGTGGAATCAGGGGGAACCAAACATGTGGTAAAATACTAACATTAAGTAAAATAATAAAACCTTTGGGAAACAAAAAACTCTCATACTTAAGATCTTGTTTTAAGTTGAGCAAGACTCTAAATTACTAGCAAGAGGATAAGATGTTTTCTTGAAAGACCCATATAGCACTCTTCTATATTAGCACCTTCATACCTCCTTATTTGCACTATCCTAAGTACTGGTGTGTCTCTAACCAAAGAGCAGGTTCAAAACGCAAAGCCAGATAACAGATAAAATGTGATTAGAGGAAACTATGGGTACATGTAAAGCATTGAGAAAAAGCAGATTAGTGTGGTTGAGATTTGAGTCAGTCCTACTAAATAGAAAATGCAACCCTCCGTTAGGACATTTATTTCAGGAAAAAGAAAGTAAAGTTACATAAAAAACTAATGTTATGTGTATAGAAAAATACACTTTCTTTAAAAAAAAATCAACTGATGGTTTAATAGGAAATTATAACAAAAATTTTATTATGGCAGATAAGTTATGAACATTTCAAAGTGATTAGAAACTTTTTAAAACAACTTTCACAGGGCTCATAGTCAAGTTTTCACAGATTCAAGTATTGAAGCTGAAACACCAGGTAGTAAAATTCCATCTGATTCAATACACACTCAGGTGTTAACTTCATGGTAGCTTAGGTCAAGAAAGAGAACAATTTCCACTTTTAATAGCTATCGAATAATACATGAGGAATTTGAGTTCTAAAGAAGTAACAGAATTATCTCATGCCATTTATTAGAAAATGAAAGATAGTATTTTCCAAGGATAGCCCTAATATCTCTTTTATCACAACATATTTTGTCCATTGTGACTCTGGCAAGATTTACTTTTTAAAGACATTTATAAATGTGCACCAATCATTTTCAGTTAACATTAAATAATGGCTTTAAACTTGATGCCAACTTACAGATGAGAAGGGGAATTATGGTAGCTCTGTGGTAATACTAAGCATTAACAAGTACAGCTGTCCTGAGGATAACATCCGGATAGGGAAAGACTACTGTTAAGTGTGTGAGCTTGTGCAGAGAGAGAATCAATTGTCAGTCATTTTCTAAATATGAAAGTATTACTGGAGACATATTGTTTAAATAACCGAAAAAGGAAATTGAAGCACATCACTTAGAAGTTAAAGGTGTTGACATGCCCTTTAATTTAGACTCTAGAATCAGGGTCTTTGCATAGGATATTCCCTCTCCGTGGAGCACTTACTTTTTACTCTTATTTGCTACCTCCTCTTCTTAAAGATAATAAGTGGGCTGTCCATTCTTTGCATAGCCACGGAAGCTACTATGGTCTTTGTCCATTATAGTCATGTTATCTATTTATTTAATTCATTTTTGTGTCTTTTCCAATATCCAATAGTCCCTTAAGAGTAGTCATAGTGCATTAGTTGTTATTCTGTCTCTGCTCCTACTTTAATGCCTGGTAGCACTTAAGAAATTCTTGCTTAACTAATAAATGAAACTAATGGACATCAGAGGCATTCAAATATTTGTTAAAGTTTGCACAGCTAAATTCAAGTTCTCTCCCACACCAAATTGGAATGTTATTTGGAAATATCCGCCCCTTGTCACAAAAAATGCATTTAAGAGAAATTTTGTTCTGAAAATCACAAGTTTAAACATTTCTCTTATCTCAACAAAGATTCAAAATGTTTTCTTTCAGTCACCATTTTCTCTTCCCTTGGGAGAAAATCCTGCTGCATCTTCTATTTGTGTCCCCAGTTCAAGATTTTGATATATCTGACGGCCTAGAAAATTTGCAAATAGAACTTCTAGTGTGCTGGGTTCCTATCTATTTTGCAGCAAATCCATAAGTGGTTCAGGGAAAATTTTGAAAGTAAGAGAACAAACATTTATACTGATTACAACCTGTGCCCTAAGTACTGTGTTGAACACTTTATATAACGTAGTAGTTAAGAATATAGGCTCTGGACTTGAACTGCCAAGATTCAAATTTATTTTTGACACGTAGCAGATGTATGATATTGGAAAAGGTGTTGTGCTTTTGTTTTTAGATCCCTTCACCTCTTAGAACAGTTTTCAATCACCATTGTATTTACAGATCTGAGCCTCAATGTCATCATGTATAAAATAGAGAAAGACATTGTTCATACTTCATAGAATTTAGGGGAGCATTAATGACATATGTGTGATATAGGTAAAGTCTTAGGATACTGTCTGTCACATAGCAAGTGTTATATGTGCGTTTGCTTTAACTATTATTTTAACCAAATCAACTTTTTCCTAATATTTCTATAATGAGAAGTTTGGATTTCCTGTCTAATAGCATAAGTAAAATGGCAAACAGATATTTTCCTTTTAAGAAATCAAGAAAATCTAAAAGTCTAATGAGTGATTTGGAGAAAGAAACAACAGCTTTGTTATTGTTTCTAAAACCAGGCACTCATTGTGTAGGCACTCGTTACTGATAAAAAGCATGTGGACACTTTCTGTCTCTTAGATTATAGTAAAATGTATAAGCTGAATAGCACCAACAATTTCTAGAGTGAGGTTTCTTATTTAAATTGAGTTTTGAAAAACATTGGATAGGAAATGAAAGTGAAGACAATTGAGGATTTGAAATGTAATCAATCAATATTCAGGTAGGAGGACACAAACCAAAGATGTCTTTTGTGAAAACTGTAATCAAGGAAACATTATTCTGTCATGTAAATTTATCCATCCAAGTGTACACTACATTTGACAGTGATGAAAATAAGGATTACTATCTGGAATAAATCTATTTTAGCAGCTACAAAGACTATCAAGACAGGAAGGCAGTTTCTGATGCAATCAAAACAAAGTTACTATTGGTGATTGGCAAGAATAATTGAAAAGGTTGCTACCTTCATGATATTTTGAGCTAAAGAACTTTGATATCTATACATCCTAATCTCTCTCTACAGTCAATAAATCTGAATAGTCTACCACTATCTATTCACAATTTTATAAGACATGCTATAAATGAGGAGAGATACTCAAATATTTACTTAGTATTTCCTAGTCAGAGATCAAAATTTTTAAAATTAGATCAACAATTTCTTGTTCTGATAGTTTTAAGATGATCTATGAGCCACCAAGATTAAAGTCTAGGATGCCAAATGGAAAAATAAACAAAATCTTTACAGACATTATATTACATGAATTAAGCAGACTGCAATAGAAGGTATTTAAAGAAAGATCTTTACTGATATAAATGGTCAGATTCTAGTCAAATGGAGCTAATCTTCTGGTTAACCAATAGGTGTTAATAATCACTGGCTTCTTTTGAAAATTCAATTAAAAAAAATAATAAATCAGTTTTCTTTTGTGAAAAAAAAGCCGAGAGTTTGACTTCATAAAACTAGTTGGATTCTACCTTGAAGTGTCAAATAGCACTAGAATAAAAAATATATATACTTATCATACAAGTTACTAAGACTTTGGCAAATTTTAAGAAGGTCAATACTCAGCAGCAGATTAAGCCTGAGTTTAGTTCTAATAGTAAATAATATAAATGATTTAGTTTTTGCATCAACATGACAGAGTGGGATAATGCTTCTTAAAGTACATGGTATAGTTCCTGGCACTGAAAAAATACTAATGATTTGTTGTTTCTGAATGTTTCATATCTACATGAACATGAATTCTGATAAAATATTTACATAGAACCCTATATTCATGATCTAATTCATACTTATAGCACCTCTGTGAGCAAAAGTATGACAATTATTTAGGTCTTCAACTTACAGAGGCGAAAACTCAATTATACATTGATGTCAGTTAGAATTTTTTTCTATTGTTTATAGATGAGATTGAAAGATTTACTATGACAACAATTGTTTACTCCTCCTCTGATCTACTGAAGGCTAAGAATCTTAGTGCCTTCCTTTTGACTTAAGTATGCTTCAATGGAATCTTTAATTCAATAAAGAGTCAATACTTTATTATGGTTGTAAACATCTGAATTTACAGTAAAAGTACATATTGCCTGAAATGAATGTTAAAATCATTTTGTTCTATCATCTATGATAATCTTGGGGCTGTAGATATGAAATATCTGTTATTTCTGGGGAGAACCTTGTTCTGAGTTCAGCTGGCTTTATTTAGTAAAAACTTTATAACATTTCTTGTATAAATTTTTGCATCACTAGGTACCAAAAAAAAATAGCACATAAGATAAATAATAAGTATATAAGTAGCACAGAATTTTAATCATGAATGAGTGTTTAACTGTTTTCACATGATTTTTCTACATCAATTAAAATGATCACATAGGTTTACCCTTTTTTCTGGTAATGTAATGAATTGTATTGAAATATTCAAATTTAAAGCCAATCGTGAATTCCTAAATTAAGCCTCACTTGGCATTAAGTATTCTTTTAAAAAAAAAAAGTTGTTACAGTTTATTTCCTAGTATTTTATTAAGTATTTTTGCATTAATGTTCATAAGGAATATATAAATCTTTAATTTTCTCATAATATCTTTATGCAGGTTTCATAAAACAAATGTTCCTCCATTTTCTGAGTTTCTAGCTTTGTATTATTATAAATGTTTTAAAAGAAAATTCACTAGTGAAATAATCTGTATCTAATATATTTTTGTAAAAGTATTTTATAATGAATTTAAGCATTTATTATATATTGAGATATTTATATTTTCTATTTATGCTTTAGTTGTTATTAGTATTTATTTATTTTAATGAATATGTGCTTTTTATCAAAGTTAGTTATTACTATAAAGTCATTTATAAAAATACCTTGTTATCTTTATAATGCCCCTAGGATTTAGTGTTATTGTGTTACCATTCTTCTTATTAATATATTTCTTTTCCCTTTCTTGTTCAATCTATCCAATGGTTTATCAATTATATTAACCTTTCAAAAACAAAACTTGATGTTTTAAGTTTTTTCTCTACTGTTTATCTGTTTTATATGTCATTGCCTTTTGTACTTTTCTTCATCATTTTCTTCTCTGCTTCAATAGGTTAATTTTTAATTTTTCTTTTTTCTAGTTTCTTATGGTATGAGCTTAGATTAATGATTTTAAAATGTTATATTATTTTTCCTCATATTAGAAATTAAAATGTAAATTTGCCTTTCAAGGACAGTGTTAGTTGTGTTCCACAAAGTTTGATATAATACATCGTTATTATGGTTCATAAATAAATCAAAATGGATTTTTATTTCCCATATGGTTTCTTTCTTGAGCATGTGTTTAAAGATTTTTTTATTGGAAAATAGTTAATATTTTTCTCTATATGTTATTTGTATCTAATTTCAGTTAATTTTGTTCCCATCTGTTTTTGTTTGTTTTTTTTCTTGCCTCTTTTTTTGACTAATATGAAAAGAATTAGTATTCATTTTAATATTTTCTTGGAACACTGGCTATAATTCTTTGTATTTTTGTTTGTATAATTCTTTGTATATTTGTATAGTGGCTAAAATAACATTTTTTGAATTTTGATAAATTTATATAATATATAACCACTCTATTGCAAACTGAAAAAAGTACATTGGGATTAACATAGATGAGCACTTAAGGAAAAGAAGTAATCAGTATATTTAAAAATTTGCTCTCCTTACATGACTTTATTCAGAGAATAGTAGCTGGCCAACGCTATTACTTCTGACTTTAATTAAGTGTGGAATAAAACAGTGAAAATTAGCAGTGCAATCAAATCGTAGTCACCAAGGATACATCATTACTATGTACTATGCAAAGAAATGGTAGCAAGCACAGGTTTTACTTCCTCTTAGTGTTAACGCTAGGTGTGAAAGAAAAGATATTTACATGAGCTTCCAAAATAAGGAATAAGTTTTAAAACATTTATTATTTATGGCCTCAATAATGTAGTGTATCTCAAATGGTGTAAAAGAAAATTGTGATTTTAAAAATTAAGGTTAAAAAAACAGTATTTTTAAAGACCCAATTATAGTGCAGATTGCTGAAACGTGAATTTTTCTCTCCTACACTTGATGAAATTTTCACTTGTCAGAGAAAGTAATTAATGATATAGTACTCTTGAGAATTATAACGCCACACACAAGTAGTACACGAGGAAAAAAAAAAAAAAACTTTCCACAGTTGAACAAATGAGGGCCTCTCTTCTTTCACTCAAGTCAAAAGTGAGATTTGTAGTTGTTGCATTTGACAGTCTTTCCCACCGTTTCTGGTAGTTTCAGCATGCAATCTCTCCTTGGTTTATAGGTTCATGGCCAATTTAATTACCTAGAACTGTCGGAACTTGGAACCTCTCATCATTACCATTAATTAGTAATTATGTGTTATAAGTTTCTAATTTGTATAATAAAAAGTAAAAATAAGCACGACTGGGTGGAAAATCTGAGTTATAGCTCAATATTTCCATTATTTAATATTATGAGAATTTTATTTTCCAAAAAATAGTTTGAGAAATTTTAATTTAAAGGGAAAATATGGGCAGAAAATAATAAAATTCATTAGAATGTACAAAAATGTTATAAATTAGAATGTGTAAAAAATTGTAATGTCTAATTGTCAGCGGCCCTGCAAGCTGATGAGATAATCTGAATTACAGAAAAACGGTGAGCATTTTAATCATACAATTGTTTACATCAATCAATAAGTGTGTAGATAAATTAGAGGCATCAGGGATTCATCAGCTGGAAAATTCATTTACTTTATTAAAGCCTACTTTTTCAGAGTGGTCATGGGAAATCTTCAGATTTTCTTCTGTACTCAAAGCTGATTCTTCCCTTTCAAATCTGTAGCAAGTGTCATGTCATACATATAATTAAAATGACTTTATCAACTTTGCTTCAATCAAACAGTATTTGTTCCTTTTTTCTACTACTGGTTTTGTTGCTCAGATTTCCTGAAGTGTTATCTCTTCAAGCCCTGCTTTCTTGGAACTACGCAATTGCCGTTCTAGCTGAAATTTTAAGAGGCAAAATTCTATCTTCAATCATAAGAGAAAGGAGCCATCAATTTAGATACTGTAATATCTTATTCTCTTTTATTTTCCTTTCACTTTATCTGTGTGTTTCAGAGATGTATTTTCTGTTTCCATTATATTTTCAATTGACTTTGTATCGCTCCGTGGAAATCTGATTTTTTCCTTTAATGCATAGAATATTATTGTTTTCACAAAATTATGTTGAACATAAAAGAGAGTTTAATTGATAACACTCTGGTGCTTTACTTGGCACATGGACTCAGAACATGTATTCTTAAATATACTTTAGGATTTTTTCAGTTCCAATTTTTCTTAATTTATTATTTTAAGGAGAAAAGAAAGAAAACAAAATTTAAGCTAAAGTTCTCATTATTATAGGTTATAGTAAATTAGAAAGTCTGTTAGAAAGGCCTTGGAGGGATATAAATTCTAAATGGTCTCAAAAAAAAAAAAAACAGTGCAAAACAGTTTAAGGAGTAAACATCCAGATTGGTGAAGAAGCATATAAGAGATTACTGAATAATGTGAAAAAGAGTTAATTCAGAGATGGAAATGGGTAAGTTGTAACAGGGGAGACATTGCAGAAGAGGTAAGACATATACCAAGCCTTTGATTTAATCTGAATGGGCTGATTTCTCTAATCAAAGTTTATTTTGACATTGCAAATTGAATTAAATACTTGGAAACTGTGTTATAACTCCAGAATATAAAATTAAATTATAAAGAGAAATTATCAAAAATGAGTACTATCACATTTAAGACAATTTCACTTTTTTGTTTTTATTCATGAGAGATTTGGTCTGCAGATATCTTTTCTTGTGATATCTTTATCTGATTTTGGTATTTGGATAATGCCAAATGATTTGAAGTATTCCTTCTCTAAGTTTTTGGTATTTGGATAATGCCAAATGATTTATGAAATATTCTTTCTCTAAGTTTTTGGGAGAGTTTGTATGGAATTAGTATTATTTCTTTCTTTAAAAAAGTGATAGAACATACAAGTTAAGTCATCTGGTTCTCGTGCTTTCCTTTTGGAAGAATATTAATTATTGATGAAATTTCTTTAATAGATATTGGTCTATTCAGATTATGTATTACTCCCTGCATGAATTTTGATACACTATCTTTCAACTTCCATTTCATCTATTATTTTGATTACAGTATATCTTGTTATTTATATGTGTGTTTATACATTTATGTTTTTTTGCTCAGTGTTATACTCTTTGTGTCTAAGATTGTATCTGGTACTTATTTGTTTATTTATCTATCAATCTATTTACCTATCTTTTTTAATCAATTAATTCACATACAGGTATAAAAGGGTATCTAACTTCAAGAGAAAGGTCTGTGGCCACTAATAAGTCTTTAAATGATAAAGTATGTTAATGTTCTGTCAAAACTGACATGATCCTTACCTTATCAATGAGATTTTTATTTTCATAATCCAATCATTATTTAAACATAATGTGATCGCCGACCTTAACTCTCAAATCGATTAGAAGAAATATGCATGAATATCTGCCAAGTGATATTTACTTTGTGCAATTTGGCATTGATAATGTAGAATAGTGAAACAAACAGCATTTTTCTAAGCACTTCATGTTTATCTGCATTTGCTGATATGATTATCTCATATGCTAAAAATACATTTAGTATTTACAAAGTCTAACTAAAATTTGACCAAAAGATTTCTTTTTTTAACAGATCAGCATGAACATATTCTTGAAGAATGAAATATAATAGTAGGTACTTGGATATTGATCATTCTAAAGTTACCAAAGATCTATTCCTGGACAGCTCTGAATTAAGAAAAACTTTTTTTCTTGAAAATTTTCTATTAGTTGAATGTTAAAAGATTGTTTTACATTAAATAGTGAATAGAGAGAAGCATTTTGATATGTGTTAAAGACAAAAAGAACAGCAATAAAATTTCACATGTACCCTTCCTCCAGCATTAGAAGTAGAATATTAACAGAGTTATTCATGAACCCCCTTCTTCATTCACACTCACCCTTACTGATGCCCATATGTCCAGTTTGTTGGTTTTTATTGCTATGTAGTATTTTATTGTTTGAATACAACACAATTTTGACACATCCTATTTTTGTTTTCAGTTTTCCCTTTGTCTAAATATTTGTATAAATAATCACAAAAGTGGAATTCTTGTTTTCAGTTGTTTACATTTTTCATTTTACCAGATAATACAAAAATGTTTTCTATACAATGGCTATACAAATGTATATAGCTACTAGTAGTACAATATTTTGCATTAATAGGATAACCAGCATAAATTATGCTGGTTTCTCCATTTAACCGATATCTTATTTTGTAGTGTTTTTAAAATTTTGCCAGGGTGGTACATTTAAATTAATGATTAATTGTAGTTTTAATTGTGTTTCACTATAAATTGTATTTTTGTAAAGTCGATTATATTTTAAATATACTTCCTGTGAAGATGGTGGGAAGGACAAAATCCACTACAGGCATTAAAATAATTAGATGTTAATTTAGGCTTATAATTATATTTTGGGATATTTGCTAAATCTCAGGAGCCTCTGAGCCTAAATTTATACAATGATAAATTAGAAGACATCTTTCAGTAAAAATATTTTTGCAAATTTATGAAGACTGCTATAATGAACAAGACTACTGCAATGTATCCATTTCCTAAATTCAAGCCATCATACAGCAACTGATATATCAGAACAACAATTTCTAAAGAAAAGATGAGTTTGTAATTTAGCAGTATTTTCTATTATGATTGAAGTAGTATAGATTTATCTGTATTTTTCTATTTAGTGGTTCAAGTAAACAAACTATAATAAACAACTAAATATGAGTTTTCCTTGTAATTAATATAGAGGAAATATTTATCCTTTTATTCTAAACAACACAGGATATATGTTATTCAGAAAGTATAACACGTCTTTGGTCCTCACACCAGAATGTTTCTGTTAGTGGCATAAAAAAAATGGGACAGGGAAGTACAACACTACCTGATATCAAACTATACTCCAAGGCTGTAGTAATCAAAACAGCATGAGACTGGCATAAAAAACAGACACATAGATCAATGGAACAGAATAGAGAGGCCAGATATGAATCCATGCCTATATGGTCAAATTACTATAAGACAAAGGAGGCAAGAATATACAATGGGGTAAAGATGGTTTCCTCAATAAACGATGCTGGAAAAATGAACAGAGATATACCAAAAAAAATGAAACTGGTTTACCTTCTTCCATGATATACAAGAATAATCTCAAAATGGATCAAAGATTTCGGGTAAGACCCGAAACCATGAAACTTCTAGAAGAAAACATAGGCAGTAAACTCTCTGATATTGCTATTAGTAATTTTTTTTTTTCTGATATATCTCCTTGAGCAAGGAAAACTAAAGAAAAAAATAAATAAATAGGATTATATCAAACTAAAAAGTTTTTGCTCAACAAAGGAAACAAAATGAAAAGACAACCTACTGAATGGGAGAACATATTTACCTATGATACATCTGATAAGAGGTTAATATATAAAATTTATAAAGAACTCATACAACTCAACAATAACAACAACAAAAAAAAACCAAACAACTTAATTAAAAAATTGGCAGAAGACCTGAATAGGTATTTCTCCAAAGAAGACATACAGATGGACAATACACTTGTGAAAAGATTCTCAAGGTCACTAATTATCAGAGAAATGCAAATTAAAACCACAATGAGATATCACCTCACACCTGTCAGAATGGCTATCATCAATAAATCAAAAAACAACAAATGTTGGCAAGGATGTGGAGAAAAGGGAACGCTTATACACTCTTGGTGGAATTGCAAATTGGTACAGCCAGTATGAAAAACAGTTGAGAGTTTCCTCAAAAAATTAAAAATAGAAATACCTTCTGACATAGCAATTGCATTTCTGGGAATTTATCCAGAGAAAACCGAAACACATAAAGTTATAACATAATAACTTTATAACATAATAAAAAGTTATAATACATAATTCATAAAGTTTTATGCACACCTACATTCACAATAGCCAAGATATGGAAAGAATCTAAGTGCCTGTCAATAGACGATTAGACAGAAAATAGCCACAGCACTTCTCTGTCTTCATTTGACATTTTACCTTGAAATGATGTATAATGAACACATCTAGTATAAAATGCCTCAGTGGAAGAAAAACGACCAAGAGAAGTTGAGAACTATTTGTTTATCAATGTATAGATTGAATAATCACCATACTTTCACCATACTTTAAAATAAATGGCCATAACAAATACACTGCTTAATTATGTTTTAATTATATGAATTTCAAGCACCATGCATTACCTCATAGTTTCATGGACTCTTAATACAGAAGAAGCAAACAAGAAAAATATATATATATAATCCTAGAGAAATGTAAAACCAACTTTACTGTGATATTCCACCATTGGATTCCACCAAATGGCAAGTTCAGTTAATTTGTTTAAACACATCGTAACCAATCTAAGTAAATAAATAAGACTGTATGAATCAAAGCATGCTTATTGAGTCTGGAATTTCAAAGCCTGTTTCAATACATTAAAATCTAATCTAAAAGGGTTTACTTTTTATTTTTAATCTAATGCTGTTGCTTGTTGAAATAATTACTTTTAGACTACAAGAGTAATTAGACTCCACCTTTCTTCAAAATTCTTCCCCAAATCAGACTAATTTCATCAAGTCCTTCAAACTTCATTAAGTCTTTCACCAGAGGATGAGAAGAATGTACAAGATGATTAAATGGAAAGAAATTTCAAAGAACTCCTGACTCGACTTTTAAACACTTAAGCTACAATTCCTGCCAAGTAAATGTGCTATGAGTCTTAACTAGTAATAACTGGCACCTCTAGAAGGTCACTAAATATCTTTAAAAATTTATTTTTAAAAAATATACATTGGTTTCTTTTCAACTGTTTCTAAATACTGAAATTTAATACTTATCATTTATAATTTTCCATTCTGTTTGTGTGCTTATATTTGTTTATCTTATAGATTGCCCTGTTTATTCAGAGAGGATTGATTTCATACACACCTTACTCTGTGTAAAACTTTTTTTTATATCGACTTGAACAAATAATTTATTTAACCTAATTTATTTCAAACCTAACATGGTGACCGTAATTTCTATTCTATATATCACAAAATTTGTTTTGCATAGCATATGAGATAAAATATAAGAAAGTCCATTATAAAATACAAAAGGTGCTACACAAAATAAAAGTAATATAGAATTTTTTCTAAATTTATTTCATTCTTTCACAAACCTAAAAAGGAGAACAAATAAGGTAATATTTAAAACTATTTTACAACAAATTAATGATGCAATATCAATGCCAAAATGACAGAATATATCTGGAAATCCATATAAATTCAAAATTCCTCTTTTTATAAAGTTTTTAATTTGATCTTAAATTGACTTTTAATAGTTTTGCAAAAATTATGGATGGCATCTCTCAATAAAAACAGAATTTTCTAATTTAAAGTATCCTCAGAGTCCATCTAATCAAGCTACTTCATTTTACAGAGAAGTATCTGGAGGTCCAGAAGCATGAAATAACTTTCCCAACACTCAGTGTCAATGCTAGAACCTACTTGCCTTAGTTTACATTAATGCTCTTTCCACTTTATTAACGGGTCATTTGATTAAAGCCTTAGTATAGATCTGATATTCTAGGGTATATGAACAATTAAATTGGATTAAAACCATTGAGTAAATTGAAAGTTATACTAAAAATAATATTAGCTCTATACAGCTTATGCTAAATACTTTTTGCCACGTAATGTATTTCATGCTAGCACAGTTAGTATAGAGAGATTTTGAAAAATTGTGTGCAATAAGTTTTATGGATAATAGAATTTTTAAAAATCTGTCCATAACATTGACCTGAAGCTACAGAGTTCTTTTGAGAAGTGTTATGCGGCATTTAAAAACTCTTCTTGATCATGTTAAAATTTTTAGCACACAAAATTGTACTGTTCTCCCATTTCAGGAAACTTCCATCCTCCAAACACTCTCCTAGAGGTTTATTAACCTGATGCCTGGTTTCCAGACATAATGAAGATAAGAAAACCACTAAAAAGCTCATGCTACTATTATTGATCTTAGGCTTTGGGGGATAACAACCAAAGCTCAAAGGTAGATAATATTGCAGACGATTCTCCCCATGACAGCAAACCAAGTTCCAGTCCAGAATTTTTATCAGTAAAGAATGCTGACCTGGGAAGTATATGGAAGGGGACATGGAACATTTAAAATATCAAGGGCCCACTTACCCTTTATTCTAGCAGTGGCTGAACTAATAAAAGTCAAGGGTTATTGAAAATATATCTTTCCATCACTAGTATTTTTCTGCAGCAGTTATCACCACTGGGCCTAAGGGCTTTCACAAAAGAGCTTTTAGCATGAAAACAGCAAGAAGCAAGCCCTAGAACTGAGCTGGATGGAGACCCAACTGGTGCTTTTAAAAATAAGCTTGGAGAGTATTAAGCATCTCTGAGCAGATACCTCTTTCCTCTTAAGTATAAAAGTAGCATCTATGATCCTTTTTCTTTTAAGTATCTGTAGGAAATGGAGCCAAATGAAATAATACTTGCAAAAAGCCATTTCTATACCCCTCTAGATCCCCACTTCTTGTCCCTAAGGAGGATGGCTCTCACAGGAATGGAGGGGGAGAAGAAAATAGACTCAGAAGAGAAAATTAAAAGTATAATAATAAAGTTGAGATGGTAATAAAAAAAATGGAGATTAATTTTTCTATTTAAAATCTAGTAATTTCGATGTATTTTTTAAACATTCTATTTGCCATTATGAAAGAACGACAATCAAGTTACTGATATTTCCATTTGTATTTTTACATTTAGTCATGACTTTACAAAATGATAGACTGGCAGTGGAGGATTATCAGACTCAGTAAATCAGTGGGGTCAGGGTCAGTACAAATCTTAGGCTTTGGGGGATAACAACCAAAGCTCAAAGGTAGATAATATTGCAGACGATTGTGGGCTTGGCCAATAATCAGTAAGGTCAGGAGAAAGTATGTCTTTTGCATGAGGTAGTGGCATCCTCACACATTGATAGTTCCTGCTGTTTGTTTGTTTGTTTTTTAATAGATAAGAAAAATTCACATGCTTTGTACTTAACTTGTAAACAGAGGACTGATTCACAGTCCATTTCAGCAACCTCATACAATGACAAATGCCAAAATAATTTTTCTTCTATCTATTTTTATCATGTTTACTTATTTAATGTATTCTGAAAAATATTTGTTAAATGCCTACCATGTGCCAGGTCTGTGTTCACATGCCCTGAAATCTGTAAATCACAGACAAGGAACAGTAGTTGCATGTAGTATTTAGGAGGGTAGGTTTATTTATTATATAAATCTTTGGCTCTAAATAGAATCAATTTTAGTTTCTTATAAAATTATTTTTTTCTAAAAACAAATAATGTCTGTTTTATAATCTATATAAACATCCCACATAAGTATAGGCAGTCTGCGGTAATGAATTAAAGCATCTCGACGGGAGGGACATATGGAATTCCATTTCTGATAAAACACATTGCTTAGCTGCTAGACAAGAATTCCTATCTTGTTTCCCTAAGTATTATAGCCACATCAACCCACCACTGATATTAATGCAATTCTTAGAATTAGAGATAAAGATGCTTCTAATTTCAGAAACAGATCTTTTATTGTTTAAATAACACCACAGACTACTGTTAAGCATTTTAACAGAACAAAATAACTATGTAAAATCAGAGTAATAAACATCAAACTAGAGTACAATTTCATCCATATATTTTGTGAAAGAGTAGCATATGGAAACGCCTTGAGCTTTCATTTCTATGTATTCTAGATCATATACATTCATCATATTTATCTGAAGGCAAAATTAATATGTACTAATTATATATTATAGCTAGGCCTTGTGGTAGATACATACATTATCTCATTTCATCTCTGCAATTATCCAATGAAGTTGATATTATCATATTTATTTGTGGACAAATGTAATAAAGGCCAGAAAATAAGTGTGACTCACCCAAGCTCACCCAAATAGTAAGGCCTAAAGATGTCTGAAGTTAGGACTGTCTGTGTACAAAGCTTCACCATCTTTTCTCCGTGTCATGCTGGCTACAGTATTTCTTCATCTCAGATTAACATAACATGTCACACAATGATTAAATCTCCCTATTTCCAATGTGATAAATATAAACTGTTGCATTTGTATAAACTAATTACATATATTTTATGCAAGAAGTATTGACAGTTTATCTCTGAATTTTTTAGTTACTTTTGTTTTTATAAATATTTACTGTGGGTAATTATCAGGTTTTAAATGAATCATTTATTTTATTACAATAATTACATCTTAAGGTGTTAATTATTTGTGTTAGTAATTTCCAAGTGAAACTTTAGAATATGTGGGAAACAAAAATTGTGACATGGGACTGTTTATTAAGCAATGAGTAGGATTTAATACATATTTTTCACATGACAATTTCTCTTACACATGGAAATTATTTATTAGTTATACCTTCATTTGTGTAAGTGAGGAAGTTAAAAATTTATATTTGAACAGTAGATGAATTACAAAATGATTATTTACTTTATAAATGACTATATCATTCATTTAAAATTTACCGTTCAAGTATTTTCCTGGATTTCCTTTGTTAATAACCTTAACTATTGCATTTGAATATCAGTTTATTTTAAAAATTTGTTTCCAAAAATTTCCCTACACACACACTGTAATTTGACCTTAAAGAATATAAAGCCGTTAAAAATCCTGTTTAATTATATGAAAGGATAAAAAAAAGGAGGATAATGTGACAATGTGGAAGAAATTAGGTATTTCTTTACAGTACTAGTGAGCAAACTGAATAAAGAGAATCAAAAGTTTTAAAAGTGAGTGGGCTTTATCCATTAAGTTTACTTCTACAAGGCAAAATTCACAAAACTATGCATAGATGCAAGAACATGAATGCTTATTACAAGATTGTTAATAATATTTTAAAAAATGGACACCGTCTAAACATTCTTCAGTAGACAGTGGGAAAATTTTGTGTGCCTGTGACAAAGGACACTATGAAAAAAGTGAAAAGATAATCCCCAGAACAGAAGAAAATATTTGCAAATCATAGATCTAATAAAGGTTTAATATCCAGAATGTATGAAGAGCCCTTAGAATTCAGTACCAAAAAGACAAACAACCCAATTTAAAAAGTGAACAAAAGACTTGAATAGACATTTCTCTAAAGAAATACAAATGGCTAAGAACATGAAAATATGTTAAATATCCTTAATTATTAGGAAAACGCAAATCAAAACCATAAGATACTATTTCACATCTACTATGAAGGCTACATTTTTTGAAAAAAAAAAAAAGAAAGAAAGAAAGAAAGAAAAGAACCAGTGTTGAAGAGAATGTAGAGAAATTAGAACCCTGTGTATTGCTGGCAGAAATATAATACGGTGCAGCCAATGTGAAATAGTTTTTCAAAATGTTAAACAGAATTACCATGTGGCCCAGCAATTCTACCATATCCAAAATAATTGAAAACAAGGATTCAAACAGATACTTGTATATAGATGTTCATAGTAGCATTTACAATAGCCAAAAGTTAGAAACAACCCAAAGGTCCATCGACAAATGACTAGATAAACAAAAATGTGGTTTATATTTACATAATGGAATAATATTGTCATAAAAAGAATGAAGCTTTGATACATGCTACAACATAGATGAACCTTGAAAACATTATGCTAAATGAAATAACAGTCACGAAAAAATAAATATTGTATGATTCCACTTACATGCATTATCTAGAATAGGTAAATTTATAGAGACAGAGAGAATATTAGAATATTAGAGGTTAAGGGAGAATAAAAAGTTATTGCTTAAGGGGTACAGAGTTTCAGTTTGGAATAATGAAAAAGTTCTAGAAATGGATAGTGGGAATAGTTATACAAAATTAATGTAATTAATGCCACTGAATTGTGTACTTTAAAATAATTAAAATGGCAACTTTTGTTTTATATATTTTATCATAATAAAAGACTATGGATTAAATATTCTGAATTCACTCAGATTATTATTATGCAAACATTAACATGTTGATGTTGATCTAAATTTATTGTCCATGATATATTTGTGAGAGGAAAAAATCCTTAAAAACCAGTTTATTAGTATTACATTTGAATAAATAAATGTGTATGGTGTATTTCCACATATGTATGTGGTATGTGTGTGTGAGAGAGATGATAAAATTACATACATAATGGTTAAAACTAAGCTAAGATTTCAAGTCATTGTTTTTTTCTGAATTCTGATGTTGTTCTCATATTTATATATAGAAAATTTTAAATATTAAGCTATTTCTGTTTTCAAAAGAAGAGAAAAATTAAGAGTAACATAAGAAAAAAATGAAAGAGGCTAAAAAATATTGCATGATTTCACATACATGTGGAATCTAAAGAACAAAATAAATAACAACAACAAAAGTGGAAATAAACTCAGATACAGAGAATATTTTGAGAACTACCAGATGGGTGGGGGGTTGAGGGGACAGCAAAAAAAAGTCAAAGAGATTAAGAGGTACAAATGGATAGTTGCAGAATAGACATAGAAATGTAGAGTGTAGCATTGGGAAGATGAGTAATAATGTAATAAACATGTAAGGGGGAAGAGGAGTACTAAATTTAGTTGGGTGATAGCTTTGCGAGTTTTATGGATCTCTGATCACTATGCTGTACAACTGAAACTGGTCTATTATTGTATGCCAACTATAACTGAAAAAAAAAACTCACTGAATTGTGCAATGTAAATATGAGTAACTAATTATCTATTATGCTTCAATAAAGCCAAAAAAAAAAAAAAAAATAGGTCCAGAAGTAGAGGAAAGAGGAGGAGAAAATGGCACTTGCTTGGCTGTGGAAAGTTAATGTGACCAGGCAATATGCCTTGGCCAATGAGGTATGAATAGAAGAGTTATGCGTCACTTCCAACTGAAATCTTTAGTCAGCATATCAATTGTCAAGTTTGCCTGTCATACCTTGACAATAGTGGAAGCGCTGAGATGGAGCCTCCCTCAGCTTGGGTACCTGACAGATGAAAACATAGCTCAAAGCCCCCATTTGATCCATAAACAACAGGTGGTTGAGTGAGAAATAGATCCTAGCTCTTTTAACTCACTGAGATGTGGGAGTGGCTTTTAGTACAGCATAACCTCACTTAACCAGAAAGATAGATTGACAAAGAACATTTCCAAGACCTCATTCAGAGATATGAGAGAGAAGTTCTTCAGCAAATACTTCTTGAGTCCTGCCTTGTGCCAGTCATGGTCCTAGCTAAGTTATAAATCCAAAGAACAGAACCCAGCTTTGAGAAGTACGCATTTTAATGTGGGAAAAAAACAACAAACAGTAAACATAATACATATAAATCTTATGCTATTCCAGAAGATGATAATGCTATGGAAAAGCGTTAGAGCAGGATAAGAGGAATCAGGAGTGACAGGAGGTCTGGTGGGTTTAAATTTTAGATAGGGTGTTTAGAGTAGACCTCATTGAGAAATGACATTTGTGCAAAGACTTGGAGGCAAGCACACTAACTTCAAGTGACTGAACATAAGCTAAGCTGGAAAGCCAGAGACAGTAAATCGATTATCATGCCTACTCAGAATGGAAAAAAGAGAGAGAGAGAGAGAGAGAGAGAGAGAGAGAGGGAGAGAGAGAGAGAATAAGAGAGAGAATGAGAGAGAGAGAGAGAGAGAGAGAGAGAGAAAGGGAGAGAAAGAATATTATTGGAAAATAATCTCAATAGATACTGGATTTTTACGTGAATTTTTTGCACATATAGTCACATTTTCTTTTGTAATGTAAAGCTGTTAATTCTTTAAACTAAAAATAAAATCCATATGCTTATGTGCAAGAACTATGTGCTCTAACACATTTTCATTTCATTTATCATTGCTTCCTCTGGGCCATAAAATGAAGAGGGTTATAGAAATCATAGAGGGTTGAAAGGTCTCACTTTAAAGATTTCAAAATAACATTCACAGTGAATCCTGAGGCAATTGAAATTCCACTGCAATACTATAAGTGTGTGTATATAATACATATGTATAGACCATTCACATACAGACACATTTATTCATGCATCTACATATATATCTTTGAATATTTTAACACCATTTGCCATATAATGTCTTGGCCATACATAAGCTGAGAGTAAAGCTGCAGTTGGCTGTGTCTATAGTTAACTGAAGTTTCCATCTAGTATTTCTGAACTTAAACTACAACATGATCAATTTTCTGACAGAAAACTAAATTTCATTAGCCTGGCTGACCCTATGAATATTCTGAATGGCCTAAGAGATATACAAACCATTTGTTTCTCTAGATTCACTAAGTCAGTTAACAAGTTAAAATCATACACTGATCTATGAAAACTTTGGAGATATGCCTTCAGAAAAATCTACCCTTAGCAAAAGTAGCTCTGTAAAATGAAGTGGTAAAATAGTTCCGAAATTTTGCCATCCCGAAACATTTCCAACTCTTCAGTAATGCAAATCCTAGTTCACAGACTTGAGTTTCTAAATATCTTCCTTCATCAATAAGGGGTCAGAAAATATGAAATGAAAGGGTAAAAATAGAAGGAAAACACTTGAACAGACTATAATTTTCTTCATTTATATAAATTCAGATAGTTCTCACTGAATGCAGGTGTCAAAGCCTGCCCTGAATTAGACATATAACCTAAAGCTAAAGCTAGGGGTATTCAGGAAAATTCTATCTACTTTATATTACACTCTGCTGATGGGCCTCAGCTCTCAGAGTCTAAACACTAAGAGTCACAATACCTAATATTTGGCTTAACAGTGCTGTGGTATGGGAATCTCAAACAAAAGAGTATTTTGACTATGAACCATGAACACCACCACACTTCTTTGAGTAACTTGATTAAACTTGTTTTTCCTTTCAAATATATTCCTGTAGACAAACTAAAAAGAGCAGTTTGAAGGGGAAAAGAATCATCAAACTGAAGCTTCATCCTTGGCTTTTCATTGCTCAACTGGGAGAAAACAGCTACCAGAGAGGTCTGCAACCTTACTCTGCCATATCGTTCAGAATGTCAGCCATAGATCACCAGTGACAAGTATTTAATTCTTTGCCTCACCAGGGACATTGCGCAACCTTCTGCTGGAACTAAGGTGTTTCATTTCATTTTAAAGCTGCCAACAATAGTTATCTTTTGGGCCTGGCAGTAGGCTCTCTTTCGATTTAGTATTCCCAACTTCTTCCTTCAGAGCAGTGAAAATTATTCCCTTTCTACTGAATTCCATTCTAAATCCTTTCAAAAGTCTACAACATGCATGATTCTTCCCTTCATGACAATGCCTTTTCTTATTTTCCAATAAGGCGATATAGAGCATTTTTGCCTTTTTTCCCCCCAGCTGAACAGAATAAAATATTAGGATGCAATGATTGAAAAGACAGATCAAATGCCTTTAGTTATTGGGCTTCTGCTGAGAAGGAAATATAGATTAGAGTGAATGTTGTAAGCAGTTTTTATAGGTGATGTGCTGAAAAACTAAAATTACATCCTAGTAATAGCTGATAAGCACAATAATTAGAATATTTATTCTACCACTAAGAGGAGACTATATGCAAAGTCAGATATTGCCTCATGCCATTTTCCAAATCATGGAACAACTCAGTACGTCTCTGAACCTGGACCATGACATAGTGACACAGCAGTGCAGATTAAACCTCCAATTCCTCCAAATAGTGTCCATATTGATTGAATTTGAATCACCACCATAATGCTTATCAAAAATCAGTAACATCTAAAGTATTTTCTGTTTTATTTCAATTTTAAAACATTAACAAAAGAAGTGATGTGCTCTGTGCTCTTATTAAAAATGTATTAAAAGTATTATTTTTAAATGTGTATACATAAAATGTTGTATATCTGTATATTTCATTATGATATGAATTTGGCCCATGGAAATTTAAAAAAATAAATAAATTGCAGTATTCCATTTCTCTCCTAAACAGATTCTCATGTTGCAGGTATAATGAATAATGAAAAGGCTAAAATCTGTTATTTTAAAATAGAAAAAAAATGTACCTATGCAGGAATTAAATAAAATAATTTGGTCTTAAAAGTTGTAAAATCTGGGTGAACAATAAAAAAATAGAGTAGAAAACTACTAGTTTTTTATTCTATAGATGTGAGCTATCTACACAAGGGCAAAATAACAATACATATAAAAAATAGTTTTCAGGTCATTGCAGCAATTCAAGTTTAGATATTCACTAACTTGGATGAGGCTGATTTATTCAAATTGTTTAAACATTCTGAGTTACTGTCCTCAGTTCAATAAAAAGCTTTGCTTCAGATATAAATGCTTATTGGTATATGAATATAATTCAAATTCAGATAGTTACCTGGATGAGGCCAATTTATTCAAATTGTTTAAACATTCTCAATTACTGCTATAAGTTCAAGAAGAGGCTCTATTTCAAATATAAATGCTCACTGGTATATGAATATATGCATGTATAGATAACCTATCTTGGTTTCTTTTTATAACACAAGATTTTTAAAAGTAAAATGGATTTTAGAAAATAAATTTTTAAAATATGGGAAACTTTTTAAACTTTAATATTTGTATTTATTTGCATTTGTTTCTTTAATTTCATGTGCACTTTATTATCCATGTATATGTTTATTCCTTACATACCGAATTACCTATGGACATATGGAAAGTTTCAGTAAACTTCATAAGTTAGTTGGAAATATGCCATAATTCTAGTGACAGTCATTTTCAAATTTGCTTCCTCTGTTAAAAATTTTGCAAGAAATGTGAAGAGACAATTATTTTCTGTTAGGCTCTGACTGTGTTCCTGACCCAAACACGCCAATAAGATATATGCTAGAAAATATTATGACATTTATAATAATATTTTCAAGGGGAACATATCCCTATAGGACATATTTTATGTGTTCTGTAGATATTGGGAAGAAAAGGATGTAGGGGGCATGTTACTCAAAGTGAAGCTGTCGACAGGTAATGGAGTACTACAGTATTTTAGTGAAATGATATGGATAGACTTATTTCATTTTCCAGTGAAACATTTTAAACTGGCTTCCTCTTAAGAGTCTGTAAGTTGTCTAAGCAGGGGGAAAAAAGCAGCAAGGCTGATAAAATCATAAATAGCTTTTCCATCATCGCGGAAACTCTAATTTTCTTGCTTATTGCTTGAGTTGATAAAACAAATAAAAGAAGGACTCTCAGAGAGAGATTTCTTTAATATGCAAAATGAATTTCAATGTACTTTCCTGCTGGTATTTTTATGGAAAACCTGACTACATGGTACACATGGAATGTAGAAATCTGCATTTAGATAGAAATATTATAAAATGCATGGTATGGTACAAAGTCAGTCTTTTAATGGAGATGGCAAAGTGCTGCATTATACGCTTGAGTGGAAAGACAGCATGCATATAGGTTTTCAGATCTTCAGAAACCAAGTGCCTGGTATGCCCAAGAGAATATTATATTATTTTAAATCTTTGAAAAATATTGATGAGGAAAAAATATACCAGATGGGTAGGCCCTCTTCGATTAAAAATTTTGTGCTAGCTATAATATATGTTTGTGATGTATAAATTTTCTTAATTTTTCTTCAAACACTTCTGGGAAATAGTAAAGATTGATTATGTTAGAAAGTATTTTATTGTATTCAGGTGAATTTGTCTGTGAAGAACTGAGTGATGCCTCGTGATTATAGTAAAACAATAGAAGTCAGAAATACTTGTTTCTATTACCACAATTGATTTGGGGAGAGACCTTAGGATTTTTACCATCCCTTAGTGTCTCAGACATTCTATCTTGAAATGTAAAGGTAAGGTTTTCTCTTGCCAACTATTCTACAAGGCTACAAAGAGGACTAATGAGTGGATTTTTGTGTAGACATTTGAAAATGTCAAATGAGCATTTCTTTATGCTGTTAATAGAATTCAATGTTATTATTGAGCCCATGTAAGAATAGTTATATGAATAAGAAATGAACTAGTGATATAGATATATAAATTGTTGAAATGAAGATAATTGATTAAAATAATTACAGGCAGAAAATATCATAAGGATTTGAGCTATTTTATACAAAACCATTTTGAAATATTACACTTGAATTAATTTTATCCAATAAATTCATAACAGGCAGGAAAAAAAAATCAGTGACACAAACAGGGAAGGATAAAAACTTATGACCTGTACTATCTTCAAAGCCTCACACACATAAAGAAAAGGAAAAAAAAATCATAAAATTCCACAAGAACAAAGAGAACAGGATAAGAGCTGACACTGACAAAATTTTGGAAACTGGAAAGTATGTGTACAAGTAGTGCCTGATTAAGCAGAATAAAGAAAGCAGAAACTTAGGTCTGGAGGGGCTAAAGCCACCCCAGTAAGACTCAGGAATTTTTCCACTAAAGTGGAGGTACAGATGGAGCTAGAAATAAGACTTGCTAAAAGTCTGTCTACTAAGCAGTTAGATGTTCAAAGTCCCTTCTTCAGCATGACAGAATTGTGGCAGGTCACTACTGTACAGGTAGAGCCTGAGGAACTGAAACACAAAGTTTGTGGAAGGTGAGAGAGTTTTACTCGAAACTAGGGGTGTAAGCGAAAGTCTACAAGTGGTAAATCTTCATAGAACTACATTTTTTATAATGAAATCCAATAACTCTAAACTTGAAAAATTAAGAAACTTATTATTATTATTATTATTATTGTTATTTGGAAATATGGAGACAACTATCAAAAAAAAAGAAAGAGACGGAAGGAAGGAA
>NW_024340696.1:31920022-31942472 GCF_902729225.1 Pteropus medius
GAAAGAAAGAAAGAAAGAAAGAAAGAAAGAAAGAAAGAAAGAAAGAAAGAAAGAAAGAAAGAAAGGAGAAAAACTAAATGACTAAAAGAGGTAAGAACCTAAGGAATTACAGGGAGAGAGGAATTGCTCTATTTTGTCATAAGCTTGTAGAATTATTTGACATTTGAAACTAGCTGCATGCATACTTTAAAAAGGTAAAAATTAAATTAAAATGAAGAACCGATGACATTTGTAAAAAGAATAGTGAACACACTAATACAAGTACAAATTTTAAAATGGCATGTTCATATAATCGGCAATGAGCATTGTTTTTTTTTTTAAATACAGAATCTAAATGATCTGATAAAATATTTTCACAGAGTGTAAATAAATCTTTTTATGGTTAGAAAGTGTATTTTTCTTGCTTTAATCATTTTTCCCACTTTTCCCTTGAGATTTTATTCACTTATTTTTAAAATACCTCTTTCTAGCTTTGGTAGATGATTAGATAAAGAAGACATGATACATATATACAATGGAGTAATAATACTCAGCTATAAGAAGAGATGAAACTGCCATTTGTGACAACATGGATGGATCTTGAGAAAATCATGCTAAGCGAAATAAGTCAACAGAAAAAGTTGACTTATTCCCACGTGTTGTCACTCATATGTGGGATATAAATATAAAGCAACAAACAAACATGACAAACAGAGATTTATACACAATGCAATATATATATGACATACTATGAACAGTGGACTAGAGATTATCAGAGGCAAGGTGGAAAGAGAGAAGGTAGATAAGGGTAAAAGGGGTTATATATGTGGTGACAGAAAGAAATTTAACTATGAGTGGTAAATACACAAAGCAATATATATATGACATACTATTGAATTGTACACTTGAAACTCATTGCATTTTGTTGATCGATGTCATCCCAATAATTTTTAATAAACAAAGATGTGTTACATATATACAATGGAATATTAGTCGTAAAAAGATGAAATGCTGCCATTCGCAACAACATAAATGGATCCTGAGATTATCATGCTAATTAAAATAAGTCAGACAGAAAAAGTTGAGAACCATACGATTTCACTTATATGTGGAATATAAAACTGAAAGCACCAAATGAACCAAACAACAAAAACTCATGCACACAGACAACACTTTAGTGGTTATCAGAAGGAAGTGGGGGAGGAGGGCGGTAGATAAGGGTAAAGGAGTCAAATACATGGTGAGGGAAGAAACTTTGACTTTAGGTAGAGAACACACAATATATATGACATATTATTGAATTGTACACTTGAAACCTATATAATTTTATTAACCAATGCACCCTAATAAATTTAATTTTTAAAAAAAGGGATGCACTCAGTGATTTTACTTACCTCTGAGTTTGCCACTTTACTAAGCTTCAAAACAATTAAAAGAAATCATGACAAGAAGGGTAATTTTAGGACAAGTATAATACATGGTTTGGTTCACCTTCCTCATATAAATAAAAACACTGCTTTTAACAACACAGTGCACTGAAGTTAAACACTTTAAAAATGTATCCAAAGATTTACATAATTAAATTTAAAGGATAGCGTTTACTTGCTCTGAAAGCTTAAAATAAATAGAATAAGGTAATAAGTTACCTTAAAGACTGTTTTTCAAATTTCAGTCTCTTTGGAAATGCAGCATGGTCTTGGATCGATCATTTTCTCCAAAAAGGGGAGTATTACAGAATTATTGCAAAGTTTTTTTAGTGACTAAATATCATAGAAATGTTTTCCAAAAGCATCCAAATGCAGTTTTTTATCATCTCTTTTTGATAAAATCTAATTCGTATTTAATTAACTCTTAAGAAAATCTGAATATTCCAAATATGTCTTTCTGTAAAATTCACCAAAAGTACCTCAGGATATATTCATGTTCACCGTGTTACAGTGTCTGACCGCTGAAAATAATGGAGATATTGTGTGAGGCACTATACTCCAGTTGAATTATCAAATATAATATCCTACCATATGTGCAATCAAACGGGAAGGTACATCTAGGCTCTAGAAGCTAATAACCATTGCCTCACTCTGCTTTTAACTTTAAATATTACTTCCATGCATTATTTGCTTTACTGATGTTGGCTATTATTGACTTGAAGAACAGCATTTTTTTCCTCCACTGCTTTCATTCTGTAATCAGGAAAACCAAATGCAGTCTTCTCTCTTTTTTTTTAATCTAAATGTTATCATTATGAAAACAACAGCAATGAAATTGTGTATGTTTAAAACATTCGCATTTTGTAAAAAAAATTTGAATCACTAATATTAAAGATGTAATATAAAAAATAATATTCCATAGGTGGTTCAATTCTTTAGATATTAATATAATGCATTAAAGTTATAAAATGCACTGCAAGAGTTTCATAGTAATTTAAACCAAAAATAAGATAAATATTTTTAAAGACTTATGAAGCATACTATGAAATTAAATGATGAAGCACCATCATGAATCTTTGACTTTGCACATATTCCATAGCCATCCTTTAAGGAGCAAAGTCCAGCATCATCCCTATATCTACGCAGAGAAGAGGAAGGATAAAAATGACAGATGGACCAAGTTTAATATTCTATGCATTTGCAACTGAAAACCTGGCTTTCTTTTTAAACTACTCAAGCTTCACTCTCAGAGTTCATTATATCATCCTGACTTTTCAACTAAACTACCAATCATATTAATGCCAAACGCTATCTTAGTCTATTATGAAAATTTTGTTCCCCCTAATTGTCACTGGGTCTTACTTGATTAAGGACAGCATAGTGAATGTCCATTCCCCAACAGTTCATATTTCATAACATAAAAACACTCTGGAATTCCCTACATTGCCTTAAGTATGAATAAATATTAGAATAACAAGACTTCTGTTTTGGGAGAATCCGTAGGTCTTAAAATGTTTTCCTTTTTCAGGATAACTTCTTTCATAACTTGCCACAAGATTCCTTTTAAATGTCTAGGTTCATTAGTATCACGATGAGTCTTTAGATGTAATCTAATAAAATGATTTTTTCAACCAAAGCTCTTTAACCTATTTTATTAAATTTCCTTTCCTGTTAATGCAGAAGTTCAGTAATAATTAGGACTGTGATGGATTAATGATTGATAATTTTTCAAGTTAATATTGTCAAGCTGCAGTCAGAGACGTGCATTATTGCTATTCATCCCCACTCCCTGGAATATTGAACGAAAGCAAACTTGCTTTCCTTCCCTCTGTTTAATGGGATGGAAGGTATTGACCTGGTCCTGCAGTCTGCTCACTTCTGTGATTGATGTATTTCCACTTAAATAGTGTGGACTCTTTTTTGCAGGTTGTATTAGCAGTGAGAATAGATTTAAAGGAGACCCGATGTATCATTAATCCTTGAGCTCATATTTTAGATTATGTGAACCTAACAAAAATCACTGTAATAGAGAGAAATAATATTTGTTTACCTAGTAAAAGTCTACACTCAAAATTAATTTTAAATAGGTTAATATTTTTTTAAATGGCTGTCCATCATTTTGTTTTAAAAATTTTACTCTACCATATTTCAGACATCTATGAATAATCTGTGGAAATTAAGGATTTTAAACATACATATTAACCAAATTTTAAGAATCTCCATTTTATCACAGTTTGGATTTTGTCTTGTAAGAAACAGGGAACCATAAATATTTTAAGTGTGGCAGGTGTACTACTAACTCTGTTTTTTAAATTATGATGCTGCTTGCTCTGTGCATGATGGATTGTAATATAAGAGACTCTGAAGGTAGGAAGATCAGCTTGGAGGCGATTACAGTGTTCCAGATGAGAGGTGGAGCATGATGCTGAAAAATGGTGAGATGTTGAACTACACCAGAGGCTGAGGAACAGAGAAGGAATTGGATGAAAGAGAGTTTGGATGCTAGAAATAGTACTTAGAAACAAAATGATTATGTGCCCCTGAGTTAATGTGGATGGATCAGGGGCAGGGGTTGGCAGGAAAAACCTTGAGGAGGGAAAGGAAGATGTTAAGGATGACTCTGATCAGACTATTTGGGGCAGGTAAAGGACTGATGCTATCCGACAGTGATCACACCAAACATTACCAATGTCTAGCTGTTCTTTTAAGAAAGGTGATGTGTGGGATTTTTGTTTGTTTTGTTTGTTTCCTACATGTAAACACAAGTGCATAAAATAAATCAACATTTATGGAGTACAACTTTGTGCTAGGAACTGTGCAGATCTGAAAATACAAAGTTGTTTATGGCATGTTTTTGTCCCTAAATAAAGCCCATACTACAATCAAAGACATAAATATCCTGAAAAAAATCTCAAAATAACTGCTCTATAAATTACATAGAGAGAGTTTTTAGTTGCAAAAAAGAAAAGAAAGCTACTTAACATCAATGGGTATCAGAAAAATTTAAGGTATAAAGTAAAAGTGCTTCATTTTTTTTTAAGTCTCACCGCCTCTCACCACTATCATTAATATTTGGCTTATATATTTCCAGAAATTTCCCTGCTTTAGTTGATTCTTAAAAAAAAGAAGAAGAAATTATGAGGCTAAGCAGTAACAATACACCCAGAAATTTTTTTAACTCACTCCATCCAAACTAGTCATTTTGTTTAGGACCTGTTTGCATAAGACTGTGTTATTAACCTCTTCTAGAGAGTAGAAACTTAACATTTTTATTTCATAAAATTATTGAACTGCAATATTTTCCATGATCCCTAATCATGTCTTAGTTATTGGCAATATATTTGATTTTATTACTAGTATATTCTGCCAAACCAAAACCCAGGTATGAGTACCAAAGTCTCTAGGATATCTATTTGTGGACCTTTATCATTCAGGTTAATGCATCAATGCATTATAATAGAAGGCAGCACCAAATCCTCCACCTTGAACAATATAAACTGTATAAATTTTTCTGCACAATTTAATCTTAAGGAATGTTTGCCTTCCCCATAGCACTTTTCAGCAGAAAACACTACCTATTTGCAGCTTAACACACTTCAATAATTTAAAACAACTAAATTATGCAAATAAATTTTTTAAAAGATTAATTTTTTAATATGAAGAAAAAAGGATGTTTCGAACTCTAATACTTTATATATTTTACAATGAACATTTTTTCTTATATAAGTACAGATATCATCAAAAGTGATTCATAAAACAGATTCTAGTTTTGTGCAAGCCTCGAAATATTTACACAGCTACTAAATGCATAAGGTTAACCTTTTTAAAGAGCTGATCTCCAAATACTGCTAAGCATTTGCAACCTTCAGTTGTAATACTTAATCTGAAGAAATCCATGGGACTCTGCAAAAGAAATATCAAGAATATTGATTCTCATTCTTTCTTGTGCATTCCCATGTCTATTCCTATTAACATTTGGAAAATAACTGTTTCCAATAAAGATTACAAAAGACAAAAAGAGTTTCCAAAAAAATGTTCATAAGAGATAAAAATCATAAATAACCATGGGCAGAAATATTCTAAATTATTACAGCCCATTCAATATCTTATATACCAAAAAATGTAAAAAATCTTCATGTATAACTTGTTCTATTCTGTTGTGCCATGTTTTTCTTTCATTAAAATTTATTTCTTGATCTCCTAGAAATATTAATATATTGTGAAGGGGAAAATATTGTATCTTGTTGGAAGGTTCAAATTTAAGCACACACCTGAAATAAATTCCATAAGAAGCTATGGGATTAATGATAAAAATTCTTTAAGGTTTAATCAGAAGGGATTTGAAACAGATTGCATATTAAAGTCTTACCATTCTAACATTCTAGTAGTTTTGGCTGTCCTGCTATACATTTTTAAATGTTTCATTTATTAGGTTTGCCTTTTAATTTTATTTTAAACCTAGTAGAACTAAAGTAGAGAAATTCTATTTTTTAAAAGTAAAATGAAAGAAAAATAGATTGTAGATATCTCTAATTCAATAGCTTTTTTAAAAAAAATTCATTAAATGCTTTCAACATTATCTCATGATTATAGCTAATTGTATTACTTTTTTCTTCTTCATTAAAAGCCTTCCACCTTAATTACGTGTTATTGACGTTTTTATTGAAAGAAATCATTGTTCTCTTGTTTCTAACACATTGTCTTTCACTTTCCTTTCAGACACTTTTATGACTGTAATAACTTTCCTATCGCAAATATTCTGATTCAATAACTTTATTAAATGAAAAGGATGGGTTTTTACTTATGAGAAGAGGCTCATCAACACAGGTCTACACAAACAGATATTAAAAAAATAACTATGCTGAAAAAACTGTGTTATGGACAAACAGACGTGTATGTAAAATTTTAAACGTAAACCAGAATCATGTTTTCCTCTAAGGTAAAATAATCACTGTTCCATAAACAGCAAAGAGGGGAGAATAGCAGCCTGCAGAAATGCAATTTGCGTTCAGCATCCCATGTGTCTCTTAATGTGTCAAGCAATAAGGGACTTTGGACCAGTCAAAAACGATCACTTATAGTAATTTCTTTTTTTCAAATGTAATACTGAACATACAAAATTGGATATATATTTAAAATAAAGTTCTATGAATTTTGCAAATTTCATATGCTCATGTACCTTACATCTCTAGAAAGATATAGAACATCTCCATCAGACCAGAAAGATCCCTCATAATAACTTTAAATGGCTTTAACTAATATATTTTTTAAAATTGTCAAATTTGACTTCTAAAAGAGACAATTATATGCTACATGCAAAAGATGGGTCTATATTATCTAAAAGTATGAGATCATCTAGTTGGCAAAGATACAACAGGTTAGTAAAACGAAAAATAGGACATCCAGTATTAATAGTCAACTTCAAACATCAGGTACTGGTCGCTAGTAGGTTGAGACCAGGGATGCTTCTAAACATCCTGCAATGCACAGGACAATTCCCAGCTCCCCCAGTAAAGAATCATCTGGCTCAAGATGTCAATAGTATCAAAGTTGAGAAGATTTAATCCATATCAAACTCCATACACCAATAAGAGAAAAAAAATACTGAGTCTTATTATATTTCTTAAGTATAATTGCTATTTAGAAAATATATAAATGATAGTATAATTGACAGTATCCTAATACCCAAAGCAAATTTCAATAACATAGTAAACTTTAGGATATATGCCATATTCTCTAAACAAAGTAGTTTCAAACTGAAAATGCAGTATCTTTTCTATAAACATTCTGTTAAGAATCAAAACGAAACTGTAAAACAATTAGCAAAAGTATTTTAAGAAAACTTTTCATATTATATGTCAGCAGAAAAAAAAAAAAACTTAAATGTTTAAATGATAAACTATGAAGAAAAGTACCAAATAAAGAAACTTGAAAAGGAATGAAAAATTAATACACCTAAAACAATTGAAAAAATGGAATTCCCAAAGATAAAAGTAAAAATTAATGATTTAGAAAACAGAAAAACAAAACCAAACTATGAATTCAAGAGTAGACTCTGGGAATGCAGAACCACACAAAATTAAAATAATGTATTTGCAAATCATTTTAGTCAGCTTGAGTGGTCATGACAAAATAATTTAAACAGGATGAATTATAAATAACAGAAATTTATTTCTTACTGTTTTGCAGGCTGGAATCACGGTCAGATTGTGGCAAGAGACCTCTTTCAGGTTGCAGGCTGCTGACTTCTAGTATCCTCACCTGGTGGAGAGCAGAGAGAGGAAACAAGCTCTCTTGTGACTCTTATAAGGGTACTAATCCCATTCACAAGGGCTCCACCCTCATGCGTCATCTAATCCTAATCACTTCTCAAAGGCCCCACCTCCTAAAACCCTCACATTGAAGGATAGGGCTTTAACATATGATTTGTGAGGGGCACGTTCAGTCCATAACACAAATAATGAAAAATTTCAAAAAAAGACAATATGAGAATCATTTCTTTATCTCTGTGTAAATAGATATGGAAACTATATAGAATGATTGGTTTTCCATGTACATAGAGAAACTAATTTAACATTTATTCTTGATTTAATAAAAGTATTAATAAAATAGCATTATAATTAACAAAAAACAAGTAGCATTTCCATTAAATAAAAAAAAATAAAAGACAAGGATGCCAAATACAACAATATTGTTATGAAAGTTCTGAAGAAAAAGTGTTATGATTTGCAGAATTTCCAAATATTAACAGGTACATGGGAACTAAGAAACAATAGAAATGTTATTAAAAATAATAAGTTAACACTAAGATGGTTAATTGCAATAATGACAGAAAATTAACAATATTTTTATATTCAAAAATAGTAATAAAAAATACACTGGAAGAAAAGATCTTTTGAAAACAAACTTAAGAAAAATGCTTATAAATTTATCTGCACATTAAAAATTATTTTGAGATACATAGAGGACAATCAGTAAGTGGAAAAATAAACCACATTTTTAGGGTCAATATAGTAAAGATGACATTTTCCCCAATTAATCTGTAACTGTAATTTACTTGATTAAAGTAAAAATACGAGTAAATTTTATTTTTTATTTTCACATATACAATGTGAAAACCTGATTTCAATACATGTGGAAAAATCAACTTGCAAAAATAGTTTGTAAAAATGTCAGTAGGAGGAATAATCTCAATGTAAAATTATAAAGTAGCCAGGAGCTGTGTAGGCCTGGCAATGGCTCCATCGACTGTAATGGTGTAATAGATATAGATATTAAGAAATACTGGAAGGCTTGGGTAATTAAAATTTGATAAAACTGTAGGAAGAGGACAATTTGGTGAAATTGAATAGTTACAAGTACATAACAATTTGTAAATGATAAAGAATGCATTTTAAAGCAATAAGAAAATGAGAAATTATTTAATGATACTGAGATAATGTGCTAATTGTAAAAAAGAAAATTTAAATGCCATGCCACATTTTACACCAAAGTAATTCTTAAATATTTAAATACAAAAAATAGGTGTTAATGTATGCAAAATATAACACCCAGAATCCATAAAAGAAGTACTTTAAAAATATTTTATGGCAAAAATCATCTAAATTCAAATTATAAAAGCCAAAAAATATTTTTTAAGACAAACAGAAAACAAAAGACTGATTTCCTATTACACAAAGAACAATCACTAAATAAATAATCCATAAATACAAAACCAAATGGAAAATCTATAAAGATAATTTGGAGAGAGGGGAATCCTGTAAAAGACAAGCTTCTGAGTATATTAATTTTTTGTTCCTTTCCAACTTTCTTTATTTGATAATTAACTTTTCTTCATAGTTTATCATCTGTACATTTAAATTTTGGTTTATTCTGCTGATGTATAATATGAAAAGTTTTATTGTTTTCTTCTAGTAAAGGCATGTATAACAGAATTTTATATAATCTTAACTATTAAAAAATACTAACTGCTAATAACGCAAATATTTCTAACAATATTAACTTTGAAATTTACTTTTAAAATTAAATAATAGTAAAAACTTTTTGAGATTTTGAGCAATAATGTTTTTTCACTTGAAAGATCTTCTCTTTCATACATACTTTAAGGAGTTTTACTACTTAATATTATAGAATCCCAGCTTTATATTATAACTAAACTCACCTCAGAAAATTTGCCGCATTTTATCAGTGCTTTAAGAGAAAAATTCAGTACTTTATTTGGAACACTAAGAGTCAGCTAAATTACAATTGAAGCTTTTTTTTTCCACATCAAATTTCCATTTTATGGTGATATTGAATCTAATTTGCTTTAATTACATGATCTTCAGGAGCACCTTATTGTTGTGAGGAAAATCATTTCAGGACTGTTTTGAAATTATAAAGTAGCCAGGAGCTGTGTAGGCCTGGCAATGGCTCCATCGACTGTCTCTTAACATCATGGCAATGTAACATCTTGCAGTGATGGTCTCAAACATGATTACTGATTAAGGGGAAAAGAAAGTTTGCAGATAAAGTTTGGAAGATAAGGATTCTGTTTCCATTTTTTACCTTCAAATTATTTAAGCCAAAATCATTTTAATATGCTCAGTATTTTCAATAGGGGAAATGCCAATGCTTGTTGGATACTTGAATTTATGTTGATAACAAGAGGCATAACTGGTATTCAATCTTGAACCACTATGATTATGCCAATAATAGTAAATGAGTTGCGCCATAGTAAGAACACTGAAAATTACTTGCTAATAATAAATAACCAAATTTATTAATTTAAGTATCTATAATGCAAAAGAGCAGATAAAAATATGACATAAGAGAGTAAGCACAAATGTTGGAGCTCAGAAGAGGAAGATGCGACTTCCAGCAAAAGGAAACAAGGAAGGCTTTATGCAGGAGGCAGCTTGCCTTAGGGAGAGCCATTTTTCTATCTCTACAGAAATCTATAGGTAGTTACTCAATTTCCATATTAACCGTGCTTCAAGATCAGTGTTTCATCCTGACATTCATCATGTCACTTTGTCGTTCAAGTACTTATACCTGGGTATGATATGGGGGTGGTATGGTACATCAGAAAAAGCATAGTATCAGGAGTGAGAAGTATTCTACCACTTCTAGCAAGCTAAGTAACTGTGAGGATTTCTGTTATCTCTTCTGAAAAGCGAGAAAAGAAAGAAGCTATAATAATACACTTTTATGCCATTGGTATTAGTATTTGTAGAAATTCTTATTCTCATTAGCAGGAATTCTTAACCTTAATCCTAACCCTTAACTCGATACACCTTATAATAGTCACTTGGCCAAGGTGAGTTAGCAAATACAAAATGGAGCTTAAGGCAAGTTTTCTGACTCCACTTCCAGCTATGATGCTCTATTGAATATAATCCATTCAAACCATGGAGTTTCTCTCAGTCAGAATATTTCAGAATGTGGCTCTATTTTATCTCTTTCATAATATAATATAATCGAAATAACTACAATTCACATTCTACTGGAAAGTAATGTTATTCTTTCTCTTCTAACCAGTCCAGTTCTTTTTTTTTTTTTTTTTTTGGCATTTATTTTGGAAAGGGTCTTTATAGGTGTTATGCCCAGACTCCAGATCCAACTGCCAAGATGAGGCTGTAACCTGCTGTGGCTACTGGCTGGGGCGTGGCAGCAGCTCTTGGTCCCATCCTTCCATTTAGAGATGGGAGTAGTGGGCAATATATTATCTTTGGGTTCTACAATGCTCCTATGGTCGGGCAGGAGCTTCTTAGGCCAATCTTACCACTTATGTCCCAAAGATGCACGCTCTTCACTTTGATGCCCACCACACCCTGCTGGAGCAGCACAGGCCACACAGGCAATATCAACACAGTAGCTAACAGACTCCCCATTACGGTTCATCAGACCATTGATGAACTTCATGGATTTAGCCCTCTGTCCTCGGAATTTCTCAGATACCACGACCTTGTAGCCTTCCGTCGCACTCCCCATGATGAACCGTGGTACACCACAGCAGGCCTTGGGCACAGCAAGGTCTCCTAGGAGTTTGTAACACAGAAACTCTGCCTGGGCAATGCACACAAACTTCTCACGCTCACTTTTCAGCATAAAGCTCTACACGGTTCTCAGGGAAACAAACCTCTTCTGAACCACCGTGTTCAATTCCCGGATCCTTCCGCCCTTCTCACCAAGATCATTCTATGTCCTAGTGACTAAGATAATCATTTCCGCCCTAGTTGGTATGTAACTTGAGCCTCAACTCCAGAGTAGCCATCTTCAGTCAGCTCCCAAGTGAAAAACTTGTTCAGTTTAGTTTTGAAGATGCCATCAGCAGCAAGCCTCCTCTTCTTGGACATACGCAGCAAACTTTTTTTTTTAAAGAATACACTCTAATGATGAAAAGTATAATGTAGTAAATACAAAAAACAGTAAAATAGTCATTTATTATTATTTTCTAGTGTTCTATACTGTACATAATTGTACGTACTATACTTTTATAAGACGAAAAGCACAGTAGGTTCGTTCACACCAGCATCATCACAAACACATGAGTAATGCATTATACAACAATGTTAAGACAGCTACATAGTCACTAAGTGATATGAATTTTTCAGCTCCATTATAATCTTACAGGACCATCTTTGTATATGTGGTTTATTGCTAACTAAAATTTTGTCATGCTGTGAATGATTTTAATAATCTTCATTATGGAAAATCAAGGTCATTTTGCAGATATTAAAACCAAAAGTCAAAGACATTAAAATCTCCAAAATCATTATTAGTAATAAAGAAAAGTCTAGAACATAGTATTCAAATTCTCAGGATTCTTTTTTCAAATAATTAAAAAATTTACCAAACTCTTTGACTATAATAGCTTTCTTTTTTTTCTTATTTTTCCTTTTCTTTCTTTTTTGTTTTCTTTTTTCTTTTTATTTATTTTATTTATTTTTTAATTTTTATGGTGATATTGGTTAACAAAATCCAGTAAGTTTCATCTGTATATTTTAACAGTAAGGCATATATATATATATATTTACATTGTGTATTCAGTTCCCATTGTTAGATTTCTTTCTGTCACCACGTATTTGACCTCTTTCACCCCATCTACTTCCCTCCTCTCCCCCTACCCTCTGGTAACGACTAGTCTATTGCCCATGTCCATGAGTCTCTGTTTGTTTGTCCTGTTCCCTTGTTGCTTTTTGGTTTATATCCCACATATAAGTGATATTTTCTTTGACTAGAAGCAGCCAAGGATATTTGAGGGAAACTTTTATGTCCTCTCAAATGTATCTCAACTTTGCAACCAATTATGAAATCAAAATACTTACACTTAGTCCCAATCAATGTACATTTAAGGTAAAAAATACATATGTTGAACACTTTTTCTAGCTGCCAGAGAATTTTGAAAATACAATTTATATACTCAGGGAAACGACAGTCTACAGGAGAAAGTGTATCCACAGAAAAATAATTATATATTTTATACACACACACACACACACACACACACACACACACACACAATACGATATAATACAATGTGGTAGAGATCTGACAGAGGTACCCACCAGTGGTTTTGGAGACCAGAAGGATCAATTGGTTTAACATCAAGAGATGGAATGATCTTAGGTATAGGGAATAAGAACAAAGATGACTAAATTTAGAAGCTACCTTCCATGGGTTTTTAGAATATGAACAGGTGAATTCAAAAGGAACATCTTTCCAAGGAATAAATAGAAAAATTATTCTTTTTAGTTTAACAATTTATCACAGCTAATTTGACCATACCCCTTATCAGTTATTAATCAGTATCTAACACAATAAACATAAACTAGGGTCATGCTATGGAAATCCAGACTTATGCTTACCCTAGTTTCTCTCCAGAGACAAAGACAATATAGTATAAACAAGATCTATGAAGACCATTATTATATTTCTTCTCAGAAGTCACTCTGCAATCCTTGCCCAACATATCATGTAATGCTGTCATACCACTTATTTATCTCAGACAAAAATCTGGAGATCATTCTAGGCATTTCCTATCTACTTCATACCCTCTTTTTGATACAAATCATCTAAAACACGTCTGCTGTATCTGGTTCCTCTTTCCATCACCATTGCTGCTGCCCTAAACTCGACCTTGTCATCTCATACTTAGACTTTTTTAATGTCTGCTAATCAGTTGCCTTTTTTTTTTAGCCCTGCCCTTTATTTTCAGATTAAATTATCTAAAATCTATATCTGATAATGGCATTTACTGAGACTTTAGGTTCAGGACATATATATTGGCTGAGTCATAAAGCCTTTCCTGATTTGCCCCACCCATCAGTTTGCTTTCTGTCTTGCTACTTCTCTCTTTTTCTATATTCCAGAGATTTAATAATATATCCTCAAATACAGCATACCTTTTTTCCCACCTTTGAACTTTCTACATGCTGTTCCCTCTACCTGGAATTTCTCTCTTTCTTATCTTCTTTGAGACCTTTGAGACCTTCAAAACCCTATCAAAGTTCATAAATAAGAGTAAAGGACCTCCTATTCTTTACGGCCACATAAATCGAATAAATACCTATTTATGCACTCATTGTACTATATTGCATTGTTTTTTATTTGTATGTATCTTTTCTACTTGATTATCAGTTGTGAGTACAGGGAGGGCAAAACTGAATTTTCAAACTACTGGCTAGTAATTGACACAAAGCAGGTCATCCACGTATGTGAGGAATTTCATTCACTGTCAAAACAAAGTGGTATGCATGGAATGGTATAGTTCATTTGCCAATTAACAATAAACAGGATCAATTCAGTAAATGTTGCAAATGTTTTTATCCACAGCCAGAGATATTCTCACTTTATTCTTTATGTAAATGCATTTAAGAAAAGATAATTAACAGCATTATAAATATACCTGGATCTGATGGTAATTTTGCATATCATGTTTTCAATAGAACCCTCTGCAGAGCAATAGTATGTAGCTATTCTAACTATAAATAAAAACATAGATCATTTATTATCCTTGGTATTTAGCTTAATAATTGGTGTATTAAGAATGTGTATTTGCTATTTTACCCTCAAACAGATGCATTGAGCGTAAAAGTTCTCATTCTTAATACCAGTAATTCAAGATGGCACAGGGGTGGGAGTAAGGGGACAATGGAGAGAGGAAGAAGGAAGTATTTCAATATAATTTATGGCAACTTTACATCATCATAATTATATCAAAATTGTAGGTGGATGGATAATTAATTCATTACATATTTATTATTTGTTTGGAATAAGAGAAAATCCTACGTGCTCCTTTTTGGTTCCTTTGGGTAGCTTAATTACATAATGTGGAGAATGTATTTTTAGATATTCAGAGAGGGACTAATATACATACGAGGTATTGTAATTTAACTTTAAAAAAAACTGAAACTACTCTACAAGCCATAAATTTACTACCCCAGGAAACTTTCGAAGTTATTACACACATTATGAAAAATTTTACAATTTTTTACTTAAACTAGAGAAAGACTGCTGATTTCGCAACTAAGACTGAGGAGTCTAATGAATTTGTTTTTCTACTTTTTGCCAAACCTACAACCTGACTCATCAGACTGCATGACTACAAATGTGTTTATGGCATCAGCTCCCTCAGGATAACTGTGAAAGTCAAATTTATCATCCTCATTGTGACTAGGAAATATAGAGGGCACCAAGAGCACCTCTGTCCTTAGAAGGGGGGAAAAAATCACTGTAAAAATGAAAGGCAGTAAATTACTTTAACCTCTGGACCTTGAAAATTCTGAAAAAAAAAATTAAAAATCATGTATTCTACAACTCTATAACAAAAATAGAGCACCAAATTGTACTTATTCTGTATCTACAGCTAACTTTTAGTGAATTAATGAAAATCCAAACTTTATGTTGAATCACATCTCAGGATATGGCTTGGAAGTTGAAATTAGAAAGCATGTCCTTGACTATGAATATAGCTAATATACCAAAATAAAATATTTTCAAAGTCATGTATAAGAAGGCACTCTAATTTTCATGTTAAAGTACTTTGATATTAGATCATATGGAATTTGGGAGGGGGTGGTTCACAAACTTTATAAGCCAATGATTTCTTTTTTCTTTTTTTTTTCTTTTTAATTACAAGACATGTTTCAGTTGTCTCTCCATAGCCTGGTTTATTGATAAAAGCCAAAAAAAAAAAAAAAATGTGCATTAACCGGTGAATGAATATACAAATTATGGTGCATTCATGCAATGGACTACTCAGCGATGAAATAAATGAACTACTGATATATGTATGCAACCACATGAGGGAAGCTCAGGAAAGAATATGCAGTAGAAAAATATGAATAAATATTTCTTAAATGAAGTGAAAAAGTTCAACCTACAGACTGTAAAAGTTCAGTTTATTTTAAGCAGGATAATATGAAGAAAACCATACCTTAAAACATTAGAGACAAATCACAATATAAAGAGAAAACCTGAAGATTAAAATGAAATAGAAGATAAAATATAAAAAGTAAACAAACTTCTCATTATAAACAATGCAGATATAAAGAAAATGGTTTAACAACTTTAAGATGTTAAAAGAAAAAAACTTTGCACCCCAAATTTTATATCCAGCAAAATTATCTTTCAAAAAATGAAGGCATTTTAGAGTTTTAAAAAACTGATCGAATTTGAAAATTTGTCACCAGCAAACTTGAAGTAAAAGAAATTTTAGAGGAAGTTTTTCAAGCTAAAAGAAAATGATAAATAGAAACTCAGAGCTGCCAAAACAATAAAATTTTCAGAAATATTATGTGGATAAATATTATAGACTATCAATAGTTATATAATGTTTAACAAGACAAGGGAGAAATATCAATTCTATGTACCCAACACCTCCTTTATCAGTCCTTATATCCACAATCTTTTCAGAGTATATTTTTCTTCAATCCAACACATTCACTTGGAGATAAATTTTGAAACTTAATAAGCCTTTACCAATTTCTTCAAATACTCCCAGGTTGTCCTAATCACTAACTTCCTTGACTGAATGGTAAGAGATGAAAGTAGGCACTTTATTTATTTTTTTAAATGTATGTATAATATAGTATAGTACATATAATATTATATATAATCTATATTAGAAAATTACCAAAAATGAAAAAAAAAAACTTTTGTTTTTATTAACTTTTTAGGGTAGGCTATATACATTTAAGACAAAGGTATTATATTTACAAAAGTCCTAAGGAAATTTCAAACCTCTATAAGAAATCTTTCAATGTCAAGATTTAGTCTGTCCTAAATCAAATTTAGAAAGTATAAAAGTGCAAGATGCATAAGAATGTACTCTTTATAATCATATTATATTATAAACATATACAATATGTAATATATTAATGTGCAATTTTAATTAATAATCATTTTATTTCTGCAAGTATGAGACTAATTTCTGAAGAAGATCGTAACTTAAAGAGAATGACTAGCTTCCATGTTCACTTTAAAGAGAAGAGTGACTCTTAAATATGAATCTAATTATGAACCTGATTGTGAATCTGATTGTGAAGGACTGGCTTAAGTTTTAAAACGAAACATCAAATGGTTCTATATTTAAATTAAAAATAATTAATTTCTCCTGTACTATCTTTCATCTTTCTCCTCCTTTCTATTTTTTTTAAATGTTCAAATAAGTTCTCAAATTTTTTTACATAGACATGATGATATTAACAGTAATTTTTATAATCTAATTTTTCTCTAAGTGCATTAAAGTTTAATGTAGGCTGGCAATGGTAATTCTAGCAAAAACATAATCTGCATAAAATATGAGGCAGCATGAAGCAGAGTTATTCCAAAGGGATTCAGGCTTCTGGGGTTAACACTCACAATTTAATTCTATGCCATGAAAGCACACACATAAGTTTATAATTCAGAATTAATAAAAGTTTCATTGCTTCTGTGGTATATCAGTCATATGCCTTTCTTCTATTTAAATGCTTCCAACTGTTCAGATCTCAGATAATTGTATATACTGTAGAACTTGCCAAATCTGACACTGCTTAGGCATGTTAGCCAACATCTTTATGAATCTCAAACTATAGTACACTATTTATATTTTTTATATTCAAAATACCCTAACATTAAAATAAATCTCATATTATTAAACATAGATCTCATGAGTTTAGCCATATCATATATTCAGGGAATTTGCAAAGTGCTTTATGATCAGCCACCAGGTGCCTCCTGTTTTATCTACAGAAAATTATATGTAGAAGAGAGAATGTTGACTTAGAGGAGTTCAAATTTTTGTTTTTAAGATCTAAGATCTGAAAAACAAAAGGAATGAAAGGCAGGATAGGACAAACATTCTTTCAGGATAAGAGAACTTCCATTTCCTGTTGGGGTCTAATGAATCATGCAGTTACATAAACAAAACAGAGATAGTAAATAAATGAACCTATCTGCATACGAGATTTGACTGCATTTTATTTGTCTCCTGCTGCTTCATCTTGGTTATCCTTGAGCAAGACTAGAGGGAGAGAAATGGAAAGAGAGCACTTAGAAAGTTTTACCATAGCCTATATTTCTATAAAATTTACTACCATTATCTGTGGAGGAATAGATCACTGCAATACAAAACCAATAGTTACAATTTGCATAAGAAAGCATTGTAATGTCAAAGTGGAATTTCAGTGTAAAATGAAAAAAGACACCATTGGGCTTGACAGAAATGATCCTTTCATTTACAAGTCTCAGGAGAACTTCCCTGGAGAGAACTCATGTTGATATCTTGTATCAGCTCACCTAGTACAAGAGGATATAAACTGAACACAAAACGGAAGCCAATTTTATTGTAAATTTTTTTCATGGCTGAGATTGACTCACAAGAGGCTCATTTTCTTGTGGATCCCAAAGGATGGAAGTCATGCAGCTTTGTTTAAGCAAACTCATTACTGTGCAAGCAATGGCACATAAACAAACTTTCCATGCAGCCCTTGCATAGTACAAAGAAGCTTCTTTATACAATCACTTTAAAATAAAAAGAAGCTATGGTTACAGTAGGAATCCAGATATTTTTCATAAAGACTACTAACATAGGCACCAAGGTTTACTTCTTTTTGTATTTTTGAGTCCTCACTCTGTGCTAAATGATTTAAATGTTTAATTTCATAATTGGTACCAGAACAGAATTGCTCCACAAATCTAGTCTCTCTGAATCTAAATTTGGGCTCTTGTTCGAAGCCACTGATATCTCTTTAGCTCTGAAAGCTTTCAGCCCAATATCAAAATTTTCTATTTTCATATTATCTGGAAGTTTCATCCCATTCCAGACTCTAGGGTTCATCTTGCTTCTAGCTACTGGAAATTTAAAATGTTTAGTAACAATTCATATTGTGAGATTTGGAGAGATATTAGGCCCTGTTGGGCATCACAGTGTGGACATCAATGATGTCTGGTGCCTGAACAACTGTCTGGCAACAATCAAAAGACCAAGTTTGATAGTCTTCACCAAGCAAATGTATGCTTTGCTTCTCTCAAAATGTGAACCCCTGCTATCCTCTGTGAGCTCAGGCTCAGAACTCAGATTATCTGGATAAGAATTTTGCCTCCATTCACAACTGTGTGCATTTCAATATACATTTTTTTAAATCATGCTCAACTTCAACTACAGCCATAAAATGGAGGTGTCAAAGAAAAATTACATTAATGGAGTTAAACAAGCAGAGAAGATTTTATTCAAGATTATTTCAACAGAGGTCAAAACTACTGCAGTAGGACAGAGAGACTGAAGATAACTCCTTTGCAACAAAAGGCAGGAGGGTTTTTAAACCCTGGAATGAGCTAGTGGAAAAGTACTGGGAGACACTGGGAAAGGGTAGTCAATGTAATTAGGCCATCTGCATTTGTTTTTTTCCAGCTTTATATAGTTGAAATCTAATATTATGTAAGTTTAAAGCATACAATGTGATAATTTAATAGACCTAAATACTAAACAATGATTACCACAGTAAGGTTAGTTAACACCTCTTTCACCTCACATAATTATCATTTCTTTTCTGTGCTGAGAACATTTAAGATCTATTCTCTTGGCAACTTTCAAGTATATAATATAGTATTGTTAACTATAGTCACCATGCTGTACCTAAGATCCCCAGAATTTATTAATCTTATAACTTGAAGTTTGTAACTTTTGACTGACATCTCATTTCTTCCACGCCAGGCCCTGGAAACTACCATTCTGTTTCTATGAGTTTGACTGTTTTTAGATTCCACATATAAGTTATATCATAAAATATTTATCTTTCTCTGTCTGATTTATTTTACTTAGCATAATGCCCTCAAGTTTCATCTATGTTTTCACAAATGGCAGAATAGTGTCTACATAATACTCCACTGCATATGTGTGTATACATATCATATCTTCTTTATTCATCCACAGACAGACACTTAGGTTGTTTCCATATCTTAGCTATTGCAAATAGTGCTGCAATGAACATGAAAGTACAGATATCTCTTTAAGACACTGTTTTCATTAAACATATGTATCTAGAAGTAGTATTGCTAGATAATATGGTAGATAATATGGTTCTATTTTCATTAGATAATATGGTTCTGTTTTCATTAAACATATGTATCTAGAAGTAGTATTGCTAGATAATATGCTAGATAATATGGTTCTATTTTTAATTTTTTAAGGAACCTCCGTTCTGTTTTCCATAGTGGCTGTACCAATTTACGTGCCCACCACAGAGTTCAAGGTTCTCTCTTCTTCACATCCTCACCAACACTTATTTCTTGTTTTTTGGATGGTAGCCATCCTAACAGGTCTGAGGCGATAACTCAAAGGTTTTGATTTGTGTTTCCCTGATGATTAGTAATTCTGAGCATCTTTTCATGTACTTGCTGGTCATCTTAGTCAGGAGATAAGAGTAAGCTTCCATGGTTGCTGTGAGGATTGACACCGATAATTCTTGTTAACTTATTATCATTGTGGTTGACACATTTCTCTCAATAAATTTAAAATATTGTGCAGGAACTTGTGAGTTCACTATAAAACTCCAGGGCACCTCAGTACTTATTTAAAAACTGTAGCTCTAAGCATGCCAAAAGTATTTTTCTCCCAAACCATTCACATCTAATCAATAATCAAACTTGTTTCTCTTGCCATTTTACTGTCATTTATTTATTCTTTCTTCTCTATATCTATTGCCACTCCATTTTTCCATCCACTGAATAAGCTGTCTACTCCAAGTTTCCTTCTAACTTATTTTCCATTTTCTTCCAGAATTTTCATTTAAAAATTCAAATCTGATTGTATCATAACTTGACACTGAAATTCTTAAGTGGCTCTATTGCTTTCATGATCTGGACAATGCAAACTCTTAACACTCCCTGTTTTTCTCACTCTCTGTTCCAGTTGTACTTAGCAGCTTACAAAACCAGCCGCCCTTGCTTATTTCATTGGCACTTGTTGCTGCTTTCTCTTATGATAAATCTCTATAGCTGTTTATTTAACTGGCCAATGTCTACATAATTTTCAAACGTTAGCCCAAATGTTAATTTCCTGATGTTGAAATTCTTATCGTATCTCACTTCATATGAATATTACTCTGTGGATACCTTTAGAAGGACACTTTCAAAACATATGATAATGTTTAGCCCAATAGATAGCAATATTATTGTATCAATAAAAATTTACTGAAATGATGAAATATAAATGAATAAATACAAATTAGTTTAGTCAATGGAAAAATGTTATGCAAATCTCCTTGTAAAGAACTTAAACTAGAATGAAGTTGTCCTCTACAATGAGTTTCCAGAGAGGTTGAACATTTTTTTCTGGGGTGGAGGGTGGGGTGAAATCTGCCCTATTCCATTTAGCAGAAAACTTGTCAAATGTGAGTGATTACATTGTATATTCTCTGAAAACAAAACTCAATTACATACAGAGGTTCATAATGAAAGCTTTGACTTTCAATTTCATATCATCATGTCCTATCTGTGTGTCAGTTGTAAATCAACCCAATCTAGTATTCTAATACTGCTACAATAGTACTCTAATTTTTCAACAAAGGCAGCTATCCTGTAAGGTGCTACATGCTAAAGATCTATATGTATATATTTCCCCACCCTAAAAGGCTCCAAACCAATAGGATGAGAGTCCTAGGGTTATCTAATGAGAACCATTATTTCTATGTTGTGGTCTCTAAATGACTGACAAAATCTAGAAGTCAGTGAATCAGAAACCTAAGGAAACTTTAAAGATTTGTTTTTCAGAGAATGCAAGAGCAAAACTTCCTCCTAATCAAGCATGCTTCCAGCAAGGTAAATAAAATCACTGAATATTATAAAGGAAATTTTGCCATTTGAGCCTACGTAGAATACCATAGCAATGAACTACTATTCAACCTCATACAATCCACCCAACCAGGAAATTATTAAAAACTCTTGCTTTTTTTTTAATGAGATTTGAGTATCTAGAGATACATGATCCTACCATCATACGGAACATATATTTGATGGTCTTGGCAAATCAATGAAATTATACAATATTAATCTCTTAAACCTATTCAGTGATTTTCTTCTACCATCAAAGTCCTGGTATTCTTTGCATGGGAAAAGAGGGGTGAGCTTTGTGAAGCTTCTATGGAATAATCATGGGATTTTTTTCCCTGATACCTCTAAATCTCAACCCTTTGAACCATTTATATGGAGCCCATTTATAGCCTGAGGAATAAATCAGTGAGTTTAAATGAAAAATCATCTTCTAATTATGATTTGGCATATCAGAATTCTGGTTAGGAAAACCGTTTCATGGTGGATGTCACTATTCTCATACTGATGAATTTCTCATATGTCCATGAAGAAAATCTTTCATTGCAATGAAAAAAAGGGAACAACTAACTACCTAGACACAAAATCTAAGAATTGCTATAGCAATACTACAAATTCATATTTAGAAAACATTGAGATTGAATAAATGAGTGCAGCTATGAGACAACCGACAACAAAAAGAGGTGGGAGAGAGAGAGAGAGGAAGGAGAGGAAGGAAGGAAAGAAGGAAGGAAAGAGAAAAGGAAGGA
>NW_024340696.1:31942617-32038663 GCF_902729225.1 Pteropus medius
GAAAGAAAGAAAGAAAGAAAGAAGCAATAGTTTTTCAGGTTTGTGGACAATTATTAGTATCAGTATCTTTTTTCAGATGCTCCCCCCAATGTATGTGTAGCAAAATGAAAGTGAGTGTTTTTGGTTTTTTTTGTTTTTTTAAATCCCTAGCTATTGAAGAGGCTTCCATCATCCCACTGGAATGATGCTTACCTTCTGTGTTCACTTCCATACAGACAGCCATTTGGAGCACTTGGACATGTAAGCCTGGTCAGAAGTACTACATCTCACAAAAATGCTTAAAATATCAAGTCCTAAGTTTTTCAGATAATTAATTTATTTATTCAACCATTCATTTACATATTCAGTCAATATTTGAGAACCTTTTCTATGGAAAGTTAGTAAGCTTGATGTTGGGGATATAAAAGTGATAAGGTCTTAGCTCTTAGGAAGCTTATATTACAACAGGAGTTTGATGAGTAATGGCTTTACTCATCATGAGCTCCACACTATAGATGAACCCACACATAGCAAGCACAAAAACAATTCATGCATTAAAGGACATGCAGGTGCTTTTTTACTCTCAGGTTCTGGTGTTCATCATTGACTCAGAGCAACTCATAGTACTAAACACCATTCGGGCCCCAGAGAAACACTTCATATCTTCAAAACACAAGTCCACCATGTCTGAATGCTGTAAATGTTTGTGTGTTATACTGCTGGCACTGTAAAAAGAGACAGACAATGCTTTGAAGGGTGTGCTGCAGCGGGGAGACATTTAACCAGCATATGAACCTAGTTTAAAAGCAAAGCAAACTGATTTGAATTATAAAATTTTTCCTTCCAGATAGCATAATTTAAGATAGTCTCATACGTAATAAAAAATAATTTTCAGAAGTACTGAGTTTCCACTTTATTGCTAAAGACCCAGTTCAATTTATGCTTCCAAATGTACTCAGAATTACCGCTGTATTCATAAGAGTTTCCATGGCAATATTTAGCAATATTAAATAAGTCACAATACTCTTAAATTTGTTTCTCTGTAGGCCTAGATGTAACATACTTGGAATGTGTTATAGATTCTTTATATTGGCAAGTAGATGGACATTGGACATGAGAATTATTAATAGTTTTCTTATTATAAAAGTTTTAATAAGATTTTACTATTTAAAAAATTTCAACTAAAAGTTTAGCTAGATTTAAGTAATTTGACCTTTATTTGGTAGTTAAAATTGGACTCTGCATTCATTAATTTTAAATATTTTTTTTATTTTTAATTAATTAACTAATTAATTAATTTAATGGTGACTTTGGTTAACAAAATCCAATAAGTTTCAGCTGTACATTTTAACAGTAAGGCATATATATATTTACACTGTATGTTCACCTCCCATAGTTAGACTTCTTTCTGTCACCATATATTTAACCCCCTTTATCCTGTCTACCTCCCCCTTCCCTACCTCTTGGTAATCAATAGTCTATAGCCTCTATATGTCCATGAGTCTCTGTTTGTTTGTCCTGCTTGTTTGTTGCTTTCAGGTTTATATCCCACATATAAGTGATATCATGTAATTTTCAACTTTTTCTATCTGGCTTATTTTGCTTAGCATGATTATCTCGAGCTCCATCCATGTATTTCATCTCTTCTTATGGCTGAGTAATATTCCATTGTATATATGTACCGCAGCTTCTTTTAATTTTAAATATTTTAGAAAAAAATTTGAATATATATAAAAATAAGTTTAAATTTTCAAGTTTTTACATTATTCATACTTTCACTTTTATAAAAATATATTCAAAGCTTATTCACTTTTAGTATAATCACTTTTTAATCTTTTAGATTATGACCATCAATAGAATATAAAATATTTGAAATCTTTATTTAAAAAAATACAATTGGTTGAAATGAAGAAAAATTTTTATGGAATACATAATAATACTTTATGAATTATATGTTTTTATTTAATTATTTAGCCCCAAATTTCTAACTCATCAATAAAAAAAATGACACCTATGAGATATGTAAAATAAAAATTAAATCCCGGTTTTTTGTTTCTCAACTTTTTTTGTCCTATAAAAACCATAGTATTTCCATATTTTTGTTTCATTTTTATGAAGGCATGTTACTAAAGGAGAGACGTGTAATACTCTGCTTGACATGCTGTTAGCTCCTTTTTAGCTTTTAAAAATTTGACATAGTATCATAGGCTTCCATTTGTACTCTTGTTCTGAGCCTCACAACAGTTAAGGATAGACTTGGAAGGGCTAAGCCTTAAATGAAACCACGTTTAAATGAAGATAAAATTTCAGGTAAATATTAGTGGTATAAAGAAAATTGAAGTCTGTCATATGAAATGATGTGATGAAAGGATGTGATGACATGATGATAGGACATGAAGTGATATAAAGTGAATGATACAACATGATGTGATGTGATGTGATAAAGAATGATCGGTGGAGGTAAGCCATATTTTAGACATGAAACTAGTTCCTCAAGAGAAATAAAGCTTGGATAAGACTGAATGATAAGAAGGAGCCACAGAAAAGAAGAATCCGTCACTCCAAGCAATGGTCATTTGTCTTCTTTATTGAATTTCAATTTTAGGCTTTTTTTTTTTTTTTAGAAAAGAAAAAATAGCACCGATTTCAAATCTCAACACACTGTAAGAAACCTCCCTTCTTCCAGCTGTTTCTGGGCTATACTCTCTCCTTTGATAGCGTGCTATTTGCGCCTAATCTGTCAGTCAAGGAGAGGATGATAAACTCTAAAGGCACAAATGCATCTCCTCACAAATAAAAGCATGAAAATGGTTTAGTAAAATAGAAAAATCTAGAAATTCCCAAAGTCAGAGCTGATCGATAATGCTTTTTGCTAATCAATATATAATATAGGTAAGAGTTTATACGCTGTTTAGAATTTTCATTTAAAATGGGTATAATATTAGTACTTGGTACTTACCCACAGAGTAGTTGTAAGAATTAAATGAGTAATTTCCTGTAAAAATTATAACATAACTTGACGCATAGTAAAATTTTGTGATAATAAAGGTGAAGATTTATTAATAAATAAGTAAATATGAGAGTACAATTGAAAAATAAAAAATTAATTTTCAAAATTTTTATGTAAAACTATTTATAGTGCTTCAATTTGTTTGCCATTTTGGTTTTTTTTTTCAAATTTTATACAATGTATAAGAATTATTTTGTAATTATGGAAAGTAAAAATCTAAAATTTATTTAAGTTATATTTGTTTGAATTCAAGGGATGTTTATATTCTATTTGCTACTATTTCAGTTTACTATACTTATTTTTATTTGCAATGAAGTTTGTGAATTTTCTTCCTTTTAATGTGCTATGTTATACACATAATTTCATAAGTAATATAAAAATTTAATGAAATTTGCACCAATACCACTGCCATCATAACTCATAATCCTTAAATTATAATCATACTCTTTATATACTCTTCAAAACTCGACCTAGCCATGACCTACTCTAGATCTTCCTTATAGCCCCTGAATACCTTCTAACATTTTCCTGAACAGGTTATGTGTTACCCATTATGAATATATGAAACTGTTCTCATGTTTATCTTTGCCAGAAGATAATGAACTGCTCTCTTTCAAATTTATTGCTTGAAAGGAAAAACATAAAATAAAAATAATTTTAAAAATGACAATTTTCTGAAAATGCATGAACTAATAGGAATAAAAACAAAGCTATTTAGAGGATAAAAAAAGTTCATCAACTTTATAAGCTAACATTTATTCTCCTGTAGTATCAGCTTCATCTCACAAATATTTATTAATACCTAGGTTATTATATAAGTTTTATGTTGCTTTATCTAATCTAGACTTAGTTCTTCAAGTGAACAGGATAAAAATATTCTTAATAATTCATCTGAGAGAAACACAGCTTTCCAATCAGTCAACAGAGAGAACAAGCAGGAAAATAGACACAGGGCTGTATACAACTGGATTGTTTAGATAGCTTGAATGAATCTCAGGTATCTAGATTCAAGTCCAGAAAGTATATTCTGAAGACTAATTGGCATAAAAGACATTTTAATAACATTCTCAAAATTTTGCTATTATACAAATGTAATCAGATTTGTATTTTCTATTTGTTGACCACATCTATGCAGATAGCTGAATATTATTAAATTAAAAGGAATGCTAGAATCCATTTTGTCCTGGCCATCAGTATTTGTATTTCCTCCACAATGTCCTGAGTAGATGGTCAACCAGAACTTCAAGGAATCGAGCCTGGCTTCTACCAAAAGCAGCTAATCAATTGTTGAGCATTTAAACTGTTAAAATCTTTTCCTTTTTATTAAGTCAAATTTTGCTTTCTTATAGATTTTGTACATTGGTCTCTGTTCTTCTCTGGGAACCTCTGAGTCTATTCTGACTTCTCCATTAAAGCTCCTATTAAAAATTAGCTCTTGTATCCTTTCCTGTCTTCTCTTGTAAAAACCATAATTTTTAAATTATGACTTCTAAATACTTACCTAATCTGGGTCACCTCAACTATTCTGTACAGACACACACACACACACACACACACACACACACACACACACACACACACAGAAATTCTCATCGCCAATTTATCAGTGGCTTGGCTGACATGCGAACCTGCTCAAAGCTATAATTTTTAAAGTAAATAAGGAACCAAAAATACGCTCATTTATCTAAACTCATGATTACTGGATTTTTCACTATAATTTAAAATATGTCATATAAACAACTTTGCAATTTTCAAATTTGTATCTTTAGTAGATTGATTTCTTAATATATGGCAAATTAAAATAGCTAACTTTGGCTGTAACCCAGGGTTTACTATATGTCACTTTTGTAGAATCTTAGAGTATAAGTGGTAAATTAAATTATTTATCCATTATTTATCAAACTGAAAAAGTTTGAAGTAAAATTTTGATTATTTTAAAGCTAGGTTCTTCTGTGTGAAATATAGTGAGAATAAACCTAAGGTTTTTAAAATCATCCATGATGTCCTCTCACCTTTACTAAAACAAATTCTTTTTATCCATTATAATAATTAAAGTTTTCTCCTTACAGATGTTTTCTTCTCACTTCTCTTACAAGGCATCCAATTTTCACATGTTCTCTTCACTATTTGCCCTCAACAAAAGATAGTCTCAACACAAAACATACTCTTTATACTGAAATATATATTACTGATAAGTTTTCACCATGATCCTTCTAATCACCAAGTGATTTATATGCACATTAAATTTTGAAAAACACTGCTTTAGACTACTTTTCCAAAAATTACTTCCTTTTCTGGTCTCTGGTCTCTCTTGACAGTATTTTTTAATACAAATGCCCATGTTTCTTTCGCTTAGTCAAAAAATCCTCCTCATTACCCTAAGTACTTCTTAAATATGTTACTGCTGTCCTACCTTTCCCAATCAGATGTTTTGGTAGAGCTACTCTATGCAGAATATTTCCATAAATGCTTTAATTTTGACCCCTTTAATCCATGTGAACTCCAATATCAAATATAGTTACAAAATTTTATGTAATTTTGTAGGTCTTGGCCCTCCTCTCTTACTCTACTCATTCTATTGTAGCAGACACAGCTCGTTGTCCACCGCACTTATTTTTCTTTGATAATAGAAATTTGATTTTATAAAGAAATCCAGCTCTGTTTCAAATTAAGGTCACCCTATGCCCAAATCTGGCAGTAGATCTTAGTTGTTTAAGCTTGTATGGTAGTTCTGTTCTTCCAGAGCAGTAGGGAGATGACCCAATTCCAGCCAAAGAAAGGTAAATGTATTTAAGAATCATTTTCTTCACTCATTATAGAATGTCCCTTTGTCTCTGGATATTGATGCTTTGTGATATTAAATATGGTACTAATATAACATCTTGGAACCAAGGGAAGAGCCAATCTCTCAAAAGTGAAGTCAATAGAATGAATTATAAAGAGAAATAAAACAATTTGAAGTCTTGATGCTGAAACTGTTATAATTTCTCTTGTTCTTAAACATTTTAGAAAGTTTTTTTATACCTTGTAGGGCTTTATCATACCTTGATTTGTATTATAGTTTTCAGTATAACTCTCTTCTATTCTTTATTAGATTGTAAGCTACTTCAAGATAGTTTTTAAATTGTACCTTTTAGTATATAGCACAATGTCTTTCACTTAGTAAATTTTCAGTACATGCTTGTTAGTTAAATAAATGTCTTCCTCTGCTTCTGAGTGTATCTTCTCAGCATACAGTAAATTTTTTTGGGTTTCTCTTAATTTTAAGATATAGGTGTTTTAATACCAAATAGCATGATAAACTTTAGCTTTGACTATAGCTCTCCTTTGAATGAACTTGATACATCATCTCATTTCAATACTAAGAACAAAATAAACTTAATTATGAAATATAATGAAAGCGTTATATATCAGGGGGGAAATGAGCTGCCTTAGGGAATTTCCTAAGGTAAAAAATTTCTAATTTGAAAGTAACTCTATTTGACACATGGAAAATGTGTAATATTTTAAAATGTTTTCATTTTTTCTCTCCTATAACTAGCTCATGGTTATGTATACAACACTAAATTATGAAATCATACATCTAAGAAAAGACATTTTTTTCCCTATTACCATTGGCTAATTTCATTAATCTACTCAGAGGCATGGCATATTTGAGATAACATACTTTGTAAGTCCTATTATTTCAGAAGCATTCATTTAAGTAATTCAGATTTAATTATATAATTATTAAATTTAATGCTGGGTTTAGAAGCATTGTTAAGTAACAATACCTATAATTTTCTAAAGCATAACTTTTTTTCTTAGGAATAAAAAGTCATTGATTAAAATCTCTTTGTATGTATTTCCCAGTAAGCAATATGAGCATTTGATGCGATACAAGGAAAGTTGTTTGTTTATTTAAGTTTCTCAGTATTTAGGGCCACCTGTCAGCCAATCTCAATTATAACAGTACTTAATTAAATTGTTCTTGATTGAACCATTCGGACAATTTCATTAGTGCTTCAGGTTATGCTAGTAGAGCAAGCCACATTGCAGAAAGTCTTGATAACTTAGAGAGTCCATTTGAACACACAGGACATAAGACTCAAAATTGTGCAAAATTGCTAAGTTCTGATTGCATGAATTATACATGAAGGTTGACCAGTCATTTGTGCTCATGATGTTAGCCAATCAGCACAGGTGCAGGACAGAAAGAAATCTGGGGGAGAGGAAAATTATATTAACTCAGAAAATTACTTTTTTTTTTCTTTTTGCTCTACATTGTAAGCCTTGGCTGAGTGCATTATGGCCCTTATTAAAATTTCTGAGATAGATTGTGGCTTGGAATGAATAGACAGAGGAATGTAAGAAAAGAGAAAGAAATTTACAAGGCTCCGCTTACAAATTACTGCCTACATCAAGGGATTCTATATGGTAAACATAGGCAGATCCTCTGAAAGCGCACCACATTACTTTGCTGAAGACAACCCTTCTCTTTGCATCAGTTGTCTCTCTGTCACTGTTTCACTTTGTTAAAACATGGGGCTTTGCTTTCTTCTTTTTATTTCCACTTTAGTCAACTAAAATTTCAAATGTTAAGGAGAAACAGAAGCAATAATATTTGTATATGATTCAGAGGGTTTATAGATTATTTTTGATGATAAAAGGAAAATTTTTGGTTAGTATTCATAGTAACTCAACTCGTACTATTACTTGCATCTAGATTTTTTGATGATAAAATTTTAATAGGGTTGAGAAAATAATTTTGATAAAATATAAAGGATACCTTGTAAAGAAAAAGAATCACAACAAAAAGAAAAGGTTTTTCTTCTCTCTGGTTTATTTTTTGTTTTCTTAAAAATAAAAGAAATTCTGCTTCTCTTTCTACTCTTTTATTATTTAACAGTAGCTTTGATATCAACTCTGATTACCTTCTGGGCTTAGAAGCACATTGCATGAGACTGTAAGATAATTGAGATCTACTTTAAAAAACACAACCACTCTCTTACCAACTGGGGCTGCAATGAGGTCGTCCATAGAGGAGAATGTTGCAGGATCACCATCAAACAAATATTCAAGGCTGCTGGCTTAAGGATAAGAAGAGCAGAGGAGGTCGGCAGGAGAAAATTGTATATTTGTCAGGGTTGACAGTTTGCTTTATAGTGAACCCACCTCCTCTTTAAAGTAATTCCCATTCAGTTTATGGTAGATTGGTATACAATGAGGTCAGGCACAGCAAATCAATTCTGATATGATTGCATTTTAGCTGTAGTCATATTTCTCCTGGAAATCTTGCCAGAATCAGCTATTCATTTCATAGGAACATTGATTTTCCTACCTTTACTCTCTTACTCCATTCCACCTTGCATTCTGCCCAGCTCCTCCTTTAAGGAAAATTATGTAAGTCCCAAACAAGCTCCCCAAGGAAATGTTTTACTACATAAAATGTAGTAAATCCTTCTCATCAAATATAAGCACAGATAAAATTCTATTTCAACAAGTGCTTTTTTCTAAAGATTTCTAATAAAGTGATTTTTGTATGCCACAGGTTGGCCTCGCTAACAATATTTTGTTCCCATCTTTAACACTGTGTCATTATCATAAAAATACTTTCTAACAGTTAAAACTCTGTTTACCATTGCTTCTCAATCCCTCTTCACATGTCAACCAGCACAATATTTTCTAGATTGCATCCAATAGCACGACACTTTCTAAAAGAGAAGAGACATGTACAGAGCCTTAAGCCAAGACAGTCTTTTTCAGTGGAGAACACTGGCAATGCACATTTCAAATTGTTGCCTTCCTCCATTTCTCTCACTGGATTTAAATGTTGCCTGCTCTCACCTCTGTTACCTATCATTTTATTAATGTATGGTATCTGGGATCCATCACTCATTTATTAACCTCTATTAAGTATGTGAGTCTCAGAACCTGCCTTAACTTCATATATTCCTGTTTGCTTCTGACTTCCATATTTTCAAATGGTCAGAAGATCTCGGAATCAAAAGGTTAAATTAAACATACTCTTGAGTTCATAGCATATTAACATAAATCCATGCCAGTCTCGTTTTACTCATTTTCTTTTCTTTCTAAGCCCCAGTCTCAAAATTTCCTATTTTTTAAAATGCATTTAAGATATATTCCTGAATTTGTGTGTATCTTTGAAAGACACACACACACACATATCTTTAGTTAATTGCTTTAACCACTTCACAGAAGTGTAGTATAGTGGTTGCCCATCTGAAGGCATAGTTAATTTTGTCTTTATGCCATCTTGATAAAATTGGAGATAGCCTAAACTACTGCTGTGATTAATGCTGTGTTTTCCCCTTCCACGTGACGGATCGGGCAAGTAGGGAAGAGAAAAAAGCACACCCCAAATCTTGCCCTACTCAGTCTCTCTTTCCTAGTATTCAACTCCTTCTTACTCTGAGCTGCCAGTTATTCATTTCTTTTTTCCCACTCAAACACCAGAATCCAACCAACCATCTTCTGTTATTCTTAGAAGGTATCAAATGTCTGGTTTTAAGTTTAAAAATCCATCAATTTTCCACAAAAATCTGTGAGGTCTCTAGGTTAGGTTATGCAGAGAGAGCCAGAATTCCATGCTTTTATATCTTCATGGCAGGGCTTATAATCACTGTGTTCTTATCATGTTTTCCCTTGTGTTGGTAGATTCAATTATTGTTTAGCAAACATTCACTTGTTCCCTCTAAACCTTGGTCTCCATGGAAAGAAAATCTTCCCTGCCCCACTAATGTTAGAGTTGGCCATGGAACTTTCTTTGTGCAATGGTACATTAGTATGCATGAGAAGACATAAAATATAATATGCCTTTAGGCAAACATTCTTGGGCTCTGGTATTCTGCCACGAAAAGAGCTTCCCCCACATCACTTCTTCCTCTTTCAGACCTAGCTCCAGAATAAACAAACTTGAGCAGATATGAGCCCAAACACAACCTCTGAAACCAAGGCAGCCATCTCCAGTCTGAAGCAGAGATATTCTAGCTGAATCATAGATGTTTGAATAACAAATAAGATCTTATTTCCGTGTGCCACAGAGATTTTTGTGGTTGTCTGCTATGCAACAAAAACCAGTTATTACAGAATGGGTCTAGAAGTATGGTTCTACCATAATTAAAACATAAAATATGTGCCAGTAATTTAGGAACTGGCAGGGTGATAAGAAAACTGTTAAATGCAGATGAGAAAAATTATCTCCGTAATGTAGTGGCAAAATATTTAGTAAAATTAACTCTAATAGTAATGAAGAGAAAATAAAATGTATCTACTAAATTGGCAGTATTGAGCAAGGCAGTTTTAATGCAGTGTCTTAAAAGTGTACATCAGTGTGAAGGTTAATTTTATGTGTCAACTTGACAGCTAAGGGATGCCCGGAAGGCTAGTAAAACATTACTTCTATTTGTGCTGTGAAGGTGTTTTGAAGAGATTAGCATTTGATTCAGTAGACTAAAATAAAGAGATCCACATTCACCAATATGTGTGGCATGATCCAAATAATTGGAGGCCTGAATTGAAAAAACAAAGGTGAATGAAGGGAGAGTCTCACTCTTCTTGAGATAAGAGGTCCATTTTTTTCTGCCCTTGGACATTAGATCCCCTGGTTCTCAAATCTTTGGATCTTGGAACTTAACACCTTCAGTTCCCCTGGTTCTCAGGTCTTCAAACTCAGGCTAAATAGTACCACCAACTTTCCTGGTTGTCCAACTTGCAGATGACAGATTGTAGAACTTCTTTGCCTCAATAATTGCATGAGCCAATTCCTATAATAAATCTCCTCTTCTCTATATCTACATATATCCTTTTGTTTCTGTTACTTTGGAGAAACTTGACTAACATGATTAAATAAGACACTACAAGAAAACGATATATTCGGAAAGGAACTAATCTGTTGTTAAGCACAGTTCAAAGGAAATAGAGGTAGCCTAGAATTTACAAAGTTGAAAAATAAAACTGTTCCTATGTCAAAGATGAAATTAAGAGTGTGTCTGTAACACTTCTTTTAGACGTCTGAAAGAATTAAGGTTATGCAAGTAAATTCCTTTGGCTGCACCACGGGCCTCTTAGAAAGCGTGATGGCAGGGATGAGCAAAGTCAAATATACCCAAATTACTGGTAAGTAAATTTAAAAAGAAAGACAAGTCTAGAAAAGAATTGTGGTTATAGATTTGAACAAATAGATTTTACTAAACACAAATGCATAGAACACATGCAACATTTTTGAAAGAGTGCTATTGGCAAAAGTGCAAGCAGCCCATAGTAAAACAGAGATTATCTGAGATGTAAAAAGGAGACTGGATCCAAAATTTCTGCAGAAAGAGGTTGAAAAGTTAGTGAATGACATATTTTCCAATCCTTTCTTTAGAAATGATCAAGAGAAATGAGGAGGAGAACCTGGTAACATTTAACCAGCCAAATTTTGGGATTTTTATGGATCAGTAAATGCTATATGCTCTTCTTTTTAGATAGGATCATCAATGTATTTATCCCACCCTAGTTCCATTATTTTATGCTGGATATATAAGGAATGAATAACTTTGTTCCTTAGTTTATCAATTTCTGGTTTAAAAGGAGAAAAATTTAGGCTCAATGTAAATTATAAGATTCTAGACTGAGTTTGATACCGTTATTGAATGAGACTTTTTAATGAGATTTTGTTACATTTTCCTTTAGAAGAAAGTAATTTTTCATGAAGAATCAAAGTGAATACTTGTGAACAGGAGAGCGCACTGAGAATTAGACTATTTTTCACCATATATTTATTCCTTCCCCTCTCTCCACCATGAAGGGAGGGTACTTATTTGCCTAATTGATGTTGGCTTAGATATACACCATTGCTTTGGCCAATGGGATACTAATGGATGTGATGCAAACAAGGTTTGACATGTGTGTTGAGTGCACTCTAGAAGTCACTATGAGAAGAGCTTCATCTGGGTGTCTGTTGTTCCTTCATCTGGGCCCCAGAATGAAGACACATGGAGGAAAACTGAACCCCATTTGTAACCAAGCTAAGCTGGATCCACAGTCTGAAGCACAGCTGTCCTGGCTGAATTATAGAACCACAGCTAAAAGCAAATCCATCCAAATGAGTAGCAGATACATTAAAAAGAAGTAAATGCTTATTATTGCATGCCACTGAGACTGTATGATTGTTTATTAAACAGAGAAACCTGGTTGAAATGCCTTATCTATCCAGATTTCAGACTTACCCAGCTTTCTTTATTTAAATATTTCTTTGATGATTCCTGTGCTAATGATACAGAGTATTAATTTGCAATGAAATATATCTGGTCTATGACAGTTTATTAGTACTAATATACTCAGGTACTGTGTTATTTTCACTCTACAAGATAAGATAAAAGAATTCATTCACTTATGGAGAACTTTATATACACTTCAGCTAAGTAACACAATTATCCTTCAAATATCTAACCTTATATGCTCCAAAAAAAAAGTCGCCAAGAAAATTACTAATTTTTTATAAAAAATATATTTGTTCAAATACTGTGTGTAATATATATGAAAAATTCCCCTCAACTTCACCCATGGTGCATTATATAGAAAAACATTCAGAAATATCTTTTTTTTTCCTATGGCTATGCTACCCAATCCCATCTGATCTTGGAAGCTAAGCAGGGTCAGGACTGGTTAGTACTTGGATGGGAGACCACCTAGGAAGATCAGGTGCTGTAGGTGTAAAAAATAAAAAAATAAGGGATTGTAAACTGACAAGGTCCTTGCAATCTGTGAGGTCAACCAAGGGTTGCCTCTCCTAAAAAAAAAAAAAAAAAAATATATATATATATATATGTATATATATATATAATCTTTTGACTAAATTATCGAGTAATTTATATGAGTTAATATGCTTGTGTAACTATAAATGAATATAAAAGGGGTGTGGATGATTTCCAATGAATGTCCACGTCGACATATTCACTATATATTTTCTCTATTTCTATTGAAAATTGATCAGTCATAGGTCTTCATCACACACGTATCCAAAACTCTGAGTCAGTGATTCAGAAAATATCTTTTTAAAAGAAGAATCATAATTTTATAATTTTTTAGTATATTATCTCCATGAAAAAAGCTCTTTACTCTCAAGAAGGAATATAACCCTTTCATGCAAATTTGTTGTCTCTATACACACCACCAAACAATATAGAGTTAACCATCTATATGTTCTCAATTTTCTGAGTGCCTGACTGAAATTTTTACTTTCTCAATTGTGTAAATTGGATTCATGTACATAGAGCCACAGAGATTTATCGGTTACAGACTTTTCCTCTAGATAACGAGATTGATGAATGGCAAATTGTTTCTGTGCTTTTACACAGTAAAGCCAGAAACTCTGGGGCTGTAACTTCATAAGACATTAATATCTATTTTTATTCAATTATCTGTATGCTGTGAACTGAATTGTGTCTTCTCACTATTCATATGTTGAAGCTCTACCCTTCAGTGTGATTGCATTTGGAAAAAGGGCTTTTAGGAGGTAATTAAGATGTAATGAGATCATAAGGTGGGGGTTCTAATCTTGTAGAACTGGCGACTTTAAAAAAATGAAGAGAGAGAAATCTCTCTTTGTACATACACACCAAAAAAAAAAAAAAAAAAGCCATATGAGGACACAGTGAAAACAGCCATCTGCAACCCAAGAAGAGCTCTCACCAGGCACTAATGTTGCTGGCACGTTGATCTTGGACTTTCCAGCCTTCAGAATTGTGTGAAAATCTATTTCTATTGTTTAAACCATGATCTAGTCTATGGTTTTAGTCGGCCTAAGCTGACTAAAACACTATAAAAGTAAATTACCACATGAAAGTTTTTAAATAGTTAAAAATAGATTTATTTAATATAAATAGTTGGTATAAAAGTACAGGAAATCCCTTCTAAAAATATCACTTAAGAAAAGTTAGTTTAAAAATTGAAAGTTCTAAGAGCTGACAGTTGCCTTGGACTATATATGGAATTATTTATAAGTATTTAGAAATGGCAAAATCTAAAAAATACAAGCTTCCTAACATTTGCCTCTTAGAAGAGTGTCATATCTAAAAATTAAAAATACTATGCCCCAATACTTGTATTCATTGTGGAGAAGGCAGCAACATATTTTCCTAATGTTTTAAATTTTTTTGAACTGATAAAATATGTATGTGAACTAGGATATTGGATGACTAACATTTTTCTTGTCTTTGAGTTTGGTTAACTCAATAAGTCAAGAAGTGCTTATTAAGTATTTACTGTGTACCAGTATTATTCCAAGCACTAGGATTCAGCAGTAAATAGGGTAGTCTCTGCTTTCCTAGTATTTATATTCTAGTGGGCTGGAGACAAAAGTAATCAGTGAAAGAATCAGAGTAGACCAAGATAGAGAACTCAGAAGACTCTTGAGAGCCCCTTCTCTCACAGACACACCAAATGCACAACGATACCTGGAAAAATTCCCTCTGAAAGAGATGCAGAACTAGCTGTTTCCTACCCATCAAGCAAATGAGAAAATACCCACACGAAAACATATGAGAGACTGAGGTTATCAGTCATGATAACATGGATGAGCCTGTAGGATATTATGCTAAGTGAAATAAGCCAGGAAGAAAAAAAACACATATGTTATGGTATCACTTATATATGAAATCTTTAAAAAAAAAAGTCAAACTCATCTGGAGAGTAGAATGGTCATTATGAAATCAATAAGAAATCATAACAGAATAGGTAAACTAAAATTTAGCTTTTAGTTAAAATTATTAAATTAGCTCTCTTAAGAGTTATATATAGTTGCACTGGAAAGTAGTCATGTCCTGAGGCTTGGAGGTCTGCCCATAAAGCAAGTTTTAGGGAACAGGATAAAAGTATACCTTGCTAAGGATAAAAGAAGAATGTTGCCTGTTAAGCACAGGATGTACAGTTCAATATTTTTGTTTGTCGTTTTGTTTGTTTGTTTGTTTGTTTGTTTGTTTCTGCTCTTAAGGTAACATCACTGACTCATGATTCCAATGTCTTGTAGAATTCTCTTTCCAGGAAAGACTACCTAGCCACAGTCACGAAGACCCCGGACAGAATGCCGCCAAGAACTACATAAATCACATTAAGACAATTGCTGTAGCATTGCACCAGAACTGACAAGCCAACACAGCCCATGATTCTGAACCCCTTAGTGGTGATTACTAATGAGTTTTTTTGCCTTCAGAACCCCCTGAATTGTAAGCCATCAGGGAGTTCAGGTTTTAAGCAATAGCTTCCTATTCTCCTTTCAGGGAGCCCTGCAATAAAGCGGCCCAAAGTTCTATGTGTTCAATGTTTAGCCTTGCTGGGCACCAGGCGAATGAACTCTCTTTCTAGTCAATTGCCAGGGAGGTGAGGGAAATGGAAGAGGCTGGTAGAGGGTAAAACTTCCAGTTATAAGATGAATAAAGTTTGAGGATCTGATAGATAACGTGGTTACTCTAGTTGATGATACTGTATTATATGACTGAAATATGCTAAGAGATTAGAACTTAAGTGTTCTTACCAAGAAAAATAATAAATATGTGAGATGATGGATACATTAATTAACTTGATGGTAGAAAGCCCTTCACAATGTATATCAAATCATTACATTGTACCTTTTAAGTATATTACAATTTTATTTGTCAATTATATCTCAATAAAGCTGAAGATAAGAAAATAAAGTAAGTCAATGAGATAACAAAAGATTATATAGCTACTTTATATTAGGTGACTTTTAACCTAAGATCTGAACAATGAGGAAGAGGCCATCATGTGAAGTTCAGGGGAAGGACATTCCCGGCTGAGACAATAGCTGGTGCATAATGAGTTTGGATCATTCAAGAAAGAGTTACAAGTTCATTGTGTCTGGAGTATGTTGAGCTAGGAATTAAAATGTTACAAGATAAGATAAGGTTGGAATGGAGACAGGAGTAGTGACTAAATCAGGCATCACTTTATAAATAGTGAAGAAGTTTGAATTTTATTCCAAGTTAGATATTAAATGTTTTTAAACATGAATATAATATATTTTACATTTTAAAAAGTACTTTCTGTCCAATATATAAAATAAATAATAAAGCTGAATGATTAGAAGAAGAAAAATAGTTTGGAGGCCATTACAATTGTCTAAGGAGGTGATTAAATCGATCTTGGACTAAGGAGTCTTATAGATAGTGAATAAGTCTGAAGACACTTTCAGGTTGACTAACTTCAGTATTCTGAGTGCCAGAGTAGGCGAGCTGTTGTTTAGAAGTTGGTCATAGAACTGACACCTGGAAATGAGCTTTCAGAACAGTGGCCATTTCTAAAAACTATAGGATTAAAGGTTAAAACCAGAGAGTGGGACTAGCTGTAGGTAAAAAGATTGAGAACTAGGAACATCTTTATTTTACGTGCAATGTTATGACTAAAACAGTATCAATACCTGTAGATATAATGACCACACATAAAGAAAATTGCCTAAATTAATTAACGAATTCTAACCTTTAGATAATGGCGCTATTAAACATAACCCGAAATGAAAACAGAACAAAACAGAATATGAGCAACTGGGGGACAACAGACACTAAAACAAATAGCATATAGTGGTGTTCTGAGATTTGAATAAATACCCATACAATCCTACGAATAAGAAACAGAGTGTAATAGAAAAAAGGGAAATAGAAATACATTATTGTTTAATTCTTTTATCTACAATAAAATATTTTGTTTTGCATATATAATACAATATTTTTAATTAAAAACAGTGGTTAGAATATATTTGGGATACCAGTTATCAGAGCTGAAAGAGAACTATTCATCTATATTTACCAGCTAGGTATGATAACATGACTCAAATTCAGGAAACGTAAAATGTTACTTCATGTCTTAGTTTCTGAGAGTCTAAATAAGTAAATCAATGTAAGATAAAGTGATTCAAATATTGTAGTTGATAATTAGAGGCTTAGAATTGATATAATCATAAAACTAAATAAATTTAGAAATGTAATCTATGAAAGTTAATGGTTATTTCTTGGTTATAGATTATAAGCAATCTTTATTTTCTTCTCTATATTTCTCTCCATTTTATGATAGAGTAATTATGGCAAGCATTTTTCTTATAAATCAGAAAATGATAAAAAAAATCTATATAAATCTCTGAACCCAACATACATTATCTTGTGATTTTCCCAGGTAAATATTTCCATTTGGATAGGAAAAAAAATGCCAACAGATGGAATTACTTGGAACACTGCTGCAATTAGTAAACTGAATTTTTTGTTGTTATAAAAGTCTGATGGATAACATTTTACAGGGAAAACATTTCAATAATAAACTTTTTTTCCCATAGATTTTTTGGTGCAAAGCAGATAAAACTTGTGTGTGTGTGTGTGTGTGTGTGTGTGTGTGTTTGTGTGTGTGTTTTCCTTTCCAGATGCTAAATGATTGTTTTAAACTCAGAACTGTAATAGAAAGTTAGGTATAGACTGTTTTCAATTTATCTTTTCCATGTTTATTGTTTCCAATTAGAAGCCACTTACTCTGGCTCAGGATCTTTTACCTTAAACTAAGGCTTATTTGACTTAAATGTTAGCTGATGATATTGGAGGTCTGCTAATAATTTTTTCAAAGATCAAAATGTAATGGTACATTTACCATTCAATATGATTATAATTGAAAAAAGACACATATATTTAAAGATATTGGAACTAATTTTCCCAGAATTTTAAAATATCCATATGACCTAATAAGCTTTGTATTTTGCTTAAAGACTGTGAGTTGCGTTTTTAAAAATTATAATGGGCCATTCTTCAAAAAATATAATTATTGAGAAGCTCTATTGTCTAAATGATTTCTTGATATTTTCATTCACGTCCTTTTCTTACATATTTTTTCGACTACTAATCACTTTGTTAAGAACACTAGCATTTGCTATTTTTGAAGCTCTCTCTAGATACAGATTCACACACAGCAATTGTTTGTTAAAGGATTATGAAATCCAAATAAGATTTTAAAATATAAAGTTATATTTTATCTGTATTTAAATTTTTTACTATCATGTAAACAACATAGTTTGATAATTATGAGAGTCAACATTGATATTTTAACTAGCAAATTGAGTATGTTACTGTTTTCGGTTATATTATATTTTTTATAAACACATTACATAGATGAAGTTTAATAAAAATACCAATTTATTATAACCTCTCTGGTATATCTTCAAGTTTTTAATGATGTTAAGATTCTATACATAACTAAGAAAAAGCATTTATGAGACCCTAGAGAGAAAAAAAATCAGTGAAATTTTTAGATTAGAGTGAGAGAAGAAAATCCCCCCTTCTCCACATCATTTGCTCATTTCCAATTATATTTCACAATACAAATCTTTAGCTGAATGTAATCAGGAGAAAACTAGAAGTCGGAAATTAGAGAATATGTAATGAGAGATTTGAAAGTTAGTTATCTTCAGATACGAGAATGTTATTATATAGCAAGGGAATATATTATTTCCATGGGTAAAAGTTACCAAGAGGAAATATATCTAAACACTATAAAAGAAAACATCCTAACAAGACTACAGTGACTAAACTGCCTCTACAGGATATGTTTACTGGACTGAAACTTTATCAAGCTTTAAGACCCTAGCAGATTTGTGCTGCATGCTTTCAATTAAGGTTCTGTGGTTCTTTATGTTTTTGCACAATTTTTCCTGTCAAAAACTTTTTGTGATTTTATCTATCATTATCAAACACTGTAACAAAAATATCTCAGCTAATGGTGAAAGATCAATTTTTGATAAGAGGTCTAAGAAGAAATCCAGAAGGTAAAAATTCCAGACCAGGGATTGACAAACCAAGGTCTGCATGCCAAACCCAGCTGTTGAGTTAATAATGGTTTCTAAATTTTTAAGCAGTGAACAAAATAAAATAAAAATAATATTTCATAATGTGAAAATAATACGAAATTCAAACTCCAGTGTTCATAAGTAAAGTTTCATTGTAACGTAGTCACACTCATGCATTTATGTGTTGTTTATGGCTGCTCTCTTGTTACAGTGACAGAGTTGCAACAGAGCCTTTATGTCCCACAACAAATAAAATTTTACTATCTGATCCTTTACAAAAAGGTTACCCACTTCTATTCTAAACTACTAGAGAACACAGTAATCTGTATACTCTGGAGCAGTCATTATCAAGGTGAATAATAACCATCATCATCATCATCATCATCATCATCATCATACTATTATGTGGACTCCAAAGGGGAGAAAGAAAAAATCTCAAAATATTTTTGCCAGCCAAAAAGAGTCATCACACTGAAGTTTTGTAGTCATGATCTTAGAGTCAAATAATGTCTGAAATAGTTATATCTAACCCAATTCTCCACATTTTGGTTTTCTGGTATCTTCTGTAACAGAGAACCATCCAAACTCACATACTTGTTAGATGTTACTTTTATCTTCTTTTCTTTCCAATTTTTTTGTATGTTGTTATTGTCATGTGTTTATATGTTTCTGCTATCGTTTGCTTATTCCATTTATTTTAGTTTTGTTTGCATCATCTCTGCACAGATCTTGCAGTTGCTTCTTCCTGAACTGTGACTGGTGACATTCAGCATTGTCTGAAATATAGTGAACATCAAGAGACTCTCCTAAGACTATCTACAATTTCAAGTCACACTTATCTTGATGAAAAACTCTCCCCAAATATGCTGTGTTCTTTTTCATTGGGTGCAATTCTATGCTTGGATTTTTGGAGGTGGTAAATTTGAAGCTCCTTTATTCATAGGCTCTCTGGGTTTTAATATCTTAGTTCCCTGTCCTTGATCCTCTCTTTGCTCAAACACCTTTCCTCTAGAGGCTTCCTCTCTAGGAGGGGGAGGTTATTAGGTGAGAAGGGTGTCATCTTACTTTCCCCTTCTCTGTCACTCCACATTCTAAAACGTGAAACCCAGCAGTGTCAATGATTCTCCCTACTTTTCTTTTAATCCCTCCAAACTCTTGATTGCTGTTCTGCTAATCAAGGGAACACTAGATAAGCCTTTCAGAGACATGGATATATTGAAGATGTATGTATTCTACCCATGGTTTACAATAGACTACATTAGATCTCAACATGGTCTATTGTTTAGAACCATATTTCATTATTATTTGTCAGATATTATTGATAATTTGTTATCATCTTTCTGCTTAATAATTATACACATATATACTTATTTTTTTCCTTGTGTGTTTCAAGAAAAATAAATAAAAATCCTTAACTCCACCAACTTTAACCTTAAGTTTATACATTTGGACTTTCTTCTTCGATTACCTCCATGTGCCAAAGCAATCCTTGCAAAATGCAAATGCTACTACCCATCACTCCTGTGATACCCTCCAAAGATTTATATTTCTCCTAGATAAGCACAAATATTTGTAACAAAGCTTACACATCACTGCATGATTTGTCTCCTAACATCTCAGCATCACCTTGCAGGTTAGTTCTCTTTCTACGGTTCAGATGCACTGGCCTTCTCTCCTGTTCTAATTTGTCTCAAGGGCTTTGTGCACACTGATGCCTTTAACAAAATGTGCTTTTCCTTGCTCATCCAACTGTATCAAATTAACAGCTCTTATGATTCAGAGCTCAGCTATCCCAAAGTTAGTTTCTCAAGAAAAGTGTCTGACCTCCTTAACCGCCCTTAGTATAAACTCAAAGTTCGTATCTTTTTCAACAAAAAATGATGAGCTGGGACATTATGCATTTGTTCATTAAATGAACGGCTGAATAAGAAAAATAAATGACAGAGTAACATCTTGACAACCATATTTTACCATCTAAAATGGACAATGAAAGAATTTTAAGCCATAATATTAAGCAATATTCATTTAACAATTATCCATTAGGATTTTAATATGATTATTCATTCACTAGGATCTACTTTATTGCATAAAAAATGATCCACATATCTTTTTTGCTCCTATGTGCCTGTTACTCCCTCACTCTCTCTCTATGTGTGTACATACAGGTATATGTTTATATATGTATGTATAACTTGTAACGAATTAGATAAAATTAGAAACATTCATAAGGATATTATGAGCACAGCCCACTTAATGTGAGTTCCAGCCTGTGATTCTTATGACCCCAAACAAGGCCACAGATCTGAATTCTCATGCCCTGTAAACAATATAAGCATCAGAATAACTTTTTCGGTTTTGAATATGATAAAGTATTTTCTCAAACTTGGTACTGCATGTTATCGCAAAGCGTGCATTATATATTTCAGGCTACATGCATCAGTCAACTATTCTATCAGTTCAAAACCTAGTATCAAGCATTTTTTTTTTTTAAAAAAAAAGCTTAAAAATTTACATAGAAAATATTCCAAATGCCAATTTATTTTTAGATTCATGAAAAAATTCGCTTTAGTTTGAATGTTAGGATTAGAATACTGTGCCTATGTTTACACTGCTTTCTTCCTTATGCTTCCAAGTTGTGAACAGTACATAAAAACCAATGAATAATCAGTTGGAATATTAGTGGCAAATTGCATTAGCTGCATTTATTTTCCTGCTCACCTATTGACAAAGCCCTTAAGAATGGCATTCCTTAAGCATTACAGGGTATCTTGGATTTCCACATGCCCCATCATTTGCTATTTACCAAGCATTTTGTTTCTTTGACTGCATCACTGTCTTTAATGCAGCTATGAATTTAAAAACAAGAGACTTAATTTTTGAAACTAAAAAGCTTACAAAATCTTAGCTTTTAATGTAATTTAAACTAATTTCACTTATTAAAAACATTTACACTCGATCATTTATTTAATAAACAGTTTTTTCCTTTCCACCCATATGATTCCTAGCATCTTTGCCATGCTTTTTGCAGCAAGAAGGGAGTCTGCCCTCAGGAGAAGTGAGTCTTTGTTAGCTTTCCCTATCTCTGATGTCCACTGCCTTTTAATCGAGCACTCTTATGTGCTTTCTTATTCAACAAAAACTACTCTCAGCTATTTCCAGATTTCTAAGGAAAATCCCACTATGCAATCACCTCAAGTCACTGAAAGACTTACAAATCAAGTGTTGTAAGGATAGTCCTTTACTACGCCTATTGCAATAGATGTGCTGAATGATGGATACAATGTCATTGACAGATGTGGGTCATATATAATTCCTCGTATCAATGCTCTAGCCCATCCTGCAGTCCTCAGCCTGTTATCTCAATCCTTCCTTGTGAGGCAAGACTCATCTTTTCCTTATCCCACTTTGGAATTTGAGCCCAAGCATGGAAATGACTCTTCAAACTCACTTACTATTCTGGGTCCATTCTACTATTTTCCTTCTGAAGACATTTCTCAGAACCCCTTTGATTTTCTACTTGCTCTCCTCCCTCTTTCTTAGTCTCTCTTCAAAACTGATATTTCTCACACCCCACCTTCCCACCTGTTAACATACTCATCCTTAGATAAATAATTATTCAATCTTTTCTTTTATAAAGGCAGCTGGTATTTTTGAGCAGTAGCCAAAGTTTGTCATGTGAAAAGTCTTGGGACAGACAATAAAGTAGGTAGAAAGAAAGGGATTTGAAATTTCCCTTTAATATTGGTAATTGAGGTTACTGCAAGAGAAATTACTTAATGTGAAAGTCAAGTTGACATCAAAAAATTAATAATTTGGTCTAATAGATGTAAGAATTAACTTTATTATTTTTTGTTTTTGTTAAATATAGACTTTTCTTTTTTATATTTAAATTGACTCTGTTTTTTAGAGCTGTTCAAGATTCATAGCAAAATTGAGCAGAAAGTATAGAGTTCCCATATACTCTACCCCACAAATGCACTTTTCCCACTAACAACATCTATCACCACACTGTACATTTGTTACAATTGATAAGCCTACATTAACACAACATTACCACCTAAAGTTTATAGTTTATATGTGTGTTCACTCTTGGTATTGTGTTTTGCATGTTTTGACAAAAGTGTAATGACATATATCCACCAATGTAGTATCATACCAAGTAGTTTCGCTGCCATAAAACTAATCTGTTCTCTTCCCACTAACACCTCTCTCTCCTTCTATTCCTTGTCAGCCACTAATCTTTTTAGTCACTATCGTTTTGCCTTTCCCAAAAGGTCATATAGTTGGAATCATACAGTATGGAACCTTCTTGGTTTGGCTTCATTCACTTAGTAAGTAATATAAATTTAAGTTTCCTCCATGTTTTTTCATAGCTTAACAGCTCATTTATTTTTAGTACTGACTAATATCCCATTGCCTGGATGTACCACAGTTTATTTATCCATTTGCTTACTGAGTATATCTTGGTTGCTTCCAAGTTTGGGCAATTATGAGTAAAGCTGCTATAAATATATTTTTGCAGATTTTTGTGTAAACATACATTTTCATTCCTTTGGGTAAACACCTAAAAGCGTAACTGCTGGGTCATTTGGTAAGAGTACGATTAATTTTGTCAAAACTGCCAACTTGTCTTCCAAAATGCTATACCATTTTGCATTCCCATCAGCAGTGAATGAGAGTTTCTATTGCTCCACATCCTCACCAGAATTTGGTGGTGTCAGTGTACCAGATTTGGGCCATTCTGATAGGTGTGTAGTGATATCTCATTACTGTTTTAATTCTCTGATGACGTGACATGGAGCATCTTTTCATATACTTATTTGTCATCTGTGTATCTCCTTTGGTGAGGTGTCTGTTAAGATCTTTAGCTTCTTTTTAAATTGAGTTGTTTGTTTTCTTATTGTTAAGTTTTAAGAGTTCTTTATATATTATGAATAACAGTTCTTTATTAGAAGTGTCTTTTGCAAATATTTTCTCCCAGTCTGGGGTTTGTCTTCTCATTCTCTTGACATTGCTTCTCACAATGCAAGAGTTATTCATTTTAATGAAGTCTGACTTATCAATTATTTATTTCATGGATTATGCCTTTGGTGTTGTATCTATCTAAAGGGTCATCAGCATACCCGAGGTATCTAGATTTTCTCTAGAGTTCCATCTAGAAGTTTTATAGTTTTGTGTTTTACATTTTGGTCCATGATCCATTTTAAGTTAGTTTTTATGAAAGATGTAAGGTCTGCAATTTTTTTTTGTATGTGGATATCCAGTTGTTCAAGCACCATTTGTTGAAGCTCTTTATTCTTTTTCACTAATCATCCTGTCTATTCTTTTGCCATTGTCATAGTGTCTTCATTATTGTAGCTTTATAGTAAGTCTTGAAGTCAGGTAGTGTCAGGTCTCTTTGTTCTTCTACTTTAATACTGTGCTAACTATTGTGGGTCTTATGCCTCTCCATGTAAACCTTAGAATCAGTTTGTCAATGTCCACAAAATAACTTGCTAGGATTTTGATTGGGATTGCATTGATCAAATTCCTTTTAACTAACAAAAAAGGTATTTAACTTTTACCTAAGAAAAAGCTAGTGATGAAGATTCAAATAGAATATAATTAGAGGAGAATGGGATATCATTATTTGGAGGTAGGAGAGAATCCTGAGGGCCTCCAAATTTACCATGTAACTGTACATATAATCTGTTCATTCATAAGTTTAACCTCTGAAAGGATAATTAGAAAATAATTCCAGAAGAAGAGTGACACAAAGAAAATACCAAAACCCTTCTCCTGTCCTTGAACCCCTCCATAATTTCAAAAGCAATCTGAATCAAGAAGAAGTTTGCTATATTACAAAAAGATTGCTATGGAATGTACTTAAATGACTGTGGATTTAATTCATAATTAGAATGACACTAAAATGTAGCCACATTAACAATAAGCAGCATATGTATGAAGATACCCTAATGAGGACCAAGAGAAACATTATGGAAATTCATAGATAAAATTCCAGAATGGATGAATATTAATGTGAAATTTAAATAATAATGGCAAAGTAATGGAGCCAACATATAGTATTAGTCATATTTGTATCTATGCTAATTTAAATATCTCAAAGATACAATGATTTTTATTGCAATGAAGTGTAACACTTTAGGCTTAGTTTTTTGTTTTTTTCTAAACAATTAGTCAGCCATCAGGAGTGGCCTTGTTAAACAAAGGATGGTTTGCACAGGAAATTTTTTATTGTTATCCTTTTGTTCTCTTTATTAACATATAACTCTGCTTTGGCATAAATATCTTCTTGGATTCTTTTTTAAGATTTATCTATAAAGATCACATTTGAGTTTCAAAAAATCATAGACCAAAATAATCAACATCTTTTCTTTGTTTAGAAAAGTGACTATATTTCATAACAGCAAAACAGCATGCAATTCAAAAGTAAAGAAGAAAAACGCCATCGTCTTTTAAAATTTAGCTTATACAATAGTTAACTCTTTCCATATTAACAAAGAATCTTTTTGAAGTAGCATAAGAAAATTTTACTTTCAATTAAGCCTAAAGCATACACAAATCAAGTCTAATTAGTCTAGTCTTCTAAATATGATCTGCAATTATGAGATAAATCTACCCACAGAGATTTATTAAACCTTATCATTTTTTAACTGAACTTCAATGATCCTGCCTTTAGCTGCACCCTGCAGTGACTGGCAAGGTTTCCCTAATCCTTTTGGTTCCTCAGGTGCACTTTCCAAACAAAATTTTATTAGAACATAATTTTGTGTTATTATTGCTGCTGGAACTGGATTTTGTCAGTTAGCCCAGCCCTTTTTTGTTTTCCTGTCATCTAGTTCTGCTAGTCCATTTTCTAACCAATGACAACCGAAAATAAACAATGGCATCTTTATATTTATTTAATAAAGGAAGAAGTTTACAGCTTCTGACATTCATCTAATGCAATCATAAAGGTTGGAGTTGTGCACAAGTACAAAATGGTAATGTAGGAGTAGATAGAGGTAGCAAAAATGTGGTGCTGAGCAAAGCCACTATGTTGCATTTGTGATTACCTTGGTCCCAGGATGGCCCAGATTATGAAAGAAGCATCAGCTTGAAGTAATATGCTCCCCAGAAAAACAAACTTGAAAAATGGAATCACATATATACTATAGAAACAGCAGTTGGTTAGTTCATCTTGTCCCCAAAGTACAGCCTTCTTAAAACCTTGCCCAGTGCTTTGTTCGTATTTGCTTTCATTGACCAGGTAATAAGTTGTCTTGATATTTAAGGGAAAAAAATGTTTGTTTAATATTAGGATTTTTATTAATAAAGTCATTGAGTTGTATATACAAATGACCCTTTTTGCTCTTTAGCAGATAAAAAAAAATCTTCCTGTTTCATTTTTACAAAGCATGTGCTTTAGATTTTTGGTTGGGTGCTTTGACATGCTCATCTTTCCTCTCCTGTGAAATGTCTGCCAGCTAGCTGGCAGAAGTTAAGGGTCAGAGGAAATTTAGATAGCCCATATGCAGATAGTGTGGTAACACTGATTTCATTCATAACATAAACTTAAAAACTGGCCACATGTAAGTAAATAAATCTTAGAGTGAGAACATAGTGTCAATAGAAGCACTAACTTCTAATTAGCTGATATATCACTTGACCAAGATCAGCTTCTCAACTTTAGCAATGGCTCAAACATTTATGTTTATATCTATGAATATTCCTCTTTTTTTTAGTTATAGTTGACATACAATATTAGTTTCAGGTGTACAACAGAGTGATTCAACACTTGTAAACCTGTGATGTGATTACCACACTGTCTAGTAACCATCTGTCATCATGCAAAGTTATTACAATATTAACTATATTCCCTGTGCTATACATTACATCCTTGTGAATTATTTATTTTATAACTGAAAACTTTAACTTCTTATATGTGCAAGTATTTCTGTTAGCACCACTGGGGTGGATTTCTCATCTCCTCTATTATAAGCTTTATCTGGGTAAGAATCTGGCATTCGATTCTTAAAGCAATAATATAGCATCAGCATATAGCATATAGAATAGCTATTCATCCAAATCTAGTTGTTGGTAGTGAGGATGATATTGACAAACATAATATTAAAGCCTTACAGACTAATATTATTTTTCACTCTGTCTTTATCTAGCTAAATGGAACATCTGAAGTTCCTGGATTTTTTTCCTAAATATATACTTCAATTGTTATAACCTAGGAAACTAGGTGCAAATTTGGTTCACATTGCGTCCTCCTGATAAAATTGTGTTAGTTTAAAAATTGGAACATGTAATAGATGTTATAGATGCTGAAGAGTTTAATGTCTGCTATTATTAGTATATATTGACTAATTCCTTTGGACTGCCTCATCAGCATCTTAAGTCTGACAGTACACAAAAATGCTAGTAGAGAAAAGTATTTAAGGAGTATTCACTCCATAAACTACTGGATTAATAAAATGATCATCTTGACTACCTGATATTTTTTTGTTGTATTTCACACATGTTTCACAATTCCAAACAAAAATCAACTCTGGATTTTATATTTTATTCACTTAAATTAATAAATATTTACTGACTAATTTGTACAGATGCTGTGTTAAGTAGTAGAGATAATTACTATGGCAAATAAAAAAAGATATTTGTACAAAAGCAAACTAAAACCTCCATGAAGGCAATGATCTAGTTTGATGTATTCATTATCATAGTTTTGGTACATATAGACCCTAAAATATTTGCTCAGTGAAAGAATATGACGGATGTTTTCTTTGATCATGCTTATTTAGTCACCAGTAATTCTGTATATGCCAGCCATCTTCATTCTCACCCATTAGGAAATCAAGTCTCTCCAATTATTCTTCTCTGATTCCATCCCAGAATCCAATCTCTCTATAGGAATATTATTCTCTCCTTTTCCACCCTTCTACTTAGCAGGTATCTGGAAACTGAAAGAATCTGTTTTTCTGTGTATGTGGCCACCAAAGCCCATCTAATTATACTATTGCACTTATTCTATTAGTACGAAAAATACAATATTACAAATGATACATAGTCAATGTGCTAGTGGTATATTCTTTAAGATGCTTTGTGAGTAGAAAAAAGGCAGTGTTTGATTTTGCCTAGAAAATGCACGGAGAAGACATCACAAAGACAGTGAGCTGTACTGAGTAAGTAGTATAGTCCAGCAGTTTCTCTGGATTACAGCCCAGGGTACATGTGAAGAGTACTAGGTAATGAGATTGGAAAATGAGGAGGAGGCCAACCAGGTCAGTACAGCTCTTGTGACTTGTTAATGAGTATCAAGTTTATTATCAGTCTGTGGAAAAGAATTGAAAGGTCTTGATGAGATGAACAGTATAAGCAGCATTTTATTTTATGAAGAGCATCTCAGGAGTATTGGGATGGGGAAATCACATGGATAGAATATGGAAATATGAAGACTAGGTTTACTATTCTCACTGTAGTGCAGGTGATGAGAGGTAATGAGAAACTGAACCAAAGGAGTGACAAGAAGTACGGAAAGCAGGAAATAAAATATTTTTAGTGTGACATAGACTTGGCAAGATGTGAAAACTGACTATATGCAGAGGGTGGAAAATAGAGAGGCTTCTGAGAGTCACCGATGTTTCTGCTTAGAGCAAATGAGTGGACAGTAGTTTCCCTTATTACAATAGGAAATTCAATAGGAGGAGTTAATAATGAGCCCTTATACTAAACAATATTTCTGAGCATGTTGTTTATACATAAATATGTTTGATAAGGATTATAGGCTGTCCTTTCTTTCCTTTGGGTTTTATCACTTGTTTATTAGATGCTGCCTGCTAAAGACCAGCGTGCTTCACTGCTTGCAGATTCTAGCTATCATCTGAAAGTTTATTCTATTATCCCAACCAGCAAGGACTGCAATGCAGAAACAGGCTATTTGCCTTGTAACGAATGGTCTTTTTAAAAACGTTATCTGCGATAAAAATGTTAACGAATGTTAACTGTTGACAGGTGAACTGACATAACCAATTTAATTTGTTTTACTCTGATTTATCATTTTTCAAAAGACTTCAGATTGGAAGTCTTTTGAAAAAAGAGAGTTATTGCTGCAAGAATTACCAGAAAGAGATGAAAGCAGGTGGTGCTGACTGAAATATAACCAAACAGAAAATTAAAGAAATTTGGTGTCTGTATTGGGTTGAGTGGTGTCCTCCTAAAATTCATGTCTGACTAGGACATCAGAATGTGACTTTATTTGGGAATAGGTCTTTGCAGATGTAATTTATTAAGTTTAGAAGAGGTCATGTTTGATCAGAGTAGGCCCTAATTGTTTGACTGGTATCTTATAAGAAAAGAAAACAGAGACACAGAGACACACAGGAAGAAAACTATATGACGATGAAGGCTAAAATTGGAACGATGTGTCTATAAGCCAAGAAACACTAAGGATTGCTGCAAATCACCAGAAGCCAGGAAAAAAACAAAGAAGGATACTCCCTTAGAGCCTTCAGAGAGAACATGGTCTTTGCAACACCTTGATTTTAGATGTCTAGTTTCCAGAGCTTTAAGAGAATAAATTTTTAATGGCATCCTTAAGAAATTGATATAATTTCTATAATACATATAAAATGTTTATCCCACGTAATTCCAAAACAGGTTTGAAAGAAGTGACAATAAAATCATATGTATAATTATTGAAAAAAAGTCAATTGTTAGAATTGTAATTTTGTAGTTGGATGGAAGATTAGAGATCATCATATTTAGGAGGAGAAATTATATTTTGAATATAAATACACTGGCTTTGACATAAAACCATAAGCTCTTTCTTGACTCTTTTCAATAACAAGGAATAAAAAAAAAGGAAAAGGAAACAAAAAAGAAAACCACTGAAGCGCAGGTGAAAGAGAGATAGATTATGTTTGCATAACACACGGGGAACGTAGATGTTTCATTGTCAGACAACAAGACATATCCACCTTTGTCTGGAGGGCTCATATTTTCCTTGACAATAAATTTTAATAGAAACTAATTTAGCACAAGGACAAGCAACCTATATACTTCAGTGGTTTCTGTTACTGTGTAGGACAGAACAATAATTGGTGTTCATCGACATGACCCTGAGTCATCAAGAAAATGTTCCATTCATTGTATCCTGTTTCATAAAGCAGAGACTAATACATTTATAAAGTGGATATAAGTGAGCCTGAAGGAGATGATTGACAGTTTTAGTCATACCTAGTGTCAGTGGGAGAAGAATTGGCAATATGACAGAGGGAGTTCAATGGGGTAAGGAGGAGCAATATGACAGCTAGGCAGAGAGGTGGTAGGGGGCTGCAGATTGATGGAGAAGGGAGAGTCATCAGAAGGGCAGAGACTGGAAGTGACTCTTTGTCATTAAAAAAAAATGTCATACAGGATAGAAAGATGCCAATCCTAGGTTGGGAGAAGGGAGCAGCAGAAGGTGGAAGAGTGGCAAAACAAAAAGTAGAGAAGTTTTATTTTCTAGCTGCCTCTACTAAGTGTATAAGCAGTATCATTATCTACTATTTCCTGAGTACTTTCTATGTACCAAACACTCAAGCTAAGCTTTTTAGATACATATCTCCCTTAATTTTCAAAACAAACCAGGGAAGTAAACATCATTACGCCCATATTATGGAGGTCAGGAAACTTGTCCAAAACCACTTAACTAGTAAATGGCAGAAATAGCATTGGAGGTCAGGCCTCACTTGGCACAAAAAGTATACTCTTAAGCATTCCCTTTCAAAGAGTGAATTTCACAGTAACTTAGGGGACAAACAGCTTTAAATGCCAAAGAGATGATGTACTTACCTGTGGATCTTGAAAGAGTACCTGTGACTTGATCCTCAGGGAAAACTACAGAGGTAGAAGGTGAGAAATAACCTTTAGGAAAGCTTAACCAAAAAGACATCCTGCTTATTTACCATTGAAAGAAGTGACAGATATATTAAGAAATGAGATTACCGTGGCGTAATTACTATTTCCATATGCCATTTAATGAATTCAATTTAATGTTACTTTCTATTAATTATTTACTGCAAAACGCTGGTGACTACCTATTTCTTTTTTGAGTAGGCCACATATGTCTTTATTTCAGATTCTTTATGCCAAAGTCAGATTAAAGATCTGAGGTCAAAGAATTTCAGTTACACCAAGCATCAAGCTAGGTGTTCTGTGAAATTGGAGACTACATCTTAGGACACACAGATTTTAAAACGATGCTTAGAGTTACAAATATCTGCCTTCCTAGCAGAGTGTCATCTACCATTAAGGGCTATGTTCCAGAAAATTTGGAAATGAGTGCTCCAAAAGATGTATTATACATTTGGAGAAATTTCTATTAAAATTACTTAAATATGGCTCAGTAGGAATAGCTGCAGCTTTCTCTCAGAACATTTACTCCCAAATGGCAAATAAATAAGGCATTATTAAATAAGCTGAGTCAAATTACATTGTCATTGGAATATTTATGAATCCATCTTTATACATTAACATCTACATCAGTTTAAAGAATAAAGCTGCTGTTTTGTTTAAAAGGAAAAAAAGTGCTAAAATAATAAAATGCAAATTATTCTAAGAGATATATTCAAGAATTAAAAAGGTTACTTAAATGTGGTTCAGGTCTTGAAACACTATGACTAAATATTAACTGTGTCCTTCAAATGTGCACTTGTTTTGATGTATTTGTCATGTGACTTGGAAAGTTTAACATGATAGGACTAATGGGGCAAATTTGGAGGTACCCTACATTTGTTTAGAGAACTAATACATTTGTAAATCCTCAATCTTAATAGAGATTATATAGCTCAAAGTATTTGATTTAGTGTTCATATCGAATGATTTATCTAGGGAATTACTAAACCCTCACCACACTTTGCCTAAGAAAGCAGAGTCAGAAAGTTCTATATACAATGATCTGAATACATTGTTCAATGTTGGGCTCACATGGCACGAAGGACAGTTATTATTTGGGGAGGGGGGTCCTCCTTGACAGAATGACCTTGTTTGATGCCCTTTGTGCCATTCACTCCTCCATTCTTGATCACCCAGTTGCATTCATCATTCTAATTAGGCAGCATCTTGCCAGCTCAATCAGCCTCAATTACTTTAGGCCTCATTAGTGACTGACATTCTGTAACAAGTGCATCTTTGAAGGAGCAAGGTCAGATAAAGAGTTGAGTACACAGAGAACAAGTACATTTATATCTATACAGGAAGCTTTTACTTTTGGCAAGACATTTTATAAGATATTCAAATTTTATGTCACTATCAGATTATAGCCTTCTGGTCAAAAACATTGCTCAGATTTAGCTCTCAAAAGTCTAAATCTCTGGTCAGAGAAATCAAAACAATGTTTAGGTTTATAGGTAACACTGGTCTATGATGAAAATTGATTCTTCTATGATGTTTACTTTTGTTCGATATAAGGCAATTTGAAAAAATAAAACAAAAAGAAGAAAATCTCCCTCAGAATTGATCAATGGGTAAGATTTTCACCATTTCTACTTACTCGAACCTAAAAAACACACACAGCACTATGAAATCACTATATTTGATAATTTTTATATAATGTCAATACCTGGAAAAATATTTATGATGTGCTATTATGTGAAAATCAAAGTTTTAATAATGAATGTGGCTGTGTAAAATATGGATACATATAGCCAAGTTCTAGAAAGCAATGTGAAAAAATGTTAAACTGGTAAAATTATTATCATTTTTACTCTGTTTTGGTTGTATAAGCTTAAAAATTTTTTTAATTTGTTTTTGTTTTCAAATGCGCTATACCAAAGTAAGAATTTTCTTGTTTTCTTTTTTTTAATTTTGAAATCCTGTAAAGAAACTGAAATTTGTTTCTTAAAGTGGAGTAAAGTTACAAAACACAACATAATATCATTTAATAATCTGTTAATAAATCCATAATATATGCCAGGCACCACTTATATGAATAAATATAAAACAAAAATCTTTGCTATCTAGGGTAACACAGACTGAAAGGGAAGACAGATATATAAACAAGCAATTATTTAAAGTGATATCTATAATAACATGTTAACAAAACACTGAGGTGGAGACATCTAACTGTCCAAGGTGACCACAGAAGAAGTGAGATTTATAGAAACTTTCAAAGATAAAGTGTTTAAAAAGTGGACATAAGGAGTGGGAAAGAATCAGGAAGAGTAACATTCCCATAGCATAGGAAGAAGAGAGTAAGGAGGAGGAAGGCAAGGCAGACTATTGGCCCAGCTGGAGCAGTGAGGGGCAGAGTGGTTGGCCGGAAGCTTGGAACAGCAGCCAAGCATGAAGGACCTTGAGTGGGAGAGTGAAGCCTCCTGGGCTTTGCCCTTTATAGTAGACAACCTCATAAATTTTCTACAGAATCCAAGGTCTGAGGTTCTAATCTTTATTTCTCAAGCTGTCACTTGTCTTCTTTGCTTCATCTGCCATCGGCTACTAACCCCTTAGCTGTAGCCTAGATTTATGATTCTGACTTTGGGTCCAGATATTTTATTTCTTTCAAATACTTTGACTCAGGAATTAAACATTATAACTTGATCTTGACTCCCTTGATTCTGTTCCTGATGACTGTTATGCCTATAGTAGAGACCTCCCACTCCCAGTTTTTCTCTCTTCCTTAGGTCAGCTAGAATCTGATTTTCAGTTCACAAATGTTACAATGTCTTTACAGAAAATTATACTATTCAATGCTACTATACATAATTTAATTGGATTCAACATTTGTAAATAAAATCTAAAATATATTCCAACAATGAAATTAAATAATGCTCAAAAATCCTATTATGAATCCATTGCAGCAGTATCTCCACAAAGACACTGTTCAAACTTTCTTTTTCAACAATCGTAATTGTTTTGTTTTGTTGTTTTATGAAAAAGAGTCATCAGAAAAATTATTAATAAGCTTACAGTATATAACTGAAGTATATTGTCAAGTTGATAGAAAGATGTTTTTCTGAGAATAAATTCTAAATACGAAAATTTGTATAAACTTCAATGGTATTAAAAATTAAATGTACTTTCAGATTTTTCCAACATATGAGTCACAATATGCAATATGCACTCATAATTAGTAGAAAATTATTCTACAAGAATTTCACACACTTAAACAAATTCCCTATGACAAGATAGGCACATCAAAAACATGTTATTCTTGAATTTTGGTCAAGATAGTGGAATAGGTAAATGCTGTGCTTACCTCCTCCCATGACAACATTAAAATTACAACTAAATTATAGAACAACCAAACTGGAGAACCATCTGAAGACTAGCTGAACTCTTATAGAACTCCTATAACAAAGGATATAAAGAAGAAGCCACATCAAGACAGTAGGAGGGGTCAAGATATGAAATGGGCTGGCCTTATACCTGGGTTTGGCAGTTGAGCAATGGAAAGGATAGCTCAGCAGTGGAGGTTCTCCCTAAAGAGCAAAGGGTTCTTGCCCACAACAGGCTCCCCAGCCCAGGGTTCCAGTGCCAAGAAGTGGAGACCCCACAAAATTCTCGCTTGAAAATCAGTGGAGATTTCAACCATCCAGGTGAGATGAAGGCTGCTGGAAATTCAGATGTCTTCCTAAAGGGCCCACACACAGATTCACTTGCTCACAGTCACTCACCCTGGGCTCTGGCAGAGAGACAGATACTTGGGAAGTGCCAGAGACATACAGGGAAAGACCGCCTTGAATGACTTCAAGATGAGGGCTGAAGGAACAGCTGCCATTATCCCTGTGTTGAGTCCTCTTTCCTGCTTAAAGGTGGGTGCCAACTTTTCTGTGTTAAGCAGTCCCATACATAGCCAAAGCTGAATCTTCATTAACCTGGTAAACTCCATTCACTCCACCCTAGTGACTCCCTGGGACCCTGCCTCACCCAACTCACATACTGCCTGAGGATCTTTCAGCAGCTGACCCTTACAGGCAGCCAGCAGGCTGTCTCAGGCCTGGGTTGTTCTGGGCCACTCTGGGCCTTTTACAGATCTGCCCAGGTCAGTACTGGTGGCAGCCAGCCTCTGGAGCATGTCTTCTCTCACATGCCTCCAGGTCCAGCACAGGCAGCAACCAACAGCAGATTGCTTGGTAGCTTCCATAAAATCTACCAGGCTGGTCACAGAGAGCGGCTGACCTTGCCCTGCATGGGAGACCCTCCCAAGGGGCCCCAGAGCCAACACGCCCAGAGGCTGGCCTCAGACCACAACAGAGAACTACCTGAATACCTCACAAGTAGCACATCCAAAGGGTGATCTCAACAGGTACACAAGCCCTTGGGGGCAAATCCCACTCTGAAGGGTCAGCGCCCACACAGCAGTTTTATACTGTAGGTATGACCAGTCCTCACAGCCAGTAAGCCTGAGAGTCAATCCTACCCACTAGGGTGCCAACAGTAATCAAAATCCAATTACAACAGGAGGGCACATACAAGCCATGCAAGGCACACTACTGGAGCACACAGCACAGATGAGGGAGACTGCATCATTGTCACACAGGTCACTTACTATATAAGGCCACTTGGCCAAGACTAGGAGACTTAGCAGATCTACCTAATATTTAGAAACAAACACAGAGAGACAGCTAAAATGAGGAAACAAAGAAACATGTCCCAAATGAAAGAGCAGAAGAAAACACCAAAAAAAGAACTAAATGAGATGGAAACAAGCAGTCTTCTAAATACAGAGTCAAAACACTGGTTTTAAGGATGCTCAATAAACTTAGGGAAAGAATAGATGATCCTAGTGAGAATTTCAAAAAAGAGTTAGAAAGCATAAAAAAGGACATAGAAACTATAAAAAAGAACTAGCCAGAAATGAAGAATATAATAACTGGAATGAAGAATACTTTAGAGAGAATCAATTAGATGAAGCAGAGGACTGAATCAGTGATTTGGAAGACAAGGTAAGAGAGAATACCCAATTGGAACAGCAAAAAAGAAGATTTAAAAAAAATGAAGATAGTTTAAAGCAGGGGTTCTAAACCCTTTGGCTATGGACTGGTAGTGGTCTGTGGCCTATTAGGAACTGGGCTGCACAGCAAGAGGTAAACAGCAGGCAAGCAAGTGAAGCTTCATCTGTATTTGCAGCTGCTCCTCAGTGCTAGCATCACCGCCTCAGCTCCACTTCAGATCATCAGGCATTAGGTTCTCATAGGAGCACCAGTCTTTGGTGCCAAAATGTTGGCGATCACTGATTGAAGGCAGCTCTGGGACAACATTAAGTATACCAATAATTATATCGTAGAGATACCAGAAGGTAGAGAGAGAGAAGGGAACTGAGAACCTATTTGAAGAAATAGTGACTGAAAACTTTTCTAACCTGGTGAAAGCAATAGACATACAAGTTCAGGAAGCACAGAGGGTCCCAAACAAAATAAATCCAAAGAGGCCCACACCAAGACACATTGTAATTAAAAGAGCAAAGGTTAAAGACAGAGATAATCCTAAAAGCAACAAGAGAAAAGCAGCTAGATACTTACAAGGGAGCTCCCATAAGACAGTCAGCTCATTTCTCAACAAAAATTTCACAGGCCAGAAGAGATCGACGCTAAATATTTAAGGTGATGAAAAGCAAGAACCTATAACCAAGACATTTCTACCTAGCAAGTCTATCATTTAATACTGAAGGAGAGATAAAGAGTGTCCCAGACCAAATAAACAAACAAACAAATAAATAATCTAAAGAAATGTATTACCACCAAGCCAGTATTACAAGAAATGTTAACGGAATTTCTTTAGGAAAAAGAAGGGGAGAAAAATATAAATTCGAATAATAAAATGGCAATAACTATGTATCTATCAATAATCGCTCTAAATGTAAATTAATTAAATGCTCCAATCAAAAGACATAGGGTAGCCAAATGAATGAGAAAACAGGACCTTTACATAGACTGCCCAGAAGAAACCCACTTCAGATTGAAAATAAAAGGGTAGAAAAAGATATTTCATACAAATGGAAATGAAAAAAAAAAAGCTGAAGTAGCAATACTTATATCAGACAAAATAAACTTTAAAACAAAGGCGATAATAAGAGACAAAAAAGGACATTACATAATGATAAATGGATCAATCCAACAAGATATAACCCTCATAAACATTTATGAACCCAATATAGGAGCTCTGAAATATATAAAGCAAATATTGATCAACATAAAAGGAGAGATTGACAGTAATACAGTCACAGTAGAGGACTTTAACACCCCATTGACACAAATGGACAGAAAATCAAAAAGAAACAGCAACTTTAAATGATACACTAAACCAGATGGATTTAATTCATATTTTTAGAGCGTTTTACCCCAAAGCAGCAGAATATACATTTTTCTGACATACACCTGAAACATTTTCCAAGATAGACCATGTTAGGCCACAAAACTAGCCTCAGTAAATTTAGGAACATTGAAATCATATCAAGTGTCTTCTCTGACCACAATAATATAAAACTAGAAATCAATTACAAGAAAAAAAACTGAAAGACTCACAAACACATGGAAGCTAAATAACATGCTAATAAACAATAAATGGGTTAACAATGAGATCAAGGAAGAAATCAAAAGATACCTTGAGACAAATGAAAATGAAAAAACAACGATCCAAAATTTATGAGACATAGTAAAAGTAGTTCTAAGAGAGAAATTCATAGCAATACAGCCCTATCTCAAGAAACAAGAATAATTTCAAATAAACAATCTAACCTTACATATAAAGGAACTAGAAAAAGAAGAGCAAACAAAGCCCAAAATGAGTAGAAGAAAGGAAATAATAAAGATCAGAGTGAAAATGAATGAAATAGAGTCTAAAAAAAAAAAAATACAAAAGATCAATGAAACCAAGAGTTGGTTCTTTGAAAAGATAAACAAAATTAATAAATCTTTAACCAGATTCATCAAGAAAAAGAGACTATCTGAATAAATAAAATCTGAAATGGAAGGGAAGTGACAACAACAGAAAAATACAAAGAATTATAATATATATATTATATATTATATATTAATATTATATATATGTATAATGTATATACATACTACGAGCAATTGTGTGCCAACAAATTGGACAATCTGGAAAAAATGGGTAAATTTCTGGAAACATACAATTTTCCAAGACTGAGTCAAGAAGAAACAGAAAATCTGAACTGATCTATTACTACAAACAAAATCAAGTCAGTAATCAAAAACTTCTAACTAACAAAAGTCATTAACCGGATGGCTTCACAGATGAATTTTATCAAACATTCAAAGAATAATTAACACCTAGTCTTCTTAAACTATTCCAAAAACCTCAAAAGAAATAAAGGCTCCCTGACTTTTTTTTTACAAGGCCACCATTTTCCTGATTCTAAAAACAAAGACAATTACAAAAAAAGAAAACTATAGGCCAATATTTGTGTTGCACAAAGATGCAAAAATTCTCAAAAAAATATTAGCAAAGCAGATCCTGTAATACATTAAAAAAGTCATATACCATAATCAAGTTGGATTTATTCCTGGGATGCAAGGTAGGTTCAATATCCACAAATCAATTAATGTGATACACCACATAAATCTAAAAATAAAAATTATATAATTATATTAGATGCAGAAAAAGCATTTGACAAAATCCAGCATCTATTTATGATAAAAACTCTCAACAGTGTGGGAATAGAAAGAACATATCTCAACATAATGAAGGTCATATATGACAAACCCACAGCTAATGTCATGCTCAATAGTGAAAATTCAAAGGCTTTTTCTTTAAGATTAGGAACAAGACAAGGATGTACACTTTCACTACTTTTCTTCACCATAGTATTGGAAGTCTTAGCCACAGAAATCAAACAAGAAAAAGAGATAAAAGATATCCAAATGGAAAGGAAAAAGTAAAACTGTCATATGTACAGATGACATAATACTATATAGAGAGAACTCTAAAGATTCCACACAAAAAAAAAAAGCTATGACAATTAGTAAATTCAGTAAAGTAGCAGGATACAAATTAATATTTAGAAACTGGTTGCATTTTTATACAGCAATAATGAACTATCAGAAAGAGAGATTAAAAAAACAATCCCACTTCAAATGCATCAAAAAAATAAATAAAATACCTAAAAATAAATTTAACCAAGGAGGTAAAAGACCTGTATTTGCAAAATTATAGACACTGAAGAAATTAAAGAAGATACAAATAAATGGAATCATATAGTATGCTCACAGATAGGAAGAATTAATGTTGTTAAAATGTTCATACTACCTAAAACAATCTATATAGTCAGTTCAATTCCTATCAAAACACCAATGGCATTTTTCACAGAGCTAAAATGAATAATCCAAAAATTTTTATGGAAACATAAAAGAACCCAAATAGCCACGGCAAACTTGAGAAAGAAGAATAAAGTTGGAGATATTATGCTATCCTATATCTAACTATACTACAAGGCTATAGTAACCAAAACAACATGGTACTGGCATAAAAAGAGATGCATAAACTAATGGAACATAATAATGAGCCCAGAATAAATCCACACCTACATGGTCATTTAAACTATTACAAAGGAAGCAAGAATATATAATGGGATAAAAATAGTCTATTCAATAAATGGTGTTGGGAATATCGAACAGATAAATGCAAAAAAAATTTTTTAACTGAACCATCTTCTTACACCATATACATAAATAAACTCGAAATGGATTAAAGACTTGAATATAAGACCCAAAATCATAAAATTCCTAGAAGAAAATATTGGCAGTGAACTCTCTGACATTCTTCTTAGTAATATTTTTTCTGATATATCTCCTTGGGCAATTGAAACATAAGAAAAAATTAACAAATGAGACTATATCAATCTAAAATGATTTTGCACAGCAAAGGAAAGTATCAGCAAAACGAAAAGACTATCTACTGAATGGGGGTAGATATTTACCAATGACAGATCCAATAAGAGGTTAATATCCAAAAATTTATAAAGACTCATATAACTCAACACCAATAAAACAAACACTCCAATTAAAAAATGGGCAAAGGACCTGAATAAACATTCCTTCAAAGAGGACATACAGATGGCCAATGACATATGAAAAGATGCTTAATATCACTTAGCATCAGAGAAATGCAATTAAAACCACAATAAGATATCACTTCATACTTTTCAGAATGGTTATCAATAGTAAATCAAAAACAACAAGTGTTGGTAAGGATGTAGAGAAAAGGGACCCCTTATGCATTATTGGTGGGACTGCAAATTGGTATGGCCAATATGGAAAACAGTTTGGAATTTCCTCAAAAAATTAAAAATAAAACTACCTTATGACCCAGCAATTCTACTTCTAGGTATATATCCAAAGAAATCCAAACAAAAATTTGAAAAGATAAATGAACCCCTATGTTCACTGCAGGACTAATTACAATAGCCAAGGTATGGAAGCAACCTAAGTGCCCACTAATAGACTATTAGATAAAGAAGATGTGGTACATATATACAATAGAATATTACTTGGCAATTAAAAAAATGAAATTCTACAATTTGCAACAACATGGATGGACCTAGAGGGTCTTATGCTAAGTGAAATAAGTCAGGCAGAGAAGGAAAAATACAATATGATCTCAATTATATGTGGAATATATAGAACTAAATAAAAGAACACACAAAACAGAAATAGATTCATAAATATAAAGAACAAACTGATAATTGCCAGATGGGAGGGGGTTTGGGGAAGTTGGGTGAAAAATGTGAAGTGATTAAGAAGTACAATTGGTAGTTATAAAATAGTCACAGAGATATGAAGTACAGCATATGGAAGATAGTCAGTTCTTAATATTATAATAACTATAGTGCCAGGTGGATACTAAGCTAATCGAGGGGGATCACTTCATAAATTATATAAATATCTAACTACTATTTTGTACACCTGAAACTAATACACAATTATATTAAATGTCAACTCTAATTGAAAATAAAAATTTTCTAAAAATTATATTATATAGGTACCTAACTAATACTCTGTTGTTTTCCTTTCATCTACTGAATAAAATCAAAACTCCTCATATTGAATTTTAGTATAACAATGTTCATTGCAATGTTTTCACAATAGAAAAAAGATAGAAACAACCTAAAAGTCTAAAAACATAAATGGATATACAAAATGTATTAAATATATATGTATATTTATTTGTTGCTTACTCAGCCATAAAAAGGAGAATTAACTTCTAATAAATGTTACAACATAGATTAACTTTGAAAACATAGTAAGTGAAATAAGTCACAAACCAAAGGACAAGTATTGCATGTCTTTATTTATATGAAATATCTAGAATAGGCAAATTTACAGAGAAAGAAAGTAGATGCAGAGAGGGGAAAGGAAATAATTGCTTAAATATTCTTTCTGTTGAAGTGATAAAAATGTTTTGGAAATAGTGATGATGGTTATACAATTTCGTGAATGTAATTAATGTCACTGAATTATACAACTAAACATAGTTAAAAAGCAAAAATTACATATACATACACATACATATATAATGACCTAATCTTAAAAGTTAATAATGTAACATACCAAAAACTACTTAAATATATACTTTTAATGGGTAGTTTGTTTGGTATTGTATGGCAAATTATATGGTAAAATGTGTCTCAATAAAACTTTTTTAACACTTAAAAAAATAAAATTAAAGATATGTTAGCCTTTTCAACTATCAAAAACAAGACATTCCATGTATGAAAAACAACTTCAAAGTATTAAGTTTAATGGACTAAATAATATTAGTTCAGTTTAATATTTAACCTATCGTACTTGGAAAATTAAGCAAGAAAATATGTTGCTAGGTAGTTCATATTTGTCAAACAGATAAGCAGGCTACTTGGTTATATCATTACACTGCAAAAAGTAGAGTATTCTTACAGGTAATATAAATTTTGTTCTTTTTTATCTCTACCAATCAATCCATGAGTAAGATCTGGTGCTAGTGAAAGAGAACTCTGCACTTCTCCTCATTTCTCTAAATTCTTAATCTGCTCTGAGAAACTATTGTTTTAATTGCTTCCATTGTTTTTCACCTTCAGCAAGGCCTATGAAGCTTAGCTACATTTCCCCTAAGCTCTTGCTAACCATTACTCAATTTCCATCCTTCATAAGATGACAGTCATTTCTTTCCTGCTGCCATGAATTGATTAATGTGACACCCATTCTTAACCTGTGCTTCTAAAAGCACTTGATGTGTGTTACCTAGTAAACATCAGATAAAAGCCTACCACACAGTTCATTTGCAACACTACGTTTGGTCCTGGCTGAGAAAATACACTGGAACAGATCCAGCAGTGTGTATAAATCAATTCTGTTCACACCCCTAAAAAGCTGCCTATACCTGCCAGCTTGAGCTTTTGGCAGATTGAAGGCTGTGTGTGAAAACTTCTGTAGTAGTTTGCACCATTCCTAAAAGATATGAAGAGAATTATAGCAAAGAATGGTGAAATACATTTCAGCTTCAAGCACTACTGCTTAGGCTAACGTCTTTCTTTTTAACAGGGATCCAATAACAGCTTAAAAGACCACATAGAGAAGTTTGGATCTGTGACAGGGCTTTAATTTATGTATTTTTTTGTGTGTGTGCTTAATAGGTTGTACTTTGTTTTTACCTATAGAAAATTGCATAACTCTTTCTACATATGTCAAAGATTAAAGTACAGAGTGAGAATACAAATTTTATGAAACATGAATTACTATACACAAGCTGAAATATTTGACAGTTCACATGCCATCTCTCATGTGTTACTTCTAGAAATAGAGAATAGCTGATATCAAAATATTCTTGGGTTATTATGAAGCATTTATATATTTGGAAAATCTTCTTTTGTCCATATTTCTGAAAAAAAGTACTATTATAAATTTTAAGATAATTTCAGTTCATTGACCAAAAAATACTTAGCACCAAAAGTCGATAATCTTCATAGGTATCATTAGAGCTCCCAAAGAATCTTTGAGGTAATACCACTATTGTTGCTTATGTACTGTAAATTCTTTTCTCAGATGTGATTTAAACAACTTTCAATATATCTTTATTCTTGAAAGAACAAGTGTATCACTATCAACAAAACTAAAATAAAGTCTAATGTGTATTTATCTCATAATCCAGAAATCTAAGAGACGGTAATTCAGTGTGGAAGGCAAATAACCCAAATGCAGAGTTGCCAAATGGATTTCATCTTGCATGCCAACTATCGTCAGCTATTTACAGCTCTCTGGAGCAGCATGTGGAGCAGGATCCTCAGGCCTTAACTAGGTTCAGCTTTAAAAAGCCTTGACTAGTTACTGATGTCTGACAGTAGTCTGGATAGGATAGTTGTCGAAAGTCTCCTGTCTACACATTTTTAAAAGAATATATTTTCATAGACTGAAGTGAAATAAAAGTATGATGGAGATCAGAGACTAACAAAATAGTAAACAAATCTGAAAATGTTATCACATGTACTTTTCAATTTAAAAAAATCTATTAAGAACACTGGCCACATGGAAATGAAAGAAAAGTTAGACAAATGTCCAGAAGACATCTTATAAGAAAATAGCTTTTCTTATAAAATTGCAAGGTAATCTCAGAGTTCATCCCCTAATTAAGCCCCAGAAATTGAAAATCTTTTGCCCTATTATAAATGTCTGTGTCATGATTAATCAGCTGATACTAAAGTCAACCCTCAAATGTTCAATAGTCATCTGTCGATTGAAGGGTGTGGGAGGTGCCCGAGAATATTTGATTGACTAGCTCTGCCAAAGAGGGCAATATTAAAGGCTACTTTTTAATCATGATCTATTATAAAGTCAACCAGATAGGAAATATAACCAGTGTTATCTAAAAGTACAAAATCATGTTCCTGAATTCTTGAAACAGAAAGTGACTAAGCAAAGTTTATTTTAATTTGGATCAAATGTTACTTCAATTTTGGAAGCAGTAGCAAGAATAATTAGTCTGGGAAATTTTAGAGTCCTGAGACAAACACCAGGGAAATCTTGGCCAATCTATTTTGGGCTGTAATTCTATTCTCTGTAACCCAGAGAACACCACTGTATTAGTCAGAGAAACAGAATCAATAAAAAGTGTGTGTATATATGTATCTATATAAACACACGCTACATGTGTGTATACCTATATAGAAAATAAAGATATAAAGATATTTCTTTTAGGAAATTGGCTTATGTGATTATAGAGGCTGGCAAGTCCAAAATCTATAGGGTGGGGTATCAGGCTAGAGATCCAGGAAGATTATTAAAGTTCAAAAGCCCTTTGCTGCAGAATTTCCACTTGCTTGGAGGAGGTTGTGTTTTATCCAGTCAGACATTCAATTGACTGGATAAGGCTCACCACATTGTTCAGGGTCATCCACTTTACTCGAAAACCACCAGTATAAATGTTTATCTAATCTAAAAGTACCCTTACAAAAAACATCTAAAATAATGTTTGAACACATATCTGGGCTCTGTGGCCCAGCAAAGTTGGCACAAAATCAACCACCATAACCACCAATCAGAGGTCAAAAACAGCAGAAGTCCAAAGATAGATATTTTCCTACTGCATGAAGGCATCATAGAAGCTCAGAAGTTATCATCACCTTTGCTCAAGGATTCAATTAAGTTTTTCAACAATTTACTGTACATTATGACAGACTGTTTTTCATAATGTGCTGCAACAACATCTTCCACCCCTCACACTCTTCTGCAATGTGACCTTGACATTTCTCCGTGATTGGGAGAGGTCTAATTGCCTTCTCTCTGAATGTGATCTGTCCAGTGATTAAATTATAACAAATAGAATTCAGTAGCAATGACACTTGCATGACTTCTGAAGGTAGGTCTGAAAAAACCATGGCCTCCTACCTTAGTCATTTGAACACTCACTCTCACAGTTATGCTTTGAGAAGCCAAAGACACATAGATAGAACAAATAGGGGCTCAAGTCTGTAGTCACAGCTAAGCGCATACTTTGAGTCATTCTAGCTCAGATATGAGAGACATGAATGCAATTACCTCTGATAATTTCAATCTCCAGTCATTCCAGACAGCCATAGGTATGTTTCCAATAGAGGCCTTGGATAACGTGTAGCAGAGAGAAGCTGTCCACGTTATGATCTCTATCAAATTCCTAACTGCACAATATGTGAGCATAATAAAATAGTTGTTGTTTTATGCTACTGAATTTGGGGTGGTTTGTTAAGTAGATAACCAAACCAAGTGACTACTTACTGTATGTAAGTAATATACTAAGCACCATGAGTGATAGAATATAAAAGAAAATAAAATAATTTATATTTTATCTAGGAGTTGAAAATATAGAGACATGAAGTAAAAGTTTGGGAATAAAATAAAAAAATCTTTTTTATTCTAAGAACAGAGAAGTTCCTAAGCCTTAAAGGTATGTCATACTATTATTAATAAGTGACATATATAATATCAGTTTATCAGTAATGTTTTTAAACATAGTACTTTCTTTCAAAAAGTAAACATAAACACAGTTTATTTGATTTTCACATGTCTGATCACTGGCTGTGTATCTTCTCTGTCTCTTTGCAGTCCTCTTTAGCTAACATAAAAGTAACCCCAAATCTGTCAGAGGCAATGGCTACCACCAGCCACATTTCCTGAGGAGTAAATGGGAGAAGAATCAAAGAGATTTCTTCTTCCTTCTTCATGCCAGGGGAGGTGGGGGAGCAGGAGGCAATCAAGCAGAATATTTCAATAATTCATTTTTCTATTTCATGTCCTTCATCTCCTAATAGAATGGAATTTTTTAAAATCTGTACAGGGAGCACCTTATATTATAAATCTTGTTTCACTAGGTTATAAACTTCTAAATGACGGGAAGTCCGTCTTTTTTTCTCCCCATGTTTTGAATAGTGTCTTGTATCTTGACCTCTCAAATATTAAATCAGTCAAGTCTTGGAACAAAGAGTATTCAAAAATTCATTTTTTTCATAACATACAGGGTCTTTTGGCTTCCCAGTGAAGATAATGAAAGGTCTTAATCATATCATAGGTGCCAACTTTTTATTTTCCTGGCCAGTGCCCTGGTACTAAATCCAAATCAAAACCTTATTGCAGCAAAGTTAAGTTGCTAGGATGACCAGAGTAGCAGGTCATCCCAGCCATCTTCTCTCATCTCCCACAAAGTAGAAGATTGTTCCATAAACCATGTTCCTTGATGCTCATCCAATCCTATTTTAAGTGATGAAAGTAATGTCCTAATAGTCTTTTATTTAAGAAATATTTTATGATCTTCAGTCTATACTTTCAAAGTCTAAAAGACAGTACTCAGACAACTCTGACTAAAACTTGAAGGCCTGTAAATTGCAAATGCAGGGTCAGAACTTATTAAGGTAAATGAAGCAGTTTGGTCACTATTAGTCATGGAGCCAAACACATACCAGGAGGACAACCCTGCCACTAAGATAGGTGTCTAGATAATCACCTGACCTTCCTCTAAGATCTAAGAGCAACTTTTCTTGCAGGCACATAGGAAAGTATCTAATCAGAAGTCTCTTAACTACAACTGAAAAATTGTATACATGTATGTATATGTACATACACTTTTATTTATCATTTTTAAGAAACAGAAGAAATGGGAATATGTATGTATATAATACAAGAAAAAATAGTGAAAATAAGATATACAACTTTAATGGTATCATATAGTAATATATCTAGTTTAGACAAATTAATTGCGTGTATACATGTAAAAAATAAAATGTTAAGTCTGAACTAAGATGAGTATGTGATATGCAAGATCATGTCTGAAAATGTTCAAAATTATAGTCTTAACATTTAAATGTTAGTTAATAGGTACTTTCAACATAAAAGTTTTCACATAAAAAAAGCATTTGAACAAGCTGGGCTTTCTAAGTAATTTGCAGCATTTATTTTAAAATGAAAATCGAGGCCCTTTGTTTAAAAATTAGGAAAAAAAGCTTTTTCATTTTTTCCAGTTTCTCTTTCAACCTGTCATGATGTCTTTTACTTGATAATTTATTTCTATTTATTAACATGTAAATAAATAGTTTAATATAAAATTTGTAAAAGCACATTTATTTATCTACTAATTAATTAAATGTCACATACCCCCAGGAATGCGGATGCTTCCAGACCCTTAAAAGCACCAAATACCTCCTACCGTGATTCCATCCCTTTCTACACCGACTTTGGCCCCCAACTAGTGTGGAAGGTAGCAAAGAATCCATCCTGATGAGATTCAGTCCTTGGGTATATATCCTTTTGTCCTTTTCACTTATAAAACACAAATTCAAGTATATAATTATTAATAATTTTGAAATTGATTCTAGAGCAACAAACTCTAAGTGTAGGGTCCTTCTGAGTATGGGGCCTTGTGTGACTGTGTTGGTTACACGCTCATGAAGCAGGCCTTATCAACAGGCAACATTTAGAAGATATATCCTTTACATTTATGATATTTTAATATAGTTTAATATTATGCTTCAGTTCTAGGGGTAAAGTTTTCTCTTTCTTATAGTTTAGAGAGGTTTTTCTCTATTTTAAAATTTTGAGTTTTTTCAAATTTGAATTTGGGGAGATTTTCTCTTTTACAATAAACTTTTTAAAAATAAAAGGACATGATGGCTTTATAATGGGTCAACTTGTCTAGGTTGAATCTAACTTCCTTTCATGTATGCTTCTGGTTATAGTGGGCCATTGGAGAACTAGATGGGAGATTTGGATGGCACATTTTTGAGCTCATAAACATTGTTGCTTATCTGTGATTCATGTTGTTGGCACAAGGCAATGGCCAGCCTACAACTGACTTAAAGCTTCAGAATAAGGCACACCACAAAAAACATACGAAGACTGCTTAATCAGTCCTTACAATTGTATAAGGTCAAATCCCTATAATAAATCATGCATATATACATATACAATTTCTGTCCACAAAAATTACATTTGTATATATTTATATACAATTATACATGTGTATGTGTATATATTCTGTATCTCTGATAGAATCCTGACTAATGCAAGAGTTTATTAACAAAACAGGAAACATTCTCTGATTTATAAGATAAATATTTTTCCTAGGAAATACAGAGCTTGTTTATAAATGCTAAGATAATTTTAAATAAAATTTGAAAAGTGTCTTGTTTCTTATTATTTAGGCAGTCTTCATTTCTCCAGTCTTTAAGACCAGATGATTCTTAGCATCCCATCTGTGTTGGCCTCCTCTAACCTTCCTCTTCAATTTCAACTCACATGAACTCGCTATGTGCTAGCCATACTCAGAATCCTGCTCTGCACACACCCACAAGTCTGTGACCAAGAAACTTTATCTCCAGCCATCACAACAAATACTTTTACAGTAGCATTCCCAAGCGACACATGTTTATGATATCTTCAGTGTCAAATTTTATAAATATGAAGAGTTTGTCTCATATGGCATTTGCTTTTTAATTTATTATTGTTTTTTGCATTTTAACAAAGTTACAGGTTTACTTTGAAATTTCAAATTTATTTGCAAATGAGAAGCTTCCTTGTCATTTATAATGTTTTTCCTCAAATTGTCTGGGCCTTAAGGCTTTTTTTGTGTGAAGTCCAGGGGTCTCATACTCTTGAAAATAGTCCCTAGAACTTTAGGGGACATCTATTCTTTTCCTCTTGATTAACATGTAAATTAAATATGTATAGTTTAGTGGTATAAGCTCTCAATATCTGTATATAAAACGTACTTTCATTTTCTAGATCTTTTGGCTCCATCTCAAGTTTCAGAAATTTCTGCCCCTGAGTTTACTACGACCATTTTGAATGTTGAATTGCTAGCTTATCTGTATCTTAAAATACTCCACAAAAGTACTGATACAAAAAAAAAAGAAAGAAAAACATATGTGATGAAAGATAACTAAGAATAAATTTCAGTGACCAAAATATATACCAAAAAAAAATTGTAGAGGTCCATGAAAAGAAGTGGGAAAAACACAAGCATTCAAACAATAAAAATACTCATAATGCTACACTCCAATATAAAATTTACTTTGAGTTTCTTGTATGTCAGAGTTTAAAGTGAAAACAAAGTATACTTTGCAATAATTCTAATTTTGCATATCTACATACATACATATACACAGGTTATGAGTAAAATTAAAACATTTATTAAACAATTGCTCTTAAACTTTGTGTATAATTTTAGGGGTCTGGTACGATGAATACATTTTTCAAAATATAGTACATTTAGAAGCTATTTCTAGTAGCTTTCTTCAAAGAAAGCATAGCATCAAAACATATCTCATTGAAAACAAGTCTTCAAGAAACCGAAAGTAGGCTACAATTTCCATGTAGTAAATCACTGAGTTTATAGACAACCATGCTTATTTACCAAATGGGGAGTATGTAAGTATTTTATTAAAGAATTGATGGGAAATGAAATATTTCATGATCTGTAAATGAAAAAAAAAGATGGAGGTGATTGCATACACTTGAAGTTCAACATTTATAAGACATCTCAAATTCAAATTTGTTGCTAACATCTACCTTCAAGCAATTCCATCAGGTAACTAATACATAGAGGGCTCTGTCAGTCATCCAACCTGTATGTAAACTAAAGCTGGTTAATTAGGCAAAAATCATAATGGAAGCAATTTTGTAAAGATGTATCCAAAATATTTGTAGCTGTAGATTCTTCGAGTTCTACTTCCATTTAGAAACTGAAGCTTAAATATTTTCCAATTAGAAAAATTTTATTTTAAATCTTTGAAGAAGAGTTATGATCATCCTGGGGTAGACTCTCATCACCATAATTAGATCCATTTCAAATATATTTTTTTCCGAACATGAAAATTTAAATTTTTTGTAACCCTCAATTATTTCTCAAAACTTCAATTATAAATGTCTGTTTAAAACATAAAGTGTTTCTTAAATATCTTCTCCAATGTTTATGTGTAGGAATATTTTCCCTGCTACACTGTCACACTTCATTTAGGTACTATCATTGCATTTCGAGATCACTGAGCTTTTATAATTCAAAACATGGTCTTTGCGCCCCTGCACTGAACACTAAGCAAGACAGAGCTTGCAAAATCAGTTTTCACTCCATTAAAGTGAGTTCTGTGAAAGGTACTTTCCTGATCCTTTGAATTTTGCTTATTCATTTGTTAATGATAATGCATGTTTCACACTCTATATCCAGGGTTGCCTCCTCTGACACTGGTAAGTCAGAAAAAGGCTGGCTACATAAAGGAACCTAGACATTCTCTGATATACTCTGTAAGAAAAACACAAATGTGCATTAATCAGGAAAAGACTTTGCTAAAAATACTTAGTCATTTTTAGACTATAACATCACTTTTGTCACTTGGAAATTATTCATTTCTTAATTCTGTTACTTTTTTTAAAAGTTTGCATTTTGATGATATGTACCGAGGAGAAAATATATAAAGCGTATATATATAAATATATCTATTCATGAGGATCTAGCATATAATTTTGACTTTATAGTCTCAACTTGTATGTAACGTTTAGACAAAATAAGACTGTTTTTGGGCCACGATTAAGAAAAAGGCCATTTGAGGAAAGAACAAAACAATTTATAATTGCACAAGGGATTTTGAAAGAAATTCAGTTTTTATTTTACTATTTATTTAATATTGACTGAATACTAAATAATCTTGAGTGACACATTTTAGGTATCTAAAAACATACTATTATTACATATGGAGAGATATGGTCTTTACCACTCAGGGAGCTTAAAATCTAGTATCAGAGATAAGAAAATTACACATAACAAGTAATCTAGTAATATAGACATATTAACACTTATTATCAGATAATGTATATAAAACCAAGGTTTCCAAGGATCAGTACAGTCTGAGCAGCTCAATCTTGGATCATAAGCTATGCCAAGTCCTTTGTTCATTCTTGGTAGTTCAATGGGATTTCAAGTAGCCAACTACACTGAGGATAGTTTGAGGAGTAAGATCTCTCTTCTTTCCCTCATATATCAACTCCTCTACTTTCCACACCCATAATGGATGGCAAACTTTGATTCCCTGGGTAATAAATAAAAATAATGAATTTTCAGCCACATAGGCATCTAGCTGAGCACTGAAGGAAGAGTAGAATGAAGATGGAAGAGGATATTCTCTGAAGAGCGAATGGTATGAATATAGCTCAAAATCTGCATTTGCAAGCCCTTGAGGAGAGACTAAGATTAGACCTATCTAGTAAAAGGAAAAGATTCACATAAAAGGGGAAGAGGAGAAAACATTGGAATGGTAGGTTAGAGCCAGGTTATGGAGGGTTATGAATATAGACTAAGGAGTTTAGTAGCTATTAAAGATTTATTTAAAAATATATGTATGAGGACAAATTGGAAAAGAAAAAGATTGGAAGCTAGAAAACTAGTTAAGAAGTCATTGCAGAAGTTCAAATAGAAGTTGCTGATAATGTAAACTAAACTAGGCAGATTACTACAGATGTAAACATATAGCTGTGGGAATTACTGAAAGGAAAGTCTAAATAGGAGCCTTTTGGAAGATCTAATTATGAAGAGTTAAAGAGAAGAATAAAAAAATATACCTCCTGAATTTTGAGATTGAATAGCTAAATGCTGCTAATACTGACAAAAAGTGGAAAGTCAATGAGAAGACTCAATTTTCCCAAGAGCAAACTGGAATTTGATTTCCTTTGCATTCATAGTTTAAATTGAAGAAGCAAATTGATTTCTCAGGTCTAAGATATACATTTGTGACTCATATAGTAAGGAGTCATCATAAATGAAGCCATGAGACTTAATACCATTTGGAGAGAACAGATAGAGAAGAATAGTTTCCAAGGTCTGAATCTAGGGCTATTTACTAAATTTAACTGGCAACCAGAGGTTATTACATAATATGTATGTATATGTGTGTGTGTGTGTGTGCGTGAAGTCTTATAATTTTTACTATTATCTATTCCTAGGAAACTCATCATGAATGTAAACTTCCATAACAACTGGAAATAATATACTTGACCAGGAACTCAACATTAAACATATCAAGTACATAATATATAATAAAAGCAATGAAACAGGAACCATAATTATTTTAAATATAAAAGTTTTTTAAGTCATAAAATATTAGCTGGAAGATTATTAAAATAATATGATCCAAATTCTTCTTTTGTAAATGAGAAAACTGAACTCCCACAGGTAGATTGTTTCCAAAGATAACCTCAATGATCCTATTCATTTCACATGTCCTTTGCAATTTGCCACTCCTATCAAAAGACAGAGTGCAATTTCCTTCTTCCTGATTTTGGCTGCCTGTGAAATATTTTGACCAATAGTATGTTGTGGAAGTATTGCAGAGAACTTACTAGACGTAGGCTTTAAGAAATCTTGAATCATTTATTTATGCTCTTGAGACCCAGCCACCATGTTTTAAGAAAGCTGGTCTACCCATTTGGAGGAAAATCATACTTTTTTGCTGATAGCCAGTACCAACAGCCAGCATATGAATGAGAGCATCTTGGACATTCTCAGCTAAGATCCCAACTAACTACAGCTGTTCAAGTGAGCCCAGCAGAAGAAGAAACACTATGCTATGCACAGGCTACAACTGTGTAAGAGAAATAATCAATAGTTGTTTTAAGTCACTAAGTTTTTGAATGGCTTGTTATGTATTATTAGATAACTAATACAAACCCAGAGACATTGACATATTTGTTGTTGTTGGAGCCATTATTAAACCCATTCCACCTGACTCTTTCCACTGATCCACATTATCCTAAGAAATCCATAATGTATTCTAACTTCACAGGGACTGCAGATACTAATAAACATACCTTATTTATTAAAATACAAGCTAACAATTTTATAAATGACAGATCCAAAACAAATACGGCAGGTATACTCAGGATAAAATTTCTAATGTTGCATGTTTTCTTAAAATCCAGACAGTTCTACATATCTATGTAGTCTATGGTCTATGTCTCTTTAATAACCTAATTAGGAAGTTTGAACTGATATCTTCCTTTATTATTGATAAATCTTTCTTTAGCAAAAATGCATACTTTTTAAAAATAATCTTTATGTCTCAATGTTTGAAGTCATTATGAAAGATTGTGAAGTTTAGAAAGAAAAAGTCTAGGTTTTCTAATACCATTTTTTATATTTTATTTTATGTACTTTCCAGCCTCTTGTTTCCTTTTCACTTTTTTTTCTCCCTCTCCTCTTCACCTCTTCCCATATGAACTTCGAAGAAAAATAAAAGAGAAAATATGTTACAAAAGCACAGCTGGATGAATGTGTTTAGCAGCCAAGTACATTAGACATTGTATTCTCAGCCTGAGAAAGACAGAAAGAGTATGTTATAGAAAACACTTAGGCTTTAATTCTGTCCAAACTCCATCTAATTGTCTTCTTCCTGCTTCCTACTGCCCTTTGAAACCCTCTGCCAAAAAGTATTCTTTTATGGCAAGTGAGTAAGTAAAGTTGTCCATAAGTGAAGCGTTGATCTAAAAGATACCACTAAACTATGGAGAGCCAGACCTTGTCTCAGTCATCACAGTATTATGTTAGTTTTATTCATTTAGAAGCTCAGTGTACACCTAAACTGAAGATAAGTAACTTTCTGACTGAACTCATCTTTGCCCATAACCTCAATTTTCTCTATAAATGTGTATGAGGAGCGGGTGGGAAAAGGAGGAAAGTGATAGATTTTTAATCTTGTCCATAATAGAGTGCTTCAGAAGATTTAAATTTTACTTTTATGATGAGACGTCACACAACGACATGCCAATAGGCGAAAGATCTGTATTATTCACAACTCCAAAGGTTGCCACATAAGGCCACAGTGTTTTAGCCTCTGTCACTGCCATGTCCACAGGTGGGACAATTCCTGGTCTACTTTTTGTACTGTCAAAGCCATTCATCGCAAGGCTCTTATGGTGCCACCTCTGAGCGTCGACTGCACCATTTCCCCCAAGAAACCCCATTAAATCCTAGGTGTTAGAGCACCTACATTGTAGCAGCTGTTGGGCAGTAATTCTCAAACTCGGCTTTATGTCATCACTACTTGAGGCATTTCTAAAAATGATGTTTTGACCTCTACTTCACAATAAAATCGAAATCTCTCTGTGGAATGGGGCCTGGGATTTAAATGCATATATGGAATTGAGATTATGGCACTTAGGTGGCCCTGGAAGAAATTTCTAATTTCTCAGCTACCATCTGTGCCTTTCCCTAAGGTCCATAGGTGCGTTTTCATATTTTCTCTCCACCTTGCTAGAGCCAATAGAAATTGAGAGAGGGTCAAGGTGGAAGGAGGTGGCATGTACACCTTCTTATCATTTAAGTCTTTATGCTATAATTTCTACTCTTCTGTGTATATGTGTGTTGGGGTGAGGGAGTGTCAAGAAGGAATTCTTGGAATTTTCATGTCTGCCTCAGGGAGAGCACATTTCCCATGGCCCATCTCACCTGTGTACCAGGGAGCCTGAATTCCATAATTCTCAACCTAAGTCTCTTCTCATTCAAGCAGAATAAAGTTTCTCATAAACTGTCCATCATTGTCTTACTTACCAAGACTGACGCCATGCTAAATTTCAAAAGAAGCCTGTATCCTCATCCACCAAGAAACTCTCGGGATTGATTCCTCTAAAACCCAAAACCATGTTCTTTTCTTCTCATCATAGTCTCTCCAGTCTTCTTTCTTATATTAGACCATTTTTTTAAAAGACAAAAACCCAATACAAGAACATTTAAACCTTTCATATGTGGTGAGTTCTGAAGATACAGTGCTAACAAAATAGACATAGGCCCTGTTGACTGTGTAGAGGATATTAACCTCAATCCACAAATTCTGATATATAAAAAAAATACAACTTCACTGTTCTATAATTTGGTGTCTATATATTTTATGTCCGGTTGCTCCAAGCATGAAGCTTGGCTTTTCATCTTATTAATGGGGTCAGTTAGAGAGCATAAGTTTTGAACTTTGATGAAGTCAAATATATTGATTTTCCCTTTTACAGTTCTATGCTGTCAGTGTCTAGTCTAAAAATTTTTTGCCTACCCTTAGACCTAGAAGATTTTCTTCTGTTTTTTTCTAAAAGTCTTACTGTTTTACATATTACTCTCTGATGCGTTTTGAAGTGTTTTTTTCTATAATATGTAAGATTTAGTTTAAGGTTTGCTTATTCATTAGAAATTGTTTATACAACACAGAACTAATATCTAGAATATATAAAGAATTTTCAAAACATAATAGTAAAAATATTGAGCAATCCAATTAGAAAATGAGCAAAAGATATGAACAGACATTTCACTGAGAAAGATATACAGATGGTAAATAAGTACATAAACAGATACTAAAAATCACTAGCCACTAGAAAAATGCAATCTAAGACCAGAATGAGATATCACTACCCACCTATGTTATTTTAAGTTGACATAAAAAATATAAGTAGTTGCATAGAATATGCTTTTTATATATATTTTAAAAATCTATATTTTAACATAAAATTATTATATTATCTAATGAAATATAATAATATAAATATAATATCATAATCATTTAATACCCACCATTATTTACTTAAAATGTAGGAAAGCTCTTTTTTTAACCCATGAAAATTTAATATCTTTCCTTTTTCCATTCTAATTCATATTTCTACTCAGCTTCCCCTCAAAAATCTATCCAATTATATTTTATGGTTAAAAATATAGTGTGTGTGTGTGTGTGTGTGTGTGTGTATACATCTATATATTCACACATATATACACATATATACACCTATATATACACACACATATATATACACATACATACAGTAGAATATTACCCAACAACGAAATGAATGAATCTTGTTATTTGGAATAATATGGATAGGCTGAGAGAGTACTATGCTAAGTGAAATAAGTCAGATAGAGAAAGATCAATACAACATGATTTTACTTATATGTGAAATCTAAAAAAAAAAAAGAAACAAAAACAAACAAAAAATTAAAATAAAACATTCTCGATACAGAGAACAAATGCATGATTGCCAGAGGGGAGGGTGCTGGGGGAAAGAGTGAAAACAGTAAAGAAGAATAAAGGTACAAACTTCTAGTTGTAAAATAAATAAGTCACAGGGGTGTAATGTACAGCACAGAGAATATAGTCAATAACATCATAATAACTTGGTCCAGTGACAGATGGTTAATAAACTTATTGTGATGATCATACCATAAGGTATATAAATGTCAAATTACTATGTTTTACACCTGAAGCTAATACAATATTGTATGCCAACTATACTTTAATTTAAAAAAAAATTTACGGTTAAAATTTTTTAATATTCCCATCCTACCTCCAAGAAAAATATGTATATTGAAAAAAGTGCTTAGAGTTGACTATTAATATACATAAAAAATATGTATATTGAAAAAAGTGCTTAGAGTTGACTATTAATTTAGTGGGGACAAAATTGTTCTAAGGTTAGATGGTGGTGATGGTTATAATATACTACAAATATACTAAAAAATACATTAAATTTTTGGTCTAAACTGAATGTTTATGTCCACCCCCAAAATCCATATGTTGAAATCTAAGCCCCAACGTGATCGTATTTGAAGGTAAGGCCTTTGGGAGGTAATGAGTTCATGAGATTGAAGCACTCATGAAGGAGATTAATACCTTTGTAAGAAGAGGCCAAAGAGCTAGTTTGTTCTCTTTCCACCACGTAAGGATACAATGGAAAGTTGGCAGTCTGCATCTTGGAAGAGTGTTGTCACCAGAACCCTGCCATGTTGGCACCCTGATCTCAGACCTCCAGGCTCCAGAACTGTGAGAAATAAACGTCTGCTGTTTATAAACCACCCACCCTATGGTATTTTGTTATAGCAGTCCAAATGGACCAAGAGAATTGTGAACTTCAAGTGATGAATTGTTTGGAAAATATATTATATCTCTTTTAAATAAAGCTGTTCAGAAAAATGCATAAAGCAAGAAAATCAAGAAAGGATTAATCTAGTGCTTGAGAAGATGATGCTAAATTTACAAGTGACAGAGAGAAAAACAAGCCTCTCCTATTTGGTGCTCCACTCAGGAGAATGATGTTAAATGTGAATTGAAGCCCAAGATGGAGGAGAGATACTAATAGAGCTTCTGCATATTTTAAAGGAGTTCAGATCTCCTGGGCTCCAGTATATACCTCCAAGGGCTGTAAAATATTTTACAGGTTTGGTCATTATCTACCATTTAATCTGTGAAAAATTAGAGAGAATTGAAGAGGAGAGGGGCAGTTTTAGAGAAGGATATTCATGCAGAATTGTCAAAATGCCCTGGGTAGGGTGAAAAAAAATCAGTTGGACATATTTGTATGGGTCTATTTCTGGGTTCTCTATTTTGTCTTATTGATCTTTGTGTCTATCTTTCACTAATACTACACAGCTTTGATAAATATAGCTATAGAATAAGTCTTGAAGTCAAATAGATTAATTTCTTCCACTTTTCTTTTCAAGTTATTTTAGCTATTCTTTTCTCTTTGCTTTATAGATACATTTTAAATACTCTTGTCACTATGAAAAATTTTCCTGTATTTTAATAGGAATTGTGTTAAGCTTGCATATCAATTTGGGAATAAGTGACAGTTTTACTCTGTTGAGTCTTCCAATCCTTTGACACAGTATATTTCTCCATTTATTCAGACTTTCTTTGATTTCTCTCATCAGCACTGTATAGTGTTCATAGTACAGGTCATGTTTTGTTAAATTTACACCTGAGTAATTATTTTCATTGAGCAATTATAAATGGCATTGCTTTTTAAATTGTGGTATCTATGTGTTTATTGCTAGTATAGAGAAATGGAACTTATTTTTATATGTTGACCCTATATTTTGTAACCTTGCTGAATACACTTAGTTTTAGAAGGTTTTTGATAGATTCCTTGGGGTTTTCTACACAGACAATCATGTTACCTGCAAATAGAGAGAGTTTATTTTTTCTTTCTCATCTCTATGTCTTTTATAACCATTTCTTACCTTATTACCAAGGCTAGAACTTCCAGGATGGTGTTGAATAGCAGTGGTGAGAGTAAAAATCCTTGCCTTGTTCTCTGTCTTAGGGAGAAATTATTCAGTTTTTCACCATTAAGTATGATGTTAGCTGTAGGTTTTTGGTATATATGGTTTATCAAGTTGAAATCGTTCTCTTCTATTCTTAGTTTATTGAGATTGTGTTTTGTTTTATTTATCTTTTAATAAACTTCCTTTGAGTATGTACAAATATTGATAACTCTTTGGTAAGGAGGAGGCTTTATAATATTCATAAATGGCAATAGTCATTTAAGACATTATTTTTAACTTTCAAAAATTTGTCTCCCAAATATTGTACCTTTGTTTATCCTGCTGCCTGCAATACTGCAATACCAACCTATAATTTCTCATTTGGCTTAGGTATTTTACCCCCAGATGATCCCTATTAATATGCATAAATATTGTTTGAAATGACAATGATATAAATCGATTAAAAACATGGCTATGGATTTGTCGATTACCTTATACAGAGCTTGAAGGGGAAAGAAGTCACTGGAAAGTAATCATTGTGAGGGAGAGATCAAGGATAATTGTAGAGAAAATGTAGGGAGATATTTTGGTATTTCTAAAGGCCTGAAAAAGAAGAATTGATAGGAAAAAATCTAGATGACCTTGAGTATGGTAATGACTTTTAGATATAGCATCAAATGCATGACCATAAAAAATAATTGATAAACTAAACTTCATTAAATTTAAAAACTTCTACTCTGCAAGACAGTGTTAAAGAATGGGAAGACAGGCCACAGACTGAAAGGAAATATTTGCAAGAGACAAATCTAATAAAGAGCTCTGATTCATAATAAGTAAAAAAACTCTTAAAACTCGACAATAAGAAAACAAACAACCTAATTGGAAAATAGGTCAAAGACCTTAACAGACACATCATCAAAAAGATAAGCATGTAAAAAAATGCTCTACATCATATGGTCATAAAGAAAATGCAAATTAAAACAACAATGGGATACCACTACTTGCCTACCAGAATGGCCCAAATTCTGAGGAGATTGTAAAACAATAGAAATTCTCACTAATTTCTGGTGAGAAAGCAAAATAGTATAGCTGCTTTGGAAGAAATTTGTCAGTCTCTTACAAAACTAAACATATTCTTAACATATGATCCAGCAAATCATAGTCCTTGGTATTTACCCACAGGAGTTGAAAAACGTATGTCCACACAAAAGCCTGCATATGGATGTTTATAGCTGTATTTAGAATTGCCAAAACTTTGAATCAACCAAGATGTGCTTCAGTAGGTAAATGGATAGACTGTGGTACATACAGACAATAGAATATTCAATGCTTAAAAAAAATAATCTACCAAATCTTGAAAAGACATGGAAAAACTTTAAGTGAATAATACTAAGTGAAATACTAAGTGAAATCTGAAAAGGCTACATACTATATGATTCCAACTATATGATGTTCTAGAAAAGGCAAAACTATGGAGATAGTAAAAAAGACCAGTGATTGTCAAGGGTTGCAGATAGGGGACAGAGAGGGAGTGAGAGGAGCACAGAGGATTTTTAGAGCAGTAAAAATACTGTGTAATACCATAATAATGGATATATGTCATGATCATTTGTCAAAACTCATAGAGTGCTCAACAGCAAGAGTGAACCATAACGGAAACTGTGGACTTCAGGTGCTGGTGATGTGTCAGTGCAGGTTCAACTGTAACAAATGTACCACTCTAATGCTGGTGCTGATGACTAGGGAGGACACACACGTGTGGACATAGGGAATATATGGGAAATCTCTGTACCTTCCCCTTAATGTCACTGTGAACCTTAAACTGCTCTAAAAAATAATAATATTAATTTTAAAAAAGAAGAAGGATTGAAAGGGAGACAAGATGTGCTGAATGAGGAAGAAATCAACTGGGAGAGGCAAATACACCACTCAGTTGTTCTGTGGTTTGCCTGGGCCATCTGGGTTGACTTGCTCCCTGTGTAGGTCTAGACTGTATACTGCAAGGAAAGGAAACTTTAGATTTAAATGTTTATATTTACTTCTTTATATTAAAGATTTTTGGTCTTTTTCTTCATTTATATATATCACTTTGGTATTACTTACTAATTGTCTTTTTTGTGTCATTCTCCATTTTGTGTCATTTCCTTTTAATATTTCACAATATAACACAAATTTTTGTGTCATTTCCTTTTATTATTTCACAATATAACACAATTTTTTTTAAATTCCAGGACAACTATACCAGAATTTGCAAAAAAAAAAAAAAGTGCTTTCAGGACCCAAATATATGGCATAACATAACTAACAGTGAATTGAAGCTATTAAATATATGGCATAACTATATGTGCAACAGTGAATTGAAGTTTTGATCCTGACTCATTTGCCAATACTCCTATAAACTCAGCCTAAATATCCTGGAGAATAATGCATGTTAATGAAACCAAAGAGGTGGAGGCTGAATGAAAATAAGTGCTATAAATACTGATGCTTGTGACAAAACACATTGAGTTGTGCCAGGAAGATTTAAGTCCTACTAATTATCAAGAGCTTGGACCAAATGAGGTATCAGTTCAGTTATGGCTTGAAGCAGAGAGTCAAGCCTTTAAAATATATATATATGTATAAAATTCAATAGTTTTAAAATAGATATGTTTGGCCTCTAATAATTCATTCAGTATTTTGTTGAATAAATATCTTTTTGTTTCCTGATTCAGTTAAAGAAAATAACATCTAGAATTAATTTGGTGCTCAGTAAAGTCGTACTATTTGTTTGGTTTTATTTAATAGTTTACTTCCATGCTAGTCTTTCTAACCTAATCATAGAAGTGGCACCTTGTAGATTATCAGGAAAGAAAGTATGTTTAAAAAAAAATCCCTAAATATCAAGAGAAATACCATGCCGATGTAAAAATTTCTGAAAGATCTCCTTATATGAAAGAGGTAATGATTTTTTAGAGATCACAGGGAAATGATTAGGGGACTTTGAAGCTCAGAGTGAAGTATGGCAGGAAGCAAGAATGAGTAGAGTAAGAAGAGTCTTCCTTCTCAGACAAAATCTACTAAGTGAAAATGTAAATGTTTCCAATATGTTGCAGCCTGGGTGTTGGAAAGACATCTTGTTTCAACGCTTACAAAGCTGGAATCAATAGGGTCTGCGCCCCATTGCTGCTTTCTCTCTAATTATGCCACTGCTAATTCAATTACAACATAGGATATCTTCATAAGAATATACATATTTCATAAAATCATACTGCTAAAATGATGCTAATAGAATCTGTATATTTAACCAATAGATATATATTTATCACCTACTATAAAGAAAGCAACATGCTAAAGACAAAAAGATCACTTTTATATAATTGGCCTAGTTCTTGCCTCTAAAAAACTTCTAATTGATAAGAAGATAGGAACTATAGACAAACAATACATTATAAGGTTTTCAATAAGGGATATATATTACATATACACATATGTATATACACTATATACATATATATATACACATATATATATATATAATAGGATTTTAGAAGGAAAGAAAAAGAAAATTACATTCTTCCAATAACCCCTAAGTGAATAATTTAATTAGTGCCTCTAGATGTCATTTTAATCACTAAAGTAAAATGATAAATTATCTTCTATACTACAGGCTTTATTGCACTAGGAAATAAACCAAAACCACCAGAGTCCCCAGTAACCTGTAGCATAATTTGTAAGTTGTTCATCACTGTGGACTTTAACAAAAACTACCTTCTAGTAAGTATTTTGGACTGTCAATTATGGATGAAGTGACTATGGATTGCTAGGACCAAAGCAGGTTCCACAGTCAGAGCCACTTCTGAGAACTGGATTTCTGGGCAAACCTTTTTTTTTTTTAATATACAGCTTGAGGTGCCATTATCGAGTTCACCAGATGGTAAATATACTGAGCACGCAGCTCTGAGATATCAGATGTAAATTCTAGGTCCTACATAAGATTACCATTCTTATGGCCTAAGAAATGTTTCCTAAGTGAAGTGTATTAGAGACACATTAACTCTCTTACAGAGTACCTAAAGTATTCCATGACAGAATAATTGATACATTATCTTCTCATGTCTAGATAATTTTCTGTACTTGGAAGTGTTATGATTCTCTGTGTACCTAACATGTGATTACAAGTGATACTGGGAAAAAATGTTGTGGATGGATAGTTAGCAAAGTTAATGACTTTGATCAATAAGTCCATCATGAAGTAAATTCTTTTACACTTTAAAATTATCACACTCCAGATAATAATTATATGATCACCCTAACTATAAGACACTCATATCTCATTAATATAAAAAGTGTCATCTTGTATTTGTACTTTCTGGTGCTTAATTCTATGCTAATAGCATGTTCTGCGGAACTATTTCTTATCTAAGGATTACTTAGATTTATCGATTACTTCTTATTTTTTATCATAGTGGAAAAAAATAAATATTCCTAATTTATTGATAAATTTCATTTAGGCATTGCTTTCTTAATATATTGAGGTATAAGAGGGTATCCCTGGTTCTGTATATTGTGTAACTATAGACTTCTTCACTCTGAATTGAGATATGTTCCATGAAACATGCAGATCTTTTAAATGTGTAATTTCAAAAGTTATACATTCAACAAACATTAATAAGCACCACTATATCCCAAGCACAGTACTAATCAAAACAATTAAAAATTAAACAATGATAACTACTGTATGTAAAGTGCTTACTATACTTTATATATTAGTTCATTTGATTTTTATTACATATTTATGAAGTAGGTATCACAATTACCTCCCTTTTCCATAAGAAAGTCTAAGACACAGATGATTTTGCTGTAACTCCAATTGAAAAGCTGATAAGTAGCAAAACTGGGATTTGAACCCAGGAAACCTGGCTTGAGCCAGTAATGTATGACATAGTCCTTACCCTGAACATGGCCATAGATTTATTATAAAAGAGATTGAATTACTTAAAAATATTTTCTGATAATTTTCAAACTGAACCACATCTTTGCTTCTTACTTGTGGTTTTGAATTCCTCTATAGTTGTCAAGTATGACAAAGGGATCAGAGGAACACATTGAGTTTAGCTGGCAGGGTTCTGGTGGCAAATGTTATAGGAGGAGATGGGCTAAGAACTCTGAAATACTAAGTTTTATGGCTCTTAGCTAAGACATCTTTGGGAAAACAACAAGCAAACATATAAGAGTTAAAATATTGACCTGTCCAGGTTATGTTGCAGAAAGAAAAATTTTTTAGGGCTTCTTAAAACTTGTAGAACTTTTCTGTTGTTTAAATAGATGGTTCTATGCAGTATTATTATCATAATTTTAAAGCTTGGGTAACAGCTAGCAACTAAAAAGAGAAATTATGCAATTAAGTGAAAGTAAAATTGTTGATGTGAATAAAGCATAGGGCCCTTTAGAAGTCATTAAACTGTAAATCAATTAACTAGAGATGACTCTCTTGGTATATTTTGTTTGAAAAGTTTTTCCGGACCATTAGAACTGAAAGGAGAAAATAAGAAACTTGAAGCATTAAAATTTCAAAGAGTTTTTGATTGATTTGGATGACAGTTTTCTACACTTTGAAATTCTTCATACTATAGTTCGAATTTTCCAATTATGCTGATTATATGAAATATTCTCATTCATAGAGACCCACTAGTAACACAAATGCATACATATAGTTTATTTCCAGATGTTGAGATATTACTTTGAGTGGTATTTGACAAGAAGTAAATATCTATCTTTTTTACTTAGTTGCCATTCATTTTTACTCTTGATTTTCACTGATATCATATTCTCTTAGGTTTTGATAACAAGATTCAAACTTTAGGTGGTACATAGTGGTGACAGGGAGATGTCTACTAAAAACGTGGATATGATATTCCTCTCTGAAAGTAAGTTGAAAAGTTTAACACATCATGGAGGCATGAAGTCATCTTGAAAAACAGAAAAGTTCCTAGTCCTCTAAGATTTGACATTTCAACAAATATTTTTAATTGTTATTTAAAAAACACAATTGCTTTCTTAAGATAAATACTGTAAATGTAGAGGCCTTTTTGTCTCTCAAGCTACCTGACAAAGTGTGGGAAAACTGAATACAGCTTATATCCTCTGCATGATATAGGAAGAAGAATTTAGAGTATGGAGGGGAGTTTAGAAGGAAACAGGTGAGGAACCAAAAGAGGAAAAGGAAGAAAGAGGAGCACATGAGGTCAGCCCTATGTAGAAAGATCCAGGAGGAAAACCACAGTAACAGCATGACTCAAAGTAACTCTGAGAGACAGAGCTGCCTAATAAAATTTCCTTAAGGAGTTTGCTACATGGCATGTAACAAACATCCCCACGTAAATATTCCCATAGACCCCCTAATGCTTCAGTAAAATCTACCATAGTCATTGATGTTCTCTGGAAGTAGAAATGTGCATCAATGTGTGAAATAACAAAGAACAAATTATCATATCTGAATAAATGCATGAAAGAGAAAAAAACATTTGGGAAGAAATAGGAGTACAATAGCAGAGGAATCTTAAAAAATAACTATTCTCTGGAAATGTGCAGAAATAGCAGGGAAGGCTATGGACTTCAATGAGGTCCAGAAATAGATTAAAATGCAATGTCACTTATATCTCAAAATGCTGTAGTTGGCATCTCTATTATAGTATCGCATTTTAAAAAATTCTTTTTTAATTGGAAGGAGAGAGGTCTGAGCATCAATAAAATGTAGGAACAGAAAATTCACAAAGGAAAATGTAAATAGTGCTCATCGGGATACTTTGCAGGGAAGAGTGTCTTGCTAAGAACCAAACAACTCAGTTCTTGATGCCCTTAATGGAGACCTGCATTTAAACTGCTGTAAACAGATGTTATCAAATAAATCCTTTTTACTAAACATCTTGTTCTGTTTTATTACATGGTTAACAAGTAGAATTCTGATTATAATTTGCCTTTGTCATTACTACACCTGTAATTATACTACTTGGTAAAATTAATAGTGACTTTTTAATGCATAATTTCTATAAGCTTAGCTAATGAGAGTCTTATCAGTGAAAATGGATATATTCTCAAGGCTTAAAAATCAGATTTACTGACATGCAAATGAAGGCCAAAACCTGGACCATAGTAAATACACCTCTTTGTATGTAAAGGATAAAAACCTCTTGGAAAAAAGCCAAGTTAGATTCACCTAATGTTAACCAATGTTTATGAACACAGAATTTGTACTTGAAAATCTTTGTAACTCACTGCAATTAGCTTAATCCCGGGCAAATAGTTTTTAGTTTAGATGTTAGTATGATGTATAGACATACAACTACACACATATATAACATGTGCATGTGAACATATTTTTACTAGTAAAACTTCCATATTGTATAAAGACCCAACGAGTCAGTTTCAATAGTGGCTATTATTATTTAATGGTGCTTATAAATGCTAATGTGATAAGAACTATTTAGAATACGTTCATTCGATTCCCATTCTCTGAGCTTCATTGTCTTCAAAGTTAAATTAAAAATTACTATTTGACCAGAGTATTTGATTCTTGATATACTATGTTGTTTCATGTTACCACTTCCACTTAAACACTGATCACGGTTTGTGAAAAATAGGCTTTGGTGATATCTTGACCTCTTATTAAGTCAGCTAGAATACATACACAGATGAACCTCTTAAAGAGCAGTTGTGTGAAAACAGAAGGACAATAACATTGCTTTGGAAAGTGAATGAAACCGATAGAGAGGACACAGACTGGAAGAGCAGAATGTCTCCACATAATGAAGATCATGATGAGACCAAAGGGCTGGTATATTAAGAATGAGAAAATAAGAGATGTTGATACTCATAATTAATGTTTACAGTTTATGATTCCAGAGAAAGTACAATTAAAAGTGAGGGAACTATCCATAGTGAATCTGTTACCTCAACCCAGGTGGAGGTTGGTTATGAAGAAATTGGTAGAGGATAATATAAAGAGAATTGAATCTCAGAGGAGGAAGAATCTTTCCCAGAGATCTAGTCAAAGCCAATCCCACCCGCCCCAGAGAATGAGCACCACTGGAGAACATGGAAGGGACTTCAGGTAACTATATCCATCTGTTAAAGTTGGATATATAAATTATCTTCCTGGATTGTCGAAGGATTAATAACATAAAATATGCCAAGCGAGTAGCACAATGTCTGGCACAGGATAAATGGTCAATAAGTAATAGGCCGTATTATTTATTAGAAATCTTAACCTTTATTAAAGGGCTATTATGTCTTTGGATTTTTCCATTAAAGAAGGAAGTGAAAGGTAACATTGTATAAACAGTGTGATATGTAAGGGGTTAGATTTAACCAATGGTGGGGGTTCTAAGGGTGAAGCTGAAAATATTTTGTCAGTAGAGAAGAACTACTAGTCAGTATTAGATTAATAATAGTCCAGGAGGAGATTACTCATGGGCTTTTATTCCGATTACTGGACAAAGGTAACTAGGATGAGAGTTGTGGTGAGACTAATAAGCCAAGCACCTGGATATACTTTATTTCTGTCTTAAGAGAATGCCTGGGCTAAAGACTATCCTGTTAAGTCTCAGATCTTTCTTAGCCTCTGTATGAGCTCCTATTCTGCCTATCCCTTGAATTGTTCAGGTTTGCAGATATTCTTTTTACATTCTATACATCATCATAACTTTAATCACCCATTGCATTAGGCAGGGTCCTCTGAGAAGCAGATACCAGTTAGATCAAACAAGCAAGGATTTTATTAAGTAAAATGCTGGAACAGGGTGGGCTGCTTGCACAGTGGGAATAAGGAGAAGCCAGAGACAGCTGGGAGAAAGGTTATATGGAAACTTCCTAGACTGACGAGCCATCTAAGAAAGGTTTGACAAAGCTATTAAGGAGTCTTTCAACCAAAGCTGGCCAACAAATGAGTTCCAGTACTCCTAGGAGTAGGTCTGCCATCTCGTTCCCTCTAAATTCAGTCCTTGGCAAGTAGCTTCTGTGGTGAACATGGGTAATAGACTTCAAAGCTCAGTGGCTGGGGCCCTTCTAGTGGTCTGTCAGGTGTGTTCTCGAGGCCTCCATGCTAACCAAACAGTATTAACTCCCCATGCCAATCCTCAGTAGAGTCATCAGTCCTGAGCTCTGGATTAATTTAACTGCTTACTTCACACCTTTTCTTGAGTACCCCCACAGGATCCTCCAACTCAATAAGTCCTAAACTAGAATCACCAACTGCCTCTTTTGTCAATGCTCTGACTTCAGTCTGTTCTTTCATGTCCCCTATATTTGATAGCACTAAAATCTATCAGGTTAACCCAAATCTGAATTAAGTCTAAAATCTGAAGTCCTTAAAGATTTTTTCCCCTTATACTCATCAATTTTTTTTTAGATCATCCTAGCCTAAATCTGTCTCTCTTCATCATCGTTATCTTTGATTATTGCAGGACCCTAGTACCTTTGACCCTGTTTCAACAGGCTTGATTTGTGCACTTGCCTCCAGAAATGTCTCCTTGAAAATATATTTCCACACTGTCTCAATTGTGTCCCCAGTAAAATCCTGATCTTATCGAGTTACTTTCCTGCCTACATCTTTCAGGCAGATTGTCCATCCCTGTGGAAAGGGCCAATGCTTGCATACATGATACAGATGTTAGGGCTGTGCTTTCTTTTATAGTCTTATCCTATACAAATCCCTATGAGCCTCCCTACGCTCTAGCAATATGAAAATTGATAGACTTAATCTAACTCAAAATGTACTTTATATGCTTCTATTTCTTTTTTCATAGTATTTCAACTGTCTGCAGTACCCTTACCCTCCTGTCTGTCTAATTTTTATTATTTTCTTCAAGACCAAAATAAAATTGCATACCTCAAAAAAAAACTGAGGAATCTGAGATAATTAGGAATGTAAGTTTTAGTAAACAATGGTCAAAGTAGGTGAAAATGGGAAAAAAAAGAGAATGCTTTTATTTTAAGGATGGTAGAATGGGAGCAAAAACATTTTTTGTCTGTTTAATGATACCTATAGGAAGATTAAGCAATGAATTCAGTCTAATTGTCTTAAAGTAGAATGAAAATTCAAAGTAGTTTGACATAATATGTGATATAATTATATCATGACTACGTTTTTAAATGATGATTCTTATAAATAGGTGAAATGATAAGATAGATTTACATGAAAATAATCTGGTGGAAGAATGGAAGTAGTTATAGGTAGGGGAGCAAATGAATTGAGAATAGTTTAAACTGAGGAATAAACACATGGAAATAATTATACTATTCTCTATCTTGCATGTGTTTTACATTTTTTCACAATAAGAAGATTTTTTTTAAGTATTCCGGGAACTATTACAAATAGCATGGCAGAGAAATAAGAGAGTAAGAAATACTTAGTGCTTAGTATAAAGAAATTGATAGATAACTAGTATGTAAAGATGGTAAGATAAAAACAAGGTTTACAAGGCAGAATTAATAGCTTTGAGACATCTCTAAGGAAGAAGTTTTTTAAAAATGATAGTAAAGATGATAAAAGCCTTCACAAATTTTTATAATAAGTAAGCACTAACCACACTAAAGTAAAAACAACTCAGATACCTGTGTATGTGCATGTGCATATATGTGTAGGGCTGTGTGAGGGTGAATACAAGCCACTGGTTTTGTAGACCAGCTAAACAGTTTCTGACTACAGAGGAAGAAAATGCCCTTATCCCTAGAATTGAAGCCCTGCCTTAGAACTGTCCCATTGCCTCATCTCACAGGGAAACATCCCCAGGCACACCACCGTAAAAATAAAAATACAATAAATCCTAGAACTGAATTTTCCTTCTAAAAGGTTTGCATATGGCAATTTTCAAAACTGGTGCCTCAGATATTCCTTTAGCATTCAGGCATCTTTAAGATTTTGAAGCATTTATACAGTGCATAATTGGAAGGGATATTTACTGACTGATCTTCATTGAGACTCTAGAGAAACTGACAAAGATACTATTTCTATTCATTCCCCAGACCCCTACCCTGAACTTTCCTTGCCTTGGAGAACACAATAATATTAAAGGAGCCATCCTTTTCCTCTGATTATTGATTTCATCTTATTTTCATACTGTCACTCATGATAGATACAGTTAATTTTTGCTGTTCTGTATGTATATTGGATATTGTCATTTATACCATTAATCACACACATAATTTTCATAAGAACAGAAATGCCTTTTCTTAGACATTTCATTCTAAAATATAATTATTCAGATATCCTGCTGTTAATGGCTTTGAATCCTAATTACTTCAAAATGAAGCCATTATTCACAAACTTAGAGACTGTACCACACATGTTTACAGTAAGTAGATGGGACAATATTATAAAATTTATTGTCTACAGTAGGGCTCATTTTCTAGAAGCTGATTTAACTGCTCAGCTCTTTAGTACTGCTTTCACCCAATCTCATTAACATATGATAAAGTTTACTAGGTCTTATTAATCTAAAGAATAATAGTAGAAACTCCCCCCAATTGAAAACTGACATTCGGAACTGCTTGGCAGACTCCACAGTTAATGACAAATGTCCTCATAACACAAACTGGGCCACTAGTAAAATGACATTTTCTATTATGATTATTTTCCTAGATTTAATGAAAGATAAATTATATCAGAGCAGTGTACCAACAGATATTTTTCTCAAATAATTTGTGATCTAATGATGAATCATAACCTAATAATTATGCATGACATTTCCAAGATTCTTTATACTTTTCAGAGTGTTTTCACATCCATTATCATATTTGATCTTAAATAGTTTACTTATACAGTATTGACCTATTTAAAGTTCCTTTCACATGATCACTGCCTGCAAAATTCCTGAACATTCCTTATCAATTACTGATGAGCTTTGTTTCACTCTCAAATGTTTCTTTTTGCCTATTTTCTTCCTCACTTTTTTTTAAATTAAGAGAAAAACTTGTTATGTAGTTTGTTCAAATAGAAAATGCATTTAATAAACAAATGATGATTTATAAGAATCATCATTTAAAAACATAATCAAACAAACAAAAATAATCTTTCTGGCTTGTTTTCTTATTTCTCTTTTCATTGATCAATATCTGCATTTATGCCAACTCAGAGCCTTTTCATTTCAAGACATTATTATTTTTTTAGGTTAATCATTAAGTCATAAATTAAAATGTTGTATTGATTTTAAAGAACATGTTTGAGTAAATATTCCAAATAAGTACCTTCCTCTTATTCTCTGTTGTCAAATTCATCAGTACCATATTCAAGTCTATACATATATATATATATATATACACATATATATATACATACATATACACATACATATATATATATATACACAATGGAAAACTATTAAGCCATAAAAAATAATGAAATCTTGCCATTTGTGACAACATGGATGGGTCTTGAGGGCATTATATTAAGTGAAATAAGTCAATCAGAGAAAGAAAAATATCATATGATCTCACTTATATGTGAAATGTAAACAGAACAAAACAAAACGCAAAAACAACCAAGCTCATAGACACAGAAAACAGATTGGTGGTTGCCAGAGCTGGGGTGAGGGTAGGGGTGGGATGGAAGGGTAAAATGGGTCAAGGGGGTCCAAAGGTACACACTTCTAGTTATAAAATCAATGTCAAAAGGATGTAATATATAGTGTAGTGACTATAGTTAATAATACTGTATTGCATATTTCAAAGTTCCTAAGAGAGTAGATTTTAAAAGTCTTCATCACAGGAAAAAAAAATTTTGTAACTATGTATGGGGACAGATATTAACTAGACATACTGCAGTGATAATTTCGCAATATATACAAATATTGAATTATTATGTTGTACACTTGAAACCAATATGTCATATGTCAATAAAAAAAAAATGACACTAGAACTAAGGCCTATTTGAGCAAAAGTACTCTTGCTGAAGAGAGCCATATTTTCTGAAATAAGAATTAGGACACATTTCCAAGAAAGAAGATGAGGAGGAGTGAAGAGGCTAAAATGTTAGTATTATTAGGATTGGGTTGTGGGGAGAAAATAATGTCAAAATAGCTGAAAAAAATGAGTCAAGTAGCCTTCAGGTTCCCCACTACCATATTTAATTAAGTAGCTTACTCCCACTCCCACACCCCTGTCTTACCAAGTCGGAGAGCTAGATGAAATATCATCAGCTCAGTCACTCTACTTGATAAATATTTCAAGTCAGATGCACTTGTTGAGAATTTGATATTGACAACGGTATTTTAAAATTAATCTTTTTGCCCATTTTCTTATACTTGGTGGTCATAAAATGGATATCGTTAAATTTGTTTTTCATTACCGTCTGCTAATACCTCACCACTGGGGAGTAGTAGGTTTTTGTAGGACTGAGACACATAGACACATGAGATTTTTGTAAGGCTGAGCACATCAGATTTTACGGCTTATAGGCTTTAGACTCATATAGCATTATGTTGAATTTTCCAGTCCAGCAAGGTCTTTAATGAAGCTATTTAAACATATGCTCATAAAGAGTTTTATTTTTTTATTGAAAAGAAGGAAATACTTATGAGGGACTATTAGAGTAAAGAGGGATATAGAATTAAAATGCAGTGAGATTCTAACTATATAAGATAATATGCTCAAATGGAAAGATATATAGGAATTTAGATTTTCCTCCAGTACAGAAGAATATTGCCCTGAGAATTAAAATATTTGTGGAGCTTTTTCAAGCTATCCAAGCCACCACTACCTGAAAATGAAACATTAACTTCTATTAAGGACTTCATTTCTCCTAGCCCTGTTTCTCCATACATACACACCGATATTCACAAACGGATGCACAAGCATGTTTGAGACTCACTGGATGACTCGAGTTATTGATGGTAGAGTCTTTAAACATGTAAATTGTTAAAGGCAAAAAATAGGATAGAGAATAATTGTATAGTGGTTAATCCTGGGTAGTGAGATAAAAGTATCTTTTCCTTATAACCATTATTGTTCATGTTTTCTGAAGTAAATATGCTCAATTTTAGAACCACAAAAAATAAGTATTTATGTGTTATTTTTTAAAACCTGATTTAAACAGAGCACTTGTGTTTCAAAATGACTGTCAAAATCTGATATCTGCTCTCAATTTCTCCCTTTTTTCTTATCTTATTAATGTTGAAATACAAAAGAACTAACCTTTGTATTTTTCTGCACTGATGATACCCAAAGTTCCTCTTCCTCTTGGTAGTCATGAAAGCTGACCACAAAGTCAACCGTGAAATTTTATAGAGTCTGAACATACTCATCAGCAGAGAAAAGTATGCTTTACTGAGGAAGACATAATAGTAGTAGTGGCAGTAGTAGTAGTCATAGTAGTAGTAATACTTATTAACTGTCTTCCAGGCACTGTTCTCATTGTTTTATATATATTAATATATGGAATCCTCACACCCCTAGAGGTAAATACTAGTGAGAAAACAAACTGAGACACAGATAGATGAAATAACTTTTTAATGTTCACTCACTGAACAAATGATAGAGCCCAGAATTGAGGCCATGTGGGTCAGTTCTAGAATTCACTCTATTAATCCTATGCTTCAATAAGTAATACATAATTTAATTGGCATAAGAAACTCCTTGACTCCTTTTCACTTGATTGCAATGTCTAAAACATCTTTCTGAGCACACTTTCTAGCACATTATAAGATCTCATTAAAGAAATATAGGGTATTTCTAATTATGTTATTATTATTACTATTTTTCTCCTTTCGTCATTTCACTCCTTAATAATTTTTATTTGTCTATAAAGATTTCTCACATGTCCATCTTTCACTCTTCACACCTTTGGTCTTCCTCTTTTTAATTTTGGGGAAATTCTTAATCAATCGATTTATTAATGCTTTTATTATACACAGTTGATTTCTTAACTTCCTTTCTTTTATTATTTCCAGGATTATCATCTGTATAAATGACAATGTACTTGAGAGACACCAACACTGATCCATCCAAAACCAAGGAGAATACTTATGTTATATTGTTCAGAATATTGCAGATCTATGAAGTTAGTTAGAATTTACAATTAAATTATTCAACAAATGGCCTATGTCATTCTGAATAATGTGAATTTTAACTTCTTAATAAATTCTATAATATAAATCATTTTTTGATATCATACTTTGTTTTTCATGGCATCTTCATATTATTTGTCACTCATTCTGTTACATTTTATTATTACTTTATTCATTCATTTATTTATTAATTCACCTGCATTTATCATCTACCATATGTCAAAAATTACACCAGATTCTAAGATTTAGGAATTAAAGCTGCAACTCTAGCTTTCAAATATTATAGTTGCTACAAGAGATAAGCAAAAAAAAAAAAAAATCAATACATGAGACAGTCTTTTATGGAAATAAAAAAAAGGATGCCTGATGGGCTTTGAGAGTGGGAGGAATAGTGAAAAAAATGATATTCAAAAACACTTCCTCATAAAAGCAGATAAATAAGTAAAAGCCTACTTGAAAGTGCTGTAATTAGCTAAGGACAAGTGTAAATGTGAATGTGAGTGTATACGCCTGCGTGTACATATGTATGCGTGTGTGTGCTTATGTATGTGTGTGTGTGTGTGTGTGTGTGTGAGAGAGAGAGAAAGTTTCAATTATAGGGAGGGAGTGAAAGAGAAGACAAATTGGAGAGAGAGAAAAATTCCCAAAAGAGAAAAAAAAAACAGGTTTTAATGTAGCAAAATTGCAGTAGCTTAGTATGAATATAGCAGATGACATAGCCAAAATGATTTATAGAGATAATAGTCGTTCATTCTTTTATTTACACATTCATCCATTCAACAAATATGTAGTTGGCACCTGCAGTATTTCAATCTCTATTTAGGCTTATGGAATATAATAACCAACAAGTAAGGCTAAGTTGATGCCTTTAAAAATACGTATATTCTTGTCAAAAAAAATAATAAGCAAAAGCTATATATAAGATAAAGGAGAATCTTATGCATTATGTATGTGCACTTTAATTTTATTCCGAAGATATGGGAGGCCATTGAAGTTTTAAGTGAGGGAGTTCTGAGAGCCTTTATTTAGAAAAGCTACTCTGGCATTATTCTGGATTAAACTGTGGGCAGGGCCACTTAGTAGGTAGCTGCATTATTAGAGACACGACAAGCCTGTAAACTGAAGCATAGAGTGGAGAGGGAGGAAAAGGATAAGGAGCATGTCATCTTTCCACATGAAATTTTAGGTGAATGGTGGTGGTACCAAGCAGAAAATATGGAAAGAACTGGTTAGGAGAGCTCAGTGGTGATGAGGAATTTAATTTCGGTTACATTGAGTGTGAGGTGCCTGTGAAACTGGCAAGTAGCACTGTCTATTTGACAATTGAATGTACTTGCCTGCATACCAGATCTGGACTGAAAATATAAATATAAAATTATGCTTCCTCATCATAGAACAACAGATAAAGACAGGAGATTATATGAAATTATCAAGGAAGAATATGCAGAGTTGAAAGAAAATAGGAACAAGCAAAATCTCAAAAGCAATACCATTTGTTTCTTACTAGGTGTTCATATCAGAAATATCTGGGAGAGATTTTAAAAATACAGTTTCCCAGGAAAATTTTGGATCATTTAAAGAGCATTTTTAGTTTTGAGTTAGAATTTGGTTTAATTTAAAAATAAAAGCTACATGTGATTTACATGAGTTGATAACTTCTCTTTTTAAACAATTAATTAAGAGAGAAACATCATGAGGGGATCTCAAATTAGACAAGAGAAGAAAGAAAAACAAGAGAAGGTTGTAGGCATCTTTGAAACAGAGTTAATTGTATATGTGCCTTCCTGTCTACATAGTAGTTGTTTTTTGAGGGTAATATCCTCATCTTTAAGCACTGTAATAAATATTTTAACATATTAAAATATTTGAGACTAATGCATATTTAACATATTAGAGTATTTATTGCATGTATCTGTGCATATTCCTTTTCCATATTTAACTGCCCACTAACTTCCCCTTATTGAAGATAACCTCATCCACCCAACCAACCAGCCTTAAAGATAGGAAATCTAAGACCTCACAAATGCTTCATTAAATCTAACAGGACTGGTAATTATTTTAAAAGATTATTTATTTGTGTAAAATTATTTTTCTAAGATCACAAATAAATCTTGGAAATTAAATTTCTTCTATGTGACTAATACAACAGCTCTGTATCTTCCTGGCATCTGAACAAAATAAATTGGTTCGATTATACCTAGTTTTACAGATGGATGTTTAAACTCTGTAAATGTATCTTACTATGAATGCTTTCCATTAAAATCCCACTGCTATTACTTTGGAGAAAGAAAGCAGTACATGATCACCTGTGGAACTGTCTGCATAGTTGGAATCCCTTTCCTATTCCCCAATCCATCTTCAGAGCTGTTCTGTGAGCAGCCACGTTACAGTGTGCCCCCTCTCACCTGACTGCAATAGCTTTGATCTAAACAAAACCAATGAGTCTCTCCTATAATTTTTTGGATATAGAACCAAGAAGACCCATATCTGTTTCATAGCATAGGGCTAAGATATAAGTTTCAAGAATTATGGTAGTCATTTTCTATGAGAGACTCAGTCTTCGGCAAGAGAAAACATGGAAGGAAACAAAGAGAGGCAGAGTCGGGATAAATCGTCAATCTCCAAGCCCTGGTTCTATCAGTTCCAAAGGCTAAGATGCATCCCTGACCTTCCCATACATTGATTAATCAACTTTTATCTTAGATTACATGAGATATCAGCATACTTAGAATAATCATATGCTTTTGCTTAAACTAGATTGAACTGAGTGTCTGTGACTTGCAGTCTAATTAGCCCCACTTGACCTATTAAAAAAAAAATTGCCATCCTATCTAAAACACAAGTATGAGATTTTGTTCTGGTAGATTTGGATCCTGAGTTTTCTGCATATTTTCCATTGTATGTTAGAGAATATGGCCTTTGCAGCTTTTTTCCCAAAGTGTGATACTATTCCTTTCATATTGGCTGCAACATTCAGTTTGTGTGGGTTAGCTAGTTGGTAACATGCAAAGTCATTAGAAGGCCCCTGAAGAACTGATGCCTATTACATGAATGTGACATTGAGGCTATTTTAAAGAATTATCATTCAGCACTCCTTTTAATGACTTGTTTTACTTATTTACTGATTATACCTTCTGCAGTTTTAAAATCTGGATCCCTGGCTTCTTGGTCTCCATGTAGCTCAATCAACTTCTGTTTACGGCACCTTTTAAATGGGTGTTCTTTTGCGTAATTTTTGGCTAACGCTTTTAAGTAAAAGCACATTGGAATTTGAAATTAGAAAGATTGAATTGTAAATTTTTATTATATAAAAAAATTTTTATATAAAAAATTTTATATAAAAATTTTTTTATATAATATAAAAATTTTTTTATAATGTTGTAATTTGACAGTTTAATATTCTGGTTCAATCTGAATTTCACTTAGACTATAAATACAAACACTGAAGTAATTAGATATTTTTCAAATAAAATCATCTTGACAAATAAGCATTTTTAAACTCAAAAAGAAGAATACATTTTCCCAGTTACAGTTATCACGTCACGAAGCCAGGAAAATACAAAAGGGTGAAAGTATCTTAATAAAAATTATATAATAAGCTTATTTTTAACATAGATTCTATTTAAAACCTTGAAACAAAATTGTCCCTTTTAAGCTTTTATGAGTTTTAAAAATTTTAAATATTTCACCAGTCTACTTGATATTTCTATTATAATTTCTTAATTTGAATAGTTAATAATATTCATGACATTTTTGTAATATCCTGAATCGTTTGTACATCCTTTTATAAGAGATTTATTAAACTAAGGTTTAGCACAGAGCTAAAGAGATATCACAAAGAGGAGGAGAATTAAAGTCAACAATGGGACTGAAGTTTGATATGTAATGATGTCCCACTGTGACTGTTAGTTTCTGATGAGAAAATTCTGCAAGCAAGCCTTTGGTCAATGGTAAAATCCACATACAGCAGAAGACTTTCTACTTGACCAGTAGACTTGAGGCTACACACTATGAATTCCTTCATGTTTCTAGATCTTGACATTGAGTTGTAGTAGTGCTATCAAGTAAGATTAGAAAAATCACATGAGGAGGAAATATGCTTAAACGAAAGCAAGGATGTTACTGCCTACCTCCCTTCTACCTCAAAATGTAAAATTTCCTGTTTATCATATAATATCTGTCTTCCGTCCTTGCCCTTCATTCCATTTCTTCCTAACTTTCTAGATACCACATCTCCCTAGTTAATTAAGCTCCAGGGCATTGCCCTTTTCCTGTTATTGTCATGTTTTCCCGTTTCCCTTTCTCAGGATATCTCTTATCATTCACTCTTCTCACTCTATGTTCCACTTGGAAAATCTCATCTATATTTATGGTTTTAATGATCATATCCATGACAAGCCCAGGCTTTTTTGTTCCACAAATTGTGAATTTATATCTTATTTCATGCTATGATCTTTCTCTAGTTGTCCTAAGTGTATCACGGCCTGAACATATCCAAAATCTAATGTTTCTTTTAATTTCTTCTTTACCAAAGCATATTTCCTCCTCATGTGATTTTTCTAATCTTACTTGATAGCACTACCACAACTCAATGTCAAAATAAAACCTGAAATTCACTTTCAACTGTTTCTTTCATCTAATCAATCATGTAAACTATCTTATTTAATCTCAAATAGATCTTAATTATCTTACTCATTTTGTTCTAGAATATCCGTTTTCTATTTCATACTGCAGTAGCCACTTAATTCTTTTCCCAATTTCATGTTACACCAATCAGATCTATCAGAATATCAGGTGTCATTTTCTTAATTGTAACCTTTAATGGCTCCCCATTGTCTACTTGTCAAAATCTAAATTTTTCAGTATAATGTATAAATCTCTGTTACTCTGTTTTTTTCTTGCCAGACTCTCATTTGGATATCCTCTGCATCATATATTTTACTAAAGCAATATAAAATTACTTGCAATTTTCTGAAAACACTCAGTATTTTAATGTCCCCATCTTCAGTTCATTGTTTGTCACTATGTAAGGTAATCCTAATATATAACATAACAAACACCTCGGAGACCTTTATTATTGTACTTATCGCCTTGTACTGAAAGTATCTATTATATATGCCCATATTCTCTTAGTGAATACACTCTCTCAAGAGTAAGAATCTTCTTTTTATTCTTTCTATATTTAATTCATCTTTTGATCTCTGCGCCTGGCACAAAATATGTCTGAATTAAAGTTCAGCCTTCAATCTGAAAGTTATTTTTTTTTCTAAAGAAGTAGAATTTAATGCAAGGAAAAGAATACTGCTCTGTGACTCAGAACACCTTACTTTCTAATATAAACATTAATTCAAGGAAAATAAGTGTGAAGCTGATATGTTCCATGATTATGGAAGAGAAGTAAGTCTCCTTTCAATACAATGAAAAGGATTCATTATTTACTATAAATTTTGAAAAATGACACAAGCAAAAACTAATACAAAATTAATACAAGGAAGCAAAACCCCTTCATTGGCTTGAATGACATAAAAGTATTGTGGTTGCTAAAGTTTAGCTGGATTCTGAGGATGAAGTAGAAACATGAAAGCAGATTAGAAACTTCTGTCTTATCCAGACTTAGCTAATGATTTCCACTAATTTTATAACTGATGGCCTTAGTACATGTTATTTGCTAGGTTTTGTAAATAATTTATGTTTAACTAAATAATAATTGGAATATGATTCTCATTCTAGAGTGTGCATATAGTCATCCCGAACGTAGATTGTTTTTATTTCAAAATTTGATGGCTCCATTTTCCCTAACAAAGTGTTAAAGCTTATTTCTTCTCAAGTGGAAACTATGTCTGGCTCCCAGGCCTCTTCCTTATTCTTGGATTTCTTCAGGCCTAGGTATGAGATTTTATATAGAAATACTAAAAGTAATCTAATATCATTTTTTTAATTCCTTTCCTCCTTAGCTTTGGCTATTGTTAAAAATTCTTTCTGTAAAGAATTTTGACACTGGAAGATTATAGAATTTCAGAGGCTTGTGGTCTCCTGGTTCTATGATATTGGAAACAGTTGGGAGTGGTAAGGGGAATGGGTGATATAAAAACAAAAGAAAGCTGAGAGAGTACAAACTTTTGAAACAATTTGAATATACATGCTTGGGTATGGATGGAGTAAATTTGTATATGAAAGTAAGAGTAGGATATGTGTAACTTCTGAAAAGCATTTTTAAGGCTGTGACAATAAACAATATGAATTTAAAGAGACTGATCAAGGGCTACTCTCAAATGAAGGTGATTTTGGCTGTGGGTCAAGTAATGAAATTTGGATCATATAAGAAAATCCACAAACACTGGCAATTTATCATCTAAGGCATGTAATAAAAGTAATAGTAGAAGTAAAGAGCATGGAAACAGAAAGAATAAAAGGGAAATCATCAATTTAACTGCCATGTTTGAAGGTGAGAAATATATGGCTTTTTCTGGGCTTCAAAAATTATGGTCTTTGGCCAAGTCTCAGCTGCAATGTTATCTTCAGCTGAGTGGGCTTTTTTTCTTTTTCTTTTTCTTTCTTTTTATGGATTTGTTTAGAAACTTGCTACAGTGGCACTTTGCTATAATTTGCCCTATCAACAAAAGAATTACATTAAGCTCTACCTTTTCATGCAGATTCGTGATGCATTCTTTCTTGCCTCTGGAGCATACCATGACATTAAAACACTGCTCGGCTCAGAAAGTGCTTTGCAAAAGCAGTCAAAATCAAACTAAGACTCTGAAGCTGATTTTAGTTACCACATTTGATGTGGAGTCCTATTTTCAGCATATCTTTGAAAAACCTTTTACAGTGAGTAAATGCCATGTGTAGAAACACCAGGGATAATGTACACCAATGTCACTGCAGTTATCTGCAAAGGACACAATGCTAGGAGTGGATAATAATGCCAGATTTAGCAAGCACAGGTTGTCAAATTTTAATTGTGCTTCTTTGCAAGACACAGGAAAGAAAGTTGGTGTGATTCTTGGACTAACAACAAGGAGAGAGTTGAATTCCTTTACCGTATTGTCCATTCTATAACCTTTTCATCTTGATCCGAGCTTCAGAACACTGCCTGACTTATATGGCCAAGATTATGTGTAGTGAACGTTAAAGTTATCCAGACTCTTATTAGAATCCTAGATTTGCTTCTTCTTTGTATTGTGTGTTTATGTGTCTGTGTGTCTGTGTGTCTATGTATGTCTGTGGTATATGGGGGGGAGGAAATCTTTATTTCAATTCTTTTTATTTCAATATTATTTTAATTATCTAATTACTAGTTTTATCATCTGTAAAGATGTGATATTTTTACCAATATATCTGATACTTAACATAATGCATAAGAAACAGTGTTTTGGTTTATAGGAAGTATTCAATAAAAGATGACTAATATTCATTATAATCATAACAAAACATTTTGCCTCAACACAATGAGGCAGAGCTTTTATTAAGAATCTTTGCCCTTCCACTTAGCAATATTAGCTATGTATTCCAAAATATTTTGTGCTTTAAGAATATAGATAAAGAAAGAAAGACATATTTACAAGTCTTAAAAAAAAAAAAAGAAAGAAAGAAAGAATCTTTGCCTTTACTCCCACAGTTAAAACTAGTAGGTTGGGTTTAAGGATTCTGAATTTTGACAAGTTTTCTGTTTTTTCTAAGGAACGTTCAATTATGTTTTGAAATATTAATATAGTATAAAAGGATTTGTAGGGGGAAAGACAGAAGATAAATATAAGATTAAAAAATACTCTGCTTCTTTTTTTGGATGGAGTCATTGATTTATTTTCAAGTAACTAGCACATCAAGCCAATCTGATAGTAAGGAGGGAAACTTGAGACCTGGCATGCAGAAAGACCTGTCAAGGCATCATGTTTCTCTTAATGAATTCTGCAACTGAATCCTCCATTTGGGATGGGGGATAAAAACCATGAGGTTTCTCTTATCAAACACCAAATCACTAGTTCCACAATTATGCACTTCTTATTATTTTTTTTTAACCCTTGTATATGTTTTGAGCTACTGTGTTCATTCTTCAAGTTATAATGTTGCATAGTGCAAAGAGTAAACGTTTTAGAAACAGAAACTATTATTTAGAAGTCTGGCTCCCCGACCTTCTAAACTATTATTTAAAAGTTATACCATTTAGAAGTCTGTGTGACTTTTGGCAAATTATTGGAGTCTTTTTTCTAGGTAATTGTCACACTTCTTGATCAATGCCTCTACCAGAATCACATGAACCAAATGGTACTGGACAGCTCTGTGCCCACTACTTTGGACTGGGAACCCAATGCACATGAAGGAGGCATAATTCAAATGGAAAAAATTAATGAATATGTATTTGGTAAGATAGAAAATCTAAATTCTAGGATTGGGCCTTGTCTCCAAATTGTCTATCAAAGTAAACTCCAGGTTACTATTGATATCCACATAACAGACATTATATAGCTATTCACAATCATGCTAAAAATTGTGAAGGTATTATAATAATACAAAAAAATCTAATTACATATAACATATTCTCATTTTTTACTAAAATGCAAAATATCAAATTACATATAACATATTCTCATTTTTTACTAAATTAAAATTATAAGAGTTCTTGGGTGGTAGCATGATAATTTTTATATTAATATTCGCTTTTATTTTTTTAAGTGTTCAATAATGATAATGTATTACTTTTGAGCTCCAAAAAATGAAAATACTCAAGTTTTGTTTTCTTTCACTGGAGCAGTTTAACTTATTCAGGATTTTTCTTGTTTCATTGTCAGGCTTATTTTTGATATATCAATGTACTGAAGAACTGCAGGAATCCCCTGAGCCAGTTCCTTGTTCCTCATAATTCACAGAGATTAAAGCTTTATAGAATTTACTTCATTCTCTGTGGTAACCTAGAAGAGAAACCACAAATCATAACTGATCCTGATCAATTCTTAACTGTTCTCTATAATAACATGGAGGCAAAAGAGACTGAAAGTTATAAGCATGGCATGGGACCAAGTCATAGCTTAAAATTCAAGGGGTAGGGTCCTGAAACAGAAGATCCTGGCAAGAATTAGCCAGAAAAGGCAAGCAATGAAAAAAAAATCTCTGATTATTCAGGGATTGTAACATTATTGTTTAGGGAATAGGCATATAGAATAACCAAAAGAATATGCCAAGTCCCTCACACTCCCCTTAAAAAAATGGATCAATAAGAAACAAAACTAAAACCAAGCTGAATTTATTCTGCTGTAAGTAATTTTAAATGCTGGAGGTGCAGGTTTTCAAAAATCTTTACATTATTGTAAAAGAATGCTCACATGGCTGATGCTTAAAGATAAGTTATCTGCCAAAAAGAAAAGGATGAGAGAATATGTACCAAATTCATATTGAAAATCAATTGGACTGAACTGGAAATAACCTCTACATCCTTTTTAAATGCTCAGTACAGTGTATACTATTCTGGATAAAAAGCTTTTTACCAGTTACTGCAGAGATGTTTCTGTATGGATGACCTAACAGGGGCATACAGAAGAAAATGTGGAAAATTTTTTATATTAAATGTGTCCTATTTTTTTGCTGGTCAGGAATAAACTGGATTGTTATTTAAGTGGAATGTTGAAATGGGTGTAGTTTTATGATACAAATGATCTTTTGTGAGAGGGAAAAAAATTACAAATGAACCAAAATCAGTTGTTTTAAAATTAAAAGTTAATGTTTTACTTTATATTCTCAGATTTGTATCTTTATATATTTTAAGTATTTAAATTCATAATTTTATGGTGTCATTTTATTTATATTTCCATCTGATTTAGTAAAACAACACATACAGATATGTACAATACTCTTCAGAAATAAGTTTTTATTTCTGTGCTGTAGATTGTTAAACTATGGGAGTCTTTATTTTTATCTCTTTTTTGCACACTTTTGGTAATGCTAGATTGAGCAATCTGGAGCTTCATGTGACTCAAGATTGCCAGATTCTCTTAAACATCCATGTGGGGAATGGGTTGGGCAACCAAGTATGGCTAATCCCCCAGAGGGGGCCACTTGAAGCTTAGTATGAGGCTCCATGTAACAAAAAACATTTTTATTCTCCCTAATTAAATGATACATTTATACTATTCATCTGTATAAGGATATTCTCCCATTGAAATATACATATATTTGTCATGAGGAAAACATATTAATATCTATTCATTTATTTAGCAATCATTTTTGAGCATTTATAGTGGGTCAAACACAGGGTGACTTTGCCTCCACATAAAAAGAAAATATAATGGAAAATGTAATGATTAAAGAAGAAGACTACACAAGCTGTTTTGTCAATTTCCCAAGAAAATAGTGCCACATTTTCAAAGGCAAGGTGAAGAAGAGCTTGGAAGATCAGAGAACAGTGACTAGCCCAGTGTGGATGAACAATAGGTATAAAGGAAGGCAAGGTAATGAAGAATAGAGAACATCAGGGAATAAGACAAAAAAAAAAAGTATGAAATTCACTCATTAACACAAACTAACTTACCAGGTTTTCTAGCTGCCACCTCTCAAATCCTGAGCCTTGATAAAATGACTCAGCTAAGAACAAAAGAAATGCCACCCTAAGTGATATGTATAATCTGTTGAGCAGGACATTAATTGTTTATCAGGCCATCTTTGAGATTATGAAGGAAATGTGTCAGCCTTTGTGATATCAATCTCAGAGTTCAAGTTTATCACCATTTCCTTAAAATCTCATCAAGTTTAGGTCAATATGAGTTATTTAAACCTATTTTGAAGCTATCAATATAGTCTCAAACCTTCTCATAGATAATTAAATTACATGGATTTCCTACCTGAATCAGAGTAATTCTTCATTTTCTTTATTCTAAATTAACATTCAAGTACCAAAAATTATCTCCTAGTTCTAGTATTCTGAGTCACTCTTCAATTAAGTTTATTTTTTTATAGCCATTAATCATAACTCACTTCTAAACCCATCTTTTTACCATGAAAATACTAAGGGATAACATCCAATAGCTATTCACTGTGTATAGCGTTAACTTGAAGCTGGATAGCAGGACTTGAATGCTTATCTCTGGGAATGGCCAACATAAAAATGAGATGTGGAGATGTGCTAGGTGTTATGTACTATTTAAAGTTTAAAACTTCCACGGAAGTATTCTGTACTAGCTAGCTTGCAATGTTTAGGGTGTATATTTTGCTGGTTTGTAGATGATTTTATTGGTTACTCATCCTAATTTAGCTGTATCATTAGCAGAATACAAAAAAAAAATGTCTCATTTAGTAAACTAGTGTCTGAGTTCTCTTGAAAATAAAAAGAATCTCTCACATATCTTGGATGGTTCATAATCCAAAGACAAAGCATATCCAACCAGCCTGATAGAGCGATTTCCCTGGAAGTCTTGGAGCATTCAGTAATTACCTGTGCTTTCTTTTTCCTGCTGTACCATCTATCTTATCTTTATTAAAGTCTTATGCCTTATTTAGACACATGAGACCTTCCAACTTTACAAACCAGTATAATCATTGCATCCAACCACACTCCTCCAGCTCAATCAAGATATCGTACTTTCTTATACTCTTCTAACCAAATAATTTTTACATAGCAGAGGACCTCAGAAATTTTAAAGTATATATTCAATGTTTACTTGACATCTTATATTTATTTATAAAGATATAAATGATGCTATTTCCTCCAAAATATCACAATGAGATTGATATTCTGAGAAAATATGCACCCTTAAGGTTTTCTAACATTCTCAGGAACCCACTTCAGTGCTATTACACCTCTTTCAAATCTGAGAAGGGCGATCAGCCATCCTGGTTTGTTCAGGAATGAGGAGGTTTTTGGCAAAATGGGACTTTTAGTGCTGAAATTGGGAAAATCTTGGGCAAAATGGTACCAATTGGTCACCCTGGATCTTAGGCCTTTCATGACTATATTTTAAATGGTGACTTTTTAATTTTCCCATAAGTTTCCACTCCCCATTACCCACCCACTCCCCCCAAAATAGATTTTTACAACAAGAGTTCATCTTCTCTGGAAAAACATTTATTCCACGAAAAGGAAGTTGCTTATAATGATCACTGTTTGATTTGACTTTGGTCAGGATGTTAAGAGTTTCCCTGTAAAAATCAAAAGAAATACCAGGGTCACACAGGAGCAACAGAGCGGAAGTCAGAAGATTACAAAGGACTCGGATTTGATTCTTAAATTTACTGTATAACTCACTGTTTTAACTTGGAAAAGCCATTCCCCTCTCTAGGTTCATTTTACCTATTCAACAAATGTTTTTTTAATCTCCTACTTCATTCCAACACTGTGCCAGCTGCTGGGAGGAGGAGGGGAGGAACCATAAATAAGACAGTCATAGCGCTTTCCTTCATGGGCTTATATTCAAGAGGACAAAGATCTTCAAAACCCCACTTAGCTTAAAAGTTCTATGACTACGCTTACCTGATTCCATTATTTAACATCCTGGCCTTGCCCTTTGTTAATTAGCCTTCTCTTTTTATAGCATCAAATTTTCATAGACATGGAACCATGGTCACAAGTAAAAGCCTTTCTCATTTCTGAAATGACTGATTAAAGGAAAGATATTTTTTCAGCTTTTCTTTTTTCAAAATAAATATTTTATCCATAAGCATAGAAATATTTTAATTTTTTTATTGACATTTGAATTGAGATGATCATTTTGAGGTAATCATTTTGGAAGGAGTACTGGGTTAAAATATTTACAGTCACTGCTGAAAATACTTTATTTAATAAAATTAAGAAAATTTTCATACCAATATAATTTTTTTCTGGAGGAAAGTCAGGGTTTAAGATTATATACTCTCTATTATAAGGTTAAATATTTAAACATAATTCTATTATCTTCTAAATCAGAAATTATTCTTATTCTTTTCAAAACAAAAATCCAAAAAGCTACAATATCCCTTATATTCTTATTATTAACCATATTTAGGCAGCACATTTTAGGGAAACAATATTGAGTTAGTGAGCTAATCTTGAAGTCACGGCAATCCACAGGAAACCTAACAACTAGCTGAATTCAATGAAAGTTGATAAAACTCTGTCTCAATTTTCTAGGGTAGGCTTGAATTTGATATGACAACAACGTAACTTAATACCAAGCAGAGCAATGATACACCTGTGTTCAAGTCTTCTGAATTATTCTATCTAGAACTGCTACTTTTCAGCTATTTGTGTACTTCTGTGTCTCTAAATAACATCTATTATGTAGCAAGAATAGAAATTTGTTCTGGCTTTGCCTATTCAAGAAACAAATCTTGTCTTCCCTACGGTAATATGCTGCAGAATGGGAAAACAAATATGCTGATCCAACTGCTTTTTTCATGCAATTGTGAATTTGTATATCTTTTCCTATCAGCATAACCTTTCCCTTTTGTGCTATATTTCTCCGTGCCTCAGATTGTGATTCAAATATTCCCTCTTTGGGTAACTGAACATGTGGATGACCAAATATCAATTCTGAATATGTTAATTAAAGAGAACCATAGTTACTCATGTGAAAATATCATTCCAAAGTGTCAAACTCAGGTCTCTTGGACAATAAATAACCAAGTAGTAGCTGTATGGTTTTTTTATTCATCTTTTTATATGTGAACATAATATTAAAAATGCATTAGCAGTTTTTCTGCAAGCATACAAAGTTTTAATGTTCTCTTTCAGTGATGTGACAAACTAATGCTCAAGTTGTCTAAACCCCTAGACTGAAAGGTTTTGAAAGTTTTGTGAGGTAGTCCAAATTTAAACAAATCCAAGAGCCTAGGAGCAAAATAATAAAACATGTCTTCCATTTTACTTATTTAAATTAAACCTAAACTATAGCTTATGAATTTGTTGGAATAAATTTCATAAACTTGTGTAATTTTTTACTTAACCTGCATTAATTGTCTTAAATGCTTTACAGTATGACGTTCTTCTGTATTTTTGGCACAATTCCAGCTTTTTTACTAAAAAGTAAAGGGAAATAAAGGTGCAAGGATGCATCAACACTAACATGAATATGGAGTCAGGATTTTAAAATTCATGAAGTCCTGTCAACTGAACTGATGCAAACTCTATTTGCCCGAAATACATGATGACACTGCAAGCAAGCAAAGATGAAAACAGCTCATGAAAGCTTTTTCTAATATTGTTTCATTCCTCTGAATATCAAGTAAACTGCCTTTCTCCAGGTAGGAGCCACATGCAGACACGCCATTCTGTAAAGTTAGACCAGAGATGGTTTGCCAAACACCAGAGTTTTCCATCTTTCTGGTCTCCCTCTTGCGTCCTTCTCAGCATGCTCTCTGCATATGGAACAGTAGAATTCTCTGAACCATGATCACATTCTGTCAGACAAGCAATGTCCTCTCTTGTCACTTAACTTGAATTAAAACCAAATGAGCCCCATGGATACATTTGTATTCAGACCCAGTAAAACATTCTTTTAAAATATTGTCTTGAGAACTATTCCAAAGAGGTCTGACTGGTTGCCATACAAGGAAGACAGCCTTAATGCAATCTGGGAATGAGCTAGGAGATACACTGGCCTGCTAGACAAATTCTGACAAGCTCTTACGTAAAGATCTAATAAAATATTGCTACAATTGTTAGTAGTTTAAACTGAAGAGTTTCTGAAGTATTGCAAATTAAATAGGACAAGTCAATTTCTTCTAATTTGTAAATTAAATGGGACAACTAAATGCTTTGAAATCTTGGGCTTTGTCACTCACATTTTCTCAGAGTCATCAATCATCATGAATCTTTTTATTAAAGCTCTTATAAAATGTGATCTATTCTTAAATACAGTTTGAAAAGAGGCTTGAAAAATTCCCTGTGATCAAAGACCATGTCTTCTGTGGATTCTGTGAAAGGTTTAGCACTTGTCTGGTACAATCCAAGTTTAATTATAATCTCAAGAATAATACTGTGTAGATCCAGAAGGGACCTTGGAAGGTCCACCTGCCAATGACCGACCTTCAGGCTACCTGTCTGCTAAGACCTCTGGCACTGAGAATTTATCCTTTTTAAGAGAGCTGTAAAAATGAAAATACCATGGTTTCCCACTTACTCCTTAAATTACATAAACTATTAGTTAGAAATTTTCTTCCTTTAACACCTACTCTTTTATTTTGGTTTAAACATTCATTCTCTAGAGTAGAGTGCTGTCCAACAGAACTTTCTACAAAGATGATATGTTCTGTCTTTGGGTGTCACTAGCTACTTGCGGCTATTGAACACTTCAAATGTGACTAAAGCAACTGAGGAGATGAATTTAAAATTTCATTTAAATTTAATTGATTTTAAGTTGAATTTAAATAGCCACATATTGTGGGTAGCTGATTTATTGGACAGTATAATTCTGGAGATTTTGTTCACCATATTTTTTAGTTGAAAACACTGTCTTTTCTTTTTCATTTGTCCAACAGGTATTTATAGAAGATGTCCCTTACGTATTCTGTCAGGCTAGAAGTCCTAGCTGGAAGGAACACAGTGGTGAATAAAAGGGAGACTGTTTCACAGAGAACTTATATTAGTCCAGGGAAAGACAAATAAATAATGAGATAACTAAACAGCAATAAATATAATAAAGAAAAGCAACAGGGCAATGTGATGAACAGTAACTAGCCAATTATTACAATTATTATTTTAGACAGAGTGATCAGGTGAGTTTTTTCTGGGATAGCAACATTTGATCTGAGACCTTACTGAGCAAAAACCATTCTTACTCACAGCCTTCCTCCCAAGATTGAAGGGACGAACAAGGGAAAAGGCCCCGGGTAGGATCTAGATGGGCACATTGAAGAAACAAAAAGATCTGTGTGACCTGATCCCAGTGAGTGGTGGAAAGAGGGAATAAGGTAAGATCAAAGAGGAAAACTGAAGTTAGATCAAGCAGGCCTTTGGTGGCCATGAGAGTAGTTTGTTTTTGTTCTAAGTGAATAGAAAAGGTTTTAAGACTCAAGAGAGTGCTATAATTTACAAGTCATAAAAAAAAAAATTTTTAAATAAAACTTCTAATAGAGATAAATAAATTATCAGAGTATAAGAAGAAGCAAGAGATTAAACCTAATGATGGCTGTGGTGATAGAGAGCAATGGCAATAGAGAGAGGTAGACTGTACTGAAATATATTTTACAGGTAAAAACTGATAAATGAGTATAGGGAATGAGAGAAAAAGAGAAATTAAGACAAACACTTATGACTTTGGCTTCAGCAACTGGTTGGCTGAGATGGAGAAGATTGAGCCAAGCATAGGTTTTTGAAGGTAAAATCAAGAGTTTCATCTTAGATATCTTATCCTTAAGATGCCAAAGGGAGAAGTGGTGTAAAAAATAAGACAACAAATTGAAATTTGTGCTGAAAATATTCATCAAAAGTCTTCAGCAGAGTTGGTATTTAAAGCCACAAGGAAAAATAAGATCAATTAGGGAAAAAGTACAGATGAAGAAAAGAGGTCAAAATAGTTACTGACAGCAAAGGGGAAGAACATATCAAAGCATTCTCTTAAATTTATTTACTTTAGATTGTCTTCACAGAGCTTACTTTGAATTTTAAGCATTGTGTGGTTAGGCTCTAAAATCTTTCAAATGCACAATTCTAGATATTTCTGCCACATCAAGTTATCTACAGTTCAGTAAATATATTATGTTGTTTCAGAGGTCAAAGCCTTTACACATATCATCCCTTGGCCTAAAATTCAATATTGTCACTTATACTCTTCCGTTACCAATCACCTGGAAATTCCAACTCATCATTCAGGAATTAATTTAATGGATACTTCCCTGATCTTCCCTCTTTTATGTTGTCCTTGTGACTGATTCTGTTCTAGCCATAGTTTTCAAGTTAGTCTCCCCAAAATAATGTCAATGTGTGGAGGATAGTTATTTTATCATATTTATCTTTGTATCCCTAGTATCTAGCAGAGTTGTGTTTATTTGAGGGCAATAGAATAATCACCACTGCAAAAACCTGGACTTGCTTCTCCAAGCCCTATCTCGCAATAAGAGAAAACCACCAGTATAGGCAATATCTCTGAACCACTCTCAGGCCACCTGTCCTATTGGTAGGTTTACCAAAAGCATAATTAAAATTCCCAATCTACTCTTCTCAAACATAAATCCATTGCTTTTCAAACAAAGAAAATCATGTTCCTGTTTTGCACATATCAGTAATAGTTAAGATCCTAGGCAAACATTTAAGCAAATGGTTTTCAAACATTCAGAACAAGACTTTTATGATAAAAATATGTATTTGTTAAAAATGCTTACTTCCCAAATCCACTACCCAAAATTCTAACTCTGTATGTTTGAGGAATTGTGAATTTTAGGAATCCATATTTTTACTTAGCATGTCGAAGGATGCTGATACAGGTAGACCTTTTATGACATTTTGAATAAAGTTTAAGGATTTCAAAAAGCAATCCCACTTCACCCAGTCAGTAGCACAGACACAGACATAGCTGTATTAAATTCCAGATTATTCTAAAGGCAATTATTTAGAAAATGATTCTAGAAAATCTTTAATTTCCAGAACTTTCTTATTTAACTTCATTTTCAAAAAGGGCCTGGTAAAAATATATTCCGTGTCCCTAACATTGCTGCCCCTGTATTTAATCATACATATATCTAGAGTAAAATGATTATAAAGAAGGGAGCTATTGTTTCATTTTCTATCACATTCTACAGGTAACTTTCTGAAGTATATAAAATGTATAGCACTTTTCTTTATTTTTATTTCAAGATGTTTCCTTCTATGTACCAACATATGATTTACAGTATCTCAATACAGTATTTCCTAGACCATCAAAGAAGGAGTTTACTTACCTCTATCTATCGAAGAGCCAAATGAACCAGAAATAATTATCAAGCTATTATAAGTAATGATCATATGGGGACACTAGAGGTGAACAGACACGGGGCAATCTCTCATTCCACTAGTCAACAAGGCCTATTCAGCTGCCCTGCTAGCTCTGCAGGAATCACCTTGCACAATACAAGCGAACCTCCCCTACTCAGGACAACCAGTCATTGTTCAAGGGGATACAATTAGATATCCTCTGTGAAAACCCCTGTATGACACAGCCAACAACATTTTTAAATGAGATCCTTTTATTAGCAACTTATCCTCTCAAAAGAAAAACTCAGAAACTAATAGATATCAATGGGTGACTTTGAGTTTCACATAAGTGTCAATGACCCATGCAGATCTGAGGCTGTTGTCAACAGTGTAGTTTTAGTAAAATAAATCCAGAGCATACGACTTTAACAGCAATTGAACTAGCTAATTCACATAGCTCTAAAGATGATTTCTATGCATTTTTGAGAATGTAGGATTTTCCCATTTGTAGTCCAATAATTACTGCTGTATTAAAACATCTGATCAATAGCCTAAAGCTAAATAGCATCCCAGGAGGAAATCTTTTTGCCAAAATGTTTGAATTTTTTCTTAAGTGGTGAGCCCCAATCACTGCCAAAGTATTTACCCTAATTAACCCCTCAAGTATTGTTCCCCCAGGATAAATTCAAAGTATATTCTACTTAATCTTTTGAAAGGAAAATCCTCTAATTTCCCCAAATTATTATCCCATTAGTCAGCTGGCCAATCCTTTTAAACTCTATGCTAAGTTTCTTTTCAACAAATTTCAAAATTGAGGTGTTAAATCTAATATCCAACAAATTACAAAATCGAGATATTAAATCCAACAGCCTCTTTAAAGAGTGAACAGATGTTTTAGGCACTACTATTTTTCTGTAGATCACTGTCTTGCTTTGGTCCTTCTAGTTATAAAAACAATTAAGAAAACAAGACTTTTCTGTAATTTTTCAGAATTTCAAAACATGTTAACTCTAGAGAAATGACTATGATATAAATGAATAATCTTAATTATCTTGTAACTAAAATAAACAGCTTAAATACTGTAAAATGTTGGTATTGGTAAGCAGAATAAAAATTTGGAAATTGTTCTTAGAAAGTAACAGTTTGGCTGTGCTGTAAGAGAGTGAAGGATTTTCATAAAAAGAGATATTGAGGTTGAGGGACATTCCTAGCAGAGCCAAGGTACAAAATTTAAAAACTGGGGGCATGGGGAGGGAATGTGCTGTTGAACTGGAAGGAAATAAAGTTGTAAAGACACTTTAAAACCAGATTACAAAAGACCTTGAATTAAATAAGTACTACGAATTTCATTTTGCAGACAGTGGGAAACTATTGAAGATGTATGAAAATGAGAAGTGCTGATCCCCACCTCCAGTCTCACTCAATTCTAGAGATGCAAAATAATTGTACACTTGAAATCGAAAAAATATAATATGTTTAACATTAGCAGGGGAGTAGTATAGTATACATCATAAATTCATAGGCTCTGAGTGTGACTACCACTTTGAATACTGATCATGTCAAATTTTAGCTGTATGACTTTGGGCAAGTTATTATCATCATCTCTGGATTTCACTTTCTTCGTGTGTTAAAAAGGGAATAATAATGGTACATTATGTAAAATAGCATCTTAAGCACTACTTACCAGTAGTGCTTAGAACACTACATGATACATAGTAATTACTAATTAAATGTCAGTTATTATTATTACTATTACTGTGTAAACACTGCTCCCTATGCTCTATATACATTATCTGACATCATTCATATAATAAATCATATAAAAAATCAACATAATAGCATAATATTAATTTCAATAAATGAATCCATACAATAATCTTCATTTTATAGCGGAGTAACTGAGACGAAGATGTTAATTTTACAAGGTTGCACACCTATTAGGTTAGAGAGCCAAGCTTCCAATTCTTACTCTAGAATTTGAGCTCTTAATCACCACTTCCTTCTGCTTTGAACAATTGCATTAAATACATTAGATGGGCATAACAAAAGAGGAGTGCATTTCACCATTCTTTTCCTCAAGATGAAGAACTTCATGGCATTAGCTGGGTTTATGATAATATCATGTTAGATGTTTCAAAGTCAAAGATTTTATCTTTCCATACACACATACACACATATTAACACAAAATTCTCAAGATTAAGTATATTTGGCTTGAGCACTCCAAAGGTTATATTTCAAAAAGTCTACTGCCATCTGATCATCCATCAACTTTACACCTCTTTTTATCTTCCTACTCCAGTTCCTTCTCTCTAATCAAAAGCAGTGGCATGATTAGAACTGCACTTTAAACAGATTGCTCTGGCATCAGTAGGGAGATTGGATTGAAACAAGAAGAGACTAGAGAAAGATATCCAGTACAGAAGTTATTAGAGTTGAAAGAACTTGTACTTCTCAGCACCACCTGTGGTTCTAATTGGGACCATTGTTTTTAGCAACCTGTGCACCATCTCCTGAGACACAGGTATGCCATGAGTCCCAAGCTGGGCCAACCATGGCACTTCAGCCCTTGTCCACAATTATTGGGACCCAAATGAGGAACCAAAGTCTAATCAATTCGAATCCTTCCACTTTAGCTGGGAGGAAAAATGAGGAAGAATTGTCCTTAAGGTTGATTATGAAAATATAAGCTTAGAACTTGAAACTAATGGCTTTGTCTTCCACGATTTGGAGGATCTGATCCATAGTAAGATATTCAGAGAGGAAGTAAAGAGAGATGGGAGGAGAGAGTCCTGAAAGAGTTCAGATCTCAGAGGGCCCTATTGCAGATCTCCCTTCTACTCCCCAAATATTGAGTTTCCCCCCATTTCTTTTAATTTGCACACTTCCCTAGAACCATTCTAATATATGCCCCTTTTTCTCTTTGTTCAATTTCTTGAGAGTAAGGTTTCTGCCACTAACAATCAAGAATCCTAACTAAAGGAGATATCAAGAAGCTTATAGACTGAGAAGAAACTGGTAGACTTGGTAACATGTAGTTCATAGGTAGCCTGAAGGAAACTGAATCAGTAAACAGCTGGCAACAGAAAATAGATGTCAAAGGGTTAAAGACTAAAGGATAGTGAAGAAGTAGAGTCAATGAAGATGGGACAGACTTCTGACAAGTGTAGAAGGAAGGAAATGGCAGTAACTTTAAAGAATAACAGGATTATAAGAGCATGTGCCTCTCTTACTGTATATGGGTAAATCTCGCTTTAATAAATAAATGAATATTTATTATTCAGTGGTTGTTATATTGTTATTCAAACAGGCACAGAGCTTCTCTTTAGGAATTTTCTGTGGCATTTTAAAGTATATGAAAACAAGGTCTACCAATACTGCAGAGCTGTAAATTTTTTTTTAAAAAAAAAGCTTTGGTTTTATTGGCATTTTTTAATGATTTCATTTCTGTGTTGAAAATGCATTTATTAAAGTTGCTTTTGAAAATGTCAGTCTTTTTCAGCTCTGCGAAAGAAAGTCAAAAAGAGATTTCAGTTGATTTGGTGACTGACTATTTAAAAAGGGGGACACTGGGGTTCCTGTGGAAAAACTGATGGCCATAGTAACCAGTAAAAGGCAGAACTGACTGCTATAAATCTGGTTTAAAATCTCCCCACCTGGAAATTTTTCACTCAGAGCTGTTCTTCCTCAAACGTGGAAGCCAGATTGGGGGCAGATGGGAAGTTCAGGAGTGAGAAGAGGTTGTCTTAATATTCAAAGGAAATTGGTCCTCTGAGGATGAACTTGAGTAGAGAAGTGACTTCCATAGTACAGTGAAGTGAAAGGAGAGGAAAGCTGTGGACAATGTGAGGTTTCACTATAACTCATAAGCATTAACAGGATGATATTTATGCAGACCTATACTATCCAATTTTATTTTTGCAACATCCCTGTGAGAAAACCAAAAGACGTTCTCATCTTCTTTTAAGAGATACAGTAAGGGAGGTCCCGAGGTTTGTGTGATTTGCCAAATATCGCTCAGCTACTAGGCAGGAGAGCAGAGAAACCAGCCCAGATGAACTGACACAAAGTCTTGAGGGTATGGCTCTCGTCTCTATTCTGCCATTAAGTCTTTCAGTTCTCTACTGTGATGAAGGCCATATTTTCTAGAAACATTTAGAAAAGAATCTTTTACCTTTGATTTCTTATAAAATTTTACAAAAACCGTGGGAGCAGATCTCCCTCATTTCGGAGTCCCATCTACATAACTCTAGGTATTCCTATGCACACAGTGCATTGTTGATGTCTTTTTCTAGCTTAATAAAATCATAACAGCTAACAGAAGTAACCGATGACATTTTTTATGCACCTACTGCATGGCAGGTATTTTGTAAATATGATCTTATTTAGTCACGACACAACTGATACATGGGCATTCACTTCTCAAAAGAGGTCACTGAGTGAGAGGACAAGGATTCAAGTCCATGTCTGAATTAGTCCACCAAACTACAATGAAAAAACGACATATTTACAAAAATATTGGTCTGTATGTAGCACCTCCTCATTAGAGGAACTTTCTTTACTTGTACTAAATTTCTCTAGATGAAGATGATGCTGGATTTGTATTCAAAACATCATAGATCTTTAAAAGGTGAATGTGAGCCTTGGAGAAGCCCCGATTGTGTTAGCCAGATCTATTAACAGTGTCAAAGCCTCCTCTGGAGCCAGTTCCAAAACCACCTATGTGAAAAATGAGGTAAATTATAACATGCACCCTACTGATAGAGGCTGGAGTTTCCGCCTCAAAGGTTCCAATTCTAGCTTTATGCTTTCAAATATCATAAACTATGATTGTAGTACTCTAGCAAACAGGAAATAATTGTCAGCTATAGTAGATGGCTTGAAGGAGGTCGTTGCTTAAAAAGTTTAAAGTGCTTTCTTTCCTCTGTGAAGAATGTTTGCCTTTCCTCCAGTAGTCATTTCTCATAAAATCAAGTGAATGGACATCTTGAAAACATGCTCCTTCGCAGACAGGTGTACCTTTGCCTCAGTCACGAAGCTGAAATGACTAGTCTACTCTTTAATGGAATTTTCAGGCAATGGGAAGATTATCTGAAAGCCCAAACTAATAAACACTTGTCTCCTGCATGTGTCCTAGAAAGGACTTCTCTTTGGTAAGCAGAGTCTGTCGTTACCATGTCACTAAAATTGCTTTGGAGGAATGTCTTGATTATCATTTTCTGTGTGGGGATGCGAGCTGAGCTCAATCTGCTGAACAAGCTTTCAACAATTATCCTGTGGCACAATCAAAAAAGAAGTTTGAAATTCTGAAGCAATACCTGCTGCTCCCTGTTAAAATATTTGCGTGTATTTTACCAAAACA